>NC_092718.1:226099487-226699487 GCF_047496885.1 Scyliorhinus torazame
CTCCCTCCACCACACCTCACACCTCCCCACACCTCACCCCCACCCTCCCCACACCTCACCCCCACCCTCCCCACACCTCACCCCCCCACCCTCCCCACACCTCACTCCCCTACACTCCCCCTCCACACCCCACACCTCACCCCCCACCCTCCCCACACCTCACACCCCCACCCTCCCCCACACCTCACCCCACCCTCCCTCCCCACAACCTCACACCCACCCACCTCCCCCACACCTCACCCCCCTCCCAGCTCACCCCACACCTTCCCCACACCCTCACCCCCCACCCTCCCCACACCTCACCCCCCCTCCAGCACTCCCCAACCCTCCCCACACCTCACCCCCCACCCACCCCACACCTCAACCCCCTCCCAGCACCCCCACACCTCACCCCCACCCACCCACACCTCACCCCCACCCACCCACACCTCAACCCCTCCAGCACCCCACACCTCACCTCCCCACACCTCACCCCACACTCACCCCCACCTCACCACCCCCACCTCTCACCCCCCCCACCTCTCACCCCCACCGTCCCCACACCCCCCCTCCAGAACCCCCACACCACACCCCCTTCCCCAAACCTCCCCCCCTCCTGAACCCTCACCCCCACCCTCCCCAACCCCCTCCAGAACCCCTCACCCCCCCAACCCTAACCTCACACCCTCCCCACACCTCACCCCCGTCCAGAACCCCCAACCCTAACCTCACCCCCTCCAGAACCCTCACCGCCACCTTCCCCACACCCCTAACCTCACCCCCACCCTCCCCACACCTCACCCCCAACCCTAACCTCCCCCACCCCCCTCCAGAACCCTCACACCCCCAATCCTAACCTCACACCCTCCCCCACCACCCCTCCAGAACCCCCACCCGAACCCTCCCCACACCTCACCCCCTACCCTCCCTCCAGCACCCCCACCCTCCCCAAACCTCACCCCAACCACCCCCTCCAAACCTCTCACCCCCCTCCACCCTCACCCCCCCCACACACGCTCACAACCCCCACCCCCTCCCCAACCCTCATCCCCTTCCCCAACCCTCGTCCCCTCCCCAACCCTCACCCCCCACCAACCCGCACTCTCACCCCCCACCAACCCGCACTCTCAACCCCCTCTCCAAACCTCAACCCTCACCCCCCTCCCCAACCCTCAGCAGCTCCCCAACCCCCTCAGCATCTGCCCAACCCCCTCACCATCTCCCCAACCCCCTCACCATCTCCCCACCTAAACACAGAGACAACTGTCAGGAGCTGGACCCCAACCCTCACTCCCTCCCCAACCCTCACCCCCTCCCCAACCCGCACTCTCAACCCCCTCCCCAAACCTCACCCTCCTCCTCGCCCCCCACCAACCCTCACCCCCCCCCTCCCCAACCCTCAGCAGCTCCCCAACCCCCTCACCATCTCCCCAACCCCCTCAACATCTTCCCACCGAAACACAGACAACTGTCAGGAGCTGGACCCCAAACTTCACCCCCCTCCCCAAACCTTCACCCCCTCCCCAAACCTTCACCCCCTCCCCAAACCTCACCCCTCCCCAAATCTTCACCCCCCCTTCCCCAAACCTCACCCCCCTCCCCAAACCTCACCCCCCCTCCCCAAACCTCACCCCCTCCCCAACCTTCACGCTCTGACCCCCCCCCCCCACAAGTCTCTGCACACGGGAGGGGGGGGGGCGGTGTCGGGGCTCCGCTTTGGGACAATCGGCGCCGCAACAGCGAAAAGTTTGAAAAGGATCCGGGACAGAAAACCGCTTAAAGGAGCACCCCCCCCGCAATGAGGGGCAGGCCGGACCGGGACCCCCCGCCGCCCCCCCCCCCCCCCCCGGACCCGAGAACAGTGACCGGCTCAGCCCACTCCCAGTCCCAGTGCAGCGGGAGCGGCGCCGGGCTTTACCTGGATGAAGCGGCTCCTTCCCGGGCTCCTGCCCGCTGCTTATTGCAGCCGATTGACCAGCGAGAGGAGGAGCCCCTCCCTTTATACCCAGTCTGGGGGGGGGGCAGCACATCCCCCCCCCCTGGGGGCACTCCCAAAAATTACATCATTTAGCCCAGCTTCTATTTATATTTACCGGCCCCGCTCCCAACCACAACCGGTTAACCCCTTCTCCCCCGGCTAGCACTGCGCAGCTCGACAGGACCCTCCCAAAAGAAACTGTGCCCCCCCCCCAAACTGCACCCTCCCCAAACTGCACCCCCCAAAAAAAAAACTGCACCCTCCCCAAACTACACCCCGTCCAAACTGCACCCCCCACAAACAGCACCCCGTCCAACCTGCACCCCCCAATATGCACCCCCCAAACTCCACCCCCCCCCCAATCTGCACCCCCACAAACAGCACCCCGTCCAACCTGCACCCCCCCAAACTGCACCCCCCCCACACTGCACCCCCCAAACTACACCACTCCCAATCTGCAGCCCCCCAAACTGCACCCCTCCAATCTGCAGCCCCCCAAACTGCACCCCGTCCAACCAGCACCCCACCCCCCCAAACTGCACCCCGCCAATCTGCAACCCCCCCACTCTGCACCCCCCAAACTGCACCCCCACCCCCCAACTGCACCCTCCCCAAACCACCCCCCAAACTGCACCATCCAAACTGCAAACCCCCGCAAACTGCACCCCCCCCAAACTGTACCCTCCAAACGGCACCCCCCAAACTGCACCCTCCCCAAACTGCCCCCCCAAACTGCACCCTCCAAGCTGCACCCCCAAACTGAACCCTCCAAACTGCACCCCCCAGATTGCCCCCCCCCAAACTGCACCCACCCTAAACTGCACCCTCAAACTGACCCACACCCAAACTGCACCCCAGGCCCCCAAACTGCCACCCCCCCCCCAAGCTGCACCCCTCAAACTAACCCACCCCCAAACCGGCACCCACCCCGCCCCAAAACTGCACCTCCCCAAAACTGCACCCCCAACCCCCCAGACAGACCCACCCCCAACCCCCCAAACTGCACCCCAAAAAACTGCCCCCACCCAAACTTCCCTACAAACTCCACCACCAACCCCCCCCCCCCCCCCCCCCGCCCTGCAAAGCTGCAGGACCCACCAATTGGTCAGATTGAAGCCGCTCTGTTGGGGGGCGGGGTGGGGTAAAGGGCAGAATATCTGTATTTTAATCAAATAATAAAACCTCAGACGGAATGGCCAATGTCCAGCCCGTCCTGGACAGAACGTCCCAGTGTCCAGCCCATCCCGGACAGTGGCCAGTGTCCAGCCCATCTCAGACGGAATGGCCAATGTCCAGCACATCCCGGACAGAATGGCCAATGTCCAGCCCATCCCGGACAGAATGTCCAGTGTGCAGCCCATCCCAGACAGAATGGCCAGTGTCCAGCCTATCCCGGACAGAATGTCCAGTGTCCAACCCATCCCGGACAGAATGGCCAGTGTCCAGCCCATCCCAGACGGAATGGCCAGTGTCCAGCCTATCCCGGAGAGAATGGCCAGTGTCCAACCCATCCCGGACAGAATGTCCAGTGTCCAACCCATCCCGGACAGAATGGCCAGTGTCCAGCCCATCCCAGACAGTGGTCAGTATCCAGCCCATCCCGGACGGAAAGGCCAGTGTCCAGCCACTCTCAGTCGGAATGGCCCATGTCCAGCCCATCCCGGACGGAAAGGCCAGTGTCCCGCCCATCCCGGACGGAATGGCCCATGTCCAGCCACTCCCAGTCGGAATGGCCCATGTCCAGCCCATCCCGGACGGAAAGGCCAGTGTTCCACCCATCCCGGACGGAATGGCCAATGTCCAGCCCATCCCCGACAGAATGGTCAGTGTCCCGCCCATCCCAGTCGGAATGGCCCATGTCCAGCCCATCCCACACGGAATGGTCAGTGCCCAGCCCATCCCAGACGGAATGGCCAGTGTCCAGCCCATCCCAGACGGAATGACCAGTGTCCAGCCCATCCCAGACGGAATGTCCAGTCTCCAACCCAATTGGAATGGCCCGTGTCCAGCCCATCCCAGATGGAATGGCCAATGTCCAGCCCATCCTGGACAGAATGTCCAGTGTCCAGCCCATCCCAGACGGAATGGCCAGTGTCCAGCCCATCCCGGACAGAATGGCCCGTGTCCAGCCCATCCCAGACAGAATGGCCCATGTCCAGCCCATCCCGGACAGAATGGCCAGTGTCCCAGCCCATCCCGGACAGAATGGCCAGTGTCCCAGCCCATCCCGGAAAAAATGGCCAGTGTCCCAGCTCAACCCGTACAGAATGGTCAGTATCTAGCCCATCCTGGACAGAATGGTCAGTGTCCAGCCCATCCCGGACAGAATGGTCATTGTCCAGCCCATCCTGGACGGAATGGCCAGTGTCCAGCTCATCCCAGACAGTGGTCAGAATCCAGGCCATCCCGGATGGAAAGACCAGTATTCCACCCATCCCGGACGGAATGGCCCATGTCCAGCCCCTCCCAGATGGAATGGCCCATGTCCAGCCCATCCCGGACTGAATGGCCAGTGTCCAGCCCATCCCGGACAGAATGACCAGTGTCCAGCCCATCCCGGACAGAATGGCCAGTGTCCAGCCCATCCCGGACAAAATGGCCAGTGTCCCGCCCATCCCAGATGGAATGGTCAGTGTCCAGCACATCCCGGTCAGAATAGACAGTGTCTAGCCCATCCCGGACAGAATGGCCAGTGTCCAGCCCATGCCGGACAGAATGGTCAGTATCCAGCCCATCCTGGGCGGAATGGCCAGTGTCCAGCCCATGCCGGACAGAATGGCCAGTGTCCAGCCCATCCCAGACAGTGATCAGTATCCAGCCCATCCCGGAGGGAAAGGCCAGTGTCTAGCCCATCCCAGACAGAATGTCCAATCTCCAGCCCATCCCGGACAGAATGTCCAATCTCCAGCCCATCCTGGACAGAATGGCCCATGTCCAGCCCATCCCGGACAGAATGGCCAGTGTCCAGCCCATCCCCGACAGAATGGTCAGTGTCCAGCCCATCCCGGACAGTGGCCCATGTTCAGCCCATCCCAGACGGAATGGCCAGTGTCCAGCCCATCCCGGACAGTGGCCAGTGCCCTGCCCATCCCAGACGGAATGGCCCGTGTCCAGACTATCCCAGACGGAATGGCCAGTGTCCAGCCCATCCCAGACGGAATAGCCAGTGTCCAGCCCATACCGGACAGAATGGCCCATGTCCAGCCCATACCTGACAGAATGGTCCATGTCCAGCTCATCCCAGACGGAATGGCCAGTGTCCAGCCCATCCCGGACAGAATGGCCAGTGTCCAGCCCATCCCGGACAGAGTGGCCCATGTCCAGCCCATCCCAGACAGTGGCCAGTGTCCAAACCATCCCGGACAGTGGCCAGTGTCCCGCCGATCCCAGACGGAATGGCCCGGTGTCCATCCCATCCCGGACCGAATGTCCAATGTCCAGCCCATCCCAGACGGAATGGCCCAGTCTCCAGCCCATCCCGGACAGAATGGCCAGTGTCCAGCCCATCCCGGATGGAATGGCCAGTGTCCAGCACATCCCAGACGGAATGGCCCATCCCAAACGGAATGGCCCGTGTCCAGTCCATCCCAGACGGAATGGCCCATGTCCAGCCCACCTCGGACAGAATGGCCCATGCCCAGCCCATCCCGGGCAGTGACCAGTGTCCAGCCCATCCCGGACAGAATGGCCAGTGTCCAGCCCAACCCAGACGGAATGGCCCATGTCCAGCCCATCCCGGACGGAATGGCCAGTGTCCAGCACATCCCGGAGAGAATGGCCAGTGTCCAGCCCATCCCAGATGGAATGGCCCATAGCCAGCCCATCCCAGACAGAATGGCCCATTTCCAGCCAATCCCGGCCAGTGTCCAGCCCGTCCCAGACGGATGGCCAGTGTCCAGCCCATCCCAGACAGAATGGCCCATGTCCAGCCCATCCCGTACAGAATGGCCCAGTGTCCAGCCCGTTCCGGACAGAATGGTCCATGTCCATCCCATCCTGGACAGAAAGGCCCATGTCCAGCCCATCACAGACAGAATGGCCAGTGTCAAGCCCATCCCAGACAGAATGGCCAGTGTCCAGCCCATCCCGGCCAGTGGCCAGTGTCCAGCCCATCCCAGACGGAATGGCCAGTGTCCAACCCATCCCGGACAGAATGACCAGTGTCCAGCCCAACCCGGACAGAATGGCCAGTGTCCAGCCCATCCCGGCCAGTGGCCAGTGTTCAGCCCATCCCAGACGGAATGGCCAGTGTCCAGCCCATCCCAGACGGAATGGCCAATGTCCGGCACAACCCCGACAGAATGGCCAGTGTCCAGCCCATCCCGGATGGAATGGCCAGTGTCCAGCCCATCCCGGATTGAATGGCCAGTGTCCAGCCCATCCTGGACAGAATGTCCAGTGTCCAGCCCAATTGGAATTGCCAGTGTCCAGCCCATCCCGGACAGAATGGCCAGTGTGCAGCCCATCCCAGATGGAATGGCCAATGTCCAGCCCATCCTGGACAGAATGTCCAGTGTCCAGCCCATCCCAGACGGAATGGCCAGTGTCCAACCCATCCCGGACAGAATGGCCCGTGTCCAGCCCATCCCAGACAGAATGGCCCATGTCCAGCCCATCCCCGACCGAATGGCCAGTGTCCCAGCCCATCCCGGAAAAAATGGCCAGTGTCCCAGCTCAACCCGTACAGAATGGTCAGTATCTAGCCCATCCTGGACAGAATGGTCAGTGTCCAGCCCATCCCGGACAGAATGGTCAGTGTCCAACCCATCCTGGACGGAATGGCCCAGTGTCCAGCCCATCCTGGACGGAATGGCCAGTGTCCAGCTCATCCCAGACAGTGGTCAGAATCCAGGCCATCCCGGATGGAAAGACCAGTGTTCCACCCATCCCGGACGGAATGGCCCATGTCCAGCCCCTCCCAGACTGAATGACCAGTGTCCAGCCCATCCCGGACAGAATGGCCAGTGTCCCGCCCATCCTGGACAAAATGGCCAGTGTCCAGCCTATCCCGGACAGAATGGCCAGTGTCCCGCCCATCCCGGACAGAATGTCCAATCTCCAGCCCATCCTGGACAGAATGGCCCATGTCCAGTCCATCCCGGACAGAATGACCAGTGTCCCGCCCATCCCAGATGGAATGGTCAGTGTCCAGCACATCCCGGTCAGAATAGACAGTGTCTAGCCCATCCCAGACAGAATGTCCAATCTCCAGCCCATCCCGGACAGAATGTCCAATCTCCAGCCCATCCTGGACAGAATGGCCCATGTCCAGCCCATCCCGGACAGAATGGCCAGTGTCCAGCCCATCCCGGACAGTGGCCCATGTTCAGCCCATCCCAGACGGAATGGCCAGTGTCCAGCCCATCCCGGACAGTGGCCAGTGTCCTGCCCATCCCAGACGGAATGGCCCGTGTCCAGACTATCCCAGACGGAATGGCCAGTGTCCAGCCCATCCCAGACGGAATAGCCAGTGTCCAGCTCATCCCGGCCAGAATAGCCCATGTCCAGCCCATACCGGACAGAATGGCCCATGTCCAGCCCATACCTGACAGAATGGTCCATGTCCAGCTCATCCCAGACGGAATGGCCAGTGTCCAGCCCATCCCGGACAGAATGGCCAGTGTCCAGCCCATCCCGGACAGAGTGGCCCATGTCCAGCCCATCCCAGACAGTGGCCAGTGTCCAAACCATCCCGGACAGTGGCCAGTGTCCCGCCGATCCCAGACGGAATGGCCCGGTGTCCATCCCATCCCGGACCGAATGTCCAATGTCCAGCCCATCCCAGACGGAATGGCCCAGTCTCCAGCCCATCCCGGACAGAATGGCCAGTGTCCAGCCCATCCCGGATGGAATGGCCAGTGTCCAGCACATCCCAGACGGAATGGCCCATCCCAAACGGAATGGCCCGTGTCCAGTCCATCCCAGACGGAATGGCCAGTGTCCAGCACATCCCAGACGGAATGGCCCATCCCAAACGGAATGGCCAGTGTCCAGCCCATCCCAGACGGAATGGCCAGTGTCCAGCACATCCCAGACGGAATGGCCCATCCCAAACGGAATGGCCAGTGTCCAGCCCATCCCAGACGGAATGGCCCATGTCCAGCCCACCTCGGACAGAATGGCCCATGCCCAGCCCATCCCGGGCAGTGACCAGTGTCCAGCCCATCCCGGACAGAATGGCCAGTGTCCAGCCCAACCCAGACGGAATGGCCAGTGTCCAGCACATCCCGGAGAGAATGGCCAGTGTCCAGCCCATCCCAGATGGAATGGCCCATAGCCAGCCCATCCCAGACAGAATGGCCCATTTCCAGCCAATCCCGGCCTGTGTCCAGCCCGTCCCAGACGGATGGCCAGTGTCCAGCCCATCCCAGACAGAATGGCCCATGTCCAGCCCATCCCGTACAGAATGGCCCAGTGTCCAGCCCGTTCCGGACAGAATGGTCCATGTCCATCCCATCCTGGACAGAAAGGCCCATGTCCAGCCCATCACAGACAGAATGGCCAGTGTCAAGCCCATCCCAGACAGAATGGCCAGTGTCCAGCCCATCCCGGCCAGTGGCCAGTGTCCAGCCCATCCCAGACGGAATGGCCAGTATCCAACCCATCCCGGACAGAATGACCAGTGTCCAGCCCAACCCGGACAGAATGGCCAGTGTCCAGCCCATCCCGGCCAGTGGCCAGTGTTCAGCCAATCCCAGACGGAATGGCCAGTGTCCAGCCCATCCCAGACGGAATGGCCAATGTCCGGCACAACCCCGACAGAATGGCCAGTGTCCAGCCCATCCGGAATGGAATGGCCAGTGTCCAGCCCATCCCGGATTGAATGGCCAGTGTCCAGCCCATCCTGGACAGAATGTCCAGTGTCCAGCCCAATTGGAATTGCCAGTGTCCAGCCCATCCCGGACAGAATGGCCAGTGTGCAGCCCATCCCAGATGGAATGGCCAATGTCCAGCCCATCCTGGACAGAATGTCCAGTGTCCAGCCCATCCCAGACGGAATGGCCAGTGTCCAACCCATCCCGGACAGAATGGCCCGTGTCCAGCCCATCCCAGACAGAATGGCCCATGTCCAGCCCATCCCCGACCGAATGGCCAGTGTCCCAGCCCATCCCGGAAAAAATGGCCAGTGTCCCAGCTCAACCCGTACAGAATGGTCAGTATCTAGCCCATCCTGGACAGAATGGTCAGTGTCCAGCCCATCCCGGACAGAATGGTCAGTGTCCAGCCCATCCTGGACGGAATGGCCCAGTGTCCAGCCCATCCTGGACGGAATGGCCAGTGTCCAGCTCATCCCAGACAGTGGTCAGAATCCAGGCCATCCCGGATGGAAAGACCAGTGTTCCACCCATCCCGGACGGAATGGCCCATGTCCAGCCCCTCCCAGACTGAATGACCAGTGTCCAGCCCATCCCGGACAGAATGGCCAGTGTCCAGCCCATCCTGGACAAAATGGCCAGTGTCCAGCCCATCCCGGACAGAATGGCCAGTGTCCCACCCATCCCGGACAGAATGTCCAATCTCCAGCCCATCCTGGACAGAATGGCCCATGTCCAGCCCATCCCGGACAGAATGGCCAGTGTCCCGCCCATCCCAGATGGAATGGTCAGTGTCCAGCACATCCCGGTCAGAATAGACAGTGTCTAGCCCATCCCAGACAGAATGTCCAATCTCCAGCCCATCCCGGACAGAATGTCCAATCTCCAGCCCATCCTGGACAGAATGGCCAGTGTCCAGCCCATCCCGGACAGTGGCCCATGTTCAGCCCATCCCAGACGGAATGGCCAGTGTCCAGCCCATCCCGGACAGTGGCCAGTGTCCTGCCCATCCCAGACGGAATGGCCCGTGTCCAGACTATCCCAGACGGAATGGCCAGTGTCCAGCCCATCCCAGACGGAATAGCCAGTGTCCAGCTCATCCCGGCCAGAATAGCCCATGTCCAGCCCATACCGGACAGAATGGCCCATGTCCAGCCCATACCTGACAGAATGGTCCATGTCCAGCTCATCCCAGACGGAATGGCCAGTGTCCAGCCCATCCCGGACAGAATGGCCAGTGTCCAGCCCATCCCGGACAGAGTGGCCCATGTCCAGCCCATCCCAGACAGTGGCCAGTGTCCAAACCATCCCGGACAGTGGCCAGTGTCCCGCCGATCCCAGACGGAATGGCCCGGTGTCCATCCCATCCCGGACCGAATGTCCAATGTCCAGCCCATCCCAGACGGAATGGCCCAGTCTCCAGCCCATCCCGGACAGAATGGCCAGTGTCCAGCCCATCCCGGATGGAATGGCCAGTGTCCAGCACATCCCAGACGGAATGGCCCATCCCAAACGGAATGGCCCGTGTCCAGTCCATCCCAGACGGAATGGCCAGTGTCCAGCACATCCCAGACGGAATGGCCCATCCCAAACGGAATGGCCAGTGTCCAGCCCATCCCAGACGGAATGGCCCATGTCCAGCCCACCTCGGACAGAATGGCCCATGCCCAGCCCATCCCGGGCAGTGACCAGTGTCCAGCCCATCCCGGACAGAATGGCCAGTGTCCAGCCCAACCCAGACGGAATGGCCCATGTCCAGCCCATCCCGGACGGAATGGCCAGTGTCCAGCACATCCCGGAGAGAATGGCCAGTGTCCAGCCCATCCCAGATGGAATGGCCCATAGCCAGCCCATCCCAGACAGAATGGCCCATTTCCAGCCAATCCCGGCCAGTGTCCAGCCCGTCCCAGACGGATGGCCAGTGTCCAGCCCATCCCGGACAGAATGGCCAGTGTCCCGCCCATCCCGGACAGAAAGTCCAATCTCCAGCCCATCCCGGACAGAATGGTCAGTGTCCAGCCCATCCTGGGCGGAATGGCCCATGTCCAGCCCATCCCAGACAGTGATCAGTATCCAGCCCATCCCGGAGGGAAAGGCCAGTGTCTAGCCCATCCCGGATGGAATGGCCCATGTCCAGCCCATCCCAGACAGAATGTCCAATCTCCAGCCCATCCCGGACAGAATGGCCCATGTCCAGCCCATCCGGACAGAATGTCCAATCTCCAGCCCATCCTGGACAGAATGGCCCATGTCCAGCCCATCCCGGACAGAATGGCCAGTTTCCAGCCTATCCCAGACAGTGGCCCATGTTCAGCCCATCCCAGACGGAATGGCCAGTGTCCAGCCCATCCCGGACAGTGGCCAGTGCCCTGCCCATCCCAGACGGAATGGCCCGTGTCCAGACTATCCCAGACGGAATGGCCAGTGTCCAGCCCATCCCAGACGGAATAGCCAGTGTCCAGCTCATCCCGGCCAGAATAGCCCATGTCCAGCCCATACCGGACAGAATGGCCCATGTCCAGCCCATCCCGGACAGAATGGCCCATGTCCAGCCCATCCCAGACAGTGGCCAGTGTCCAAACCATCCGGACAGTGGCCAGTGTCCCGCCGATCCCAGACAGAATGGCCCGGTGTCCATCCCATCCCGGACCGAATGTCCAATGTCCAGCCCATCCCAGACAGAATGGCCTGAGTCCAGCCCATCCTGGACAGATTGGCCCATGTCCAGCCCATTCCGGACAGAATGGCCAGTGTCCAGCCCATCCCGGATAGAATGGCCTATGTCCAGCCCACCCGGACAAAATGGCCAGTCTCCAGCCCATCCCGGACAGAATGGCCAGTGTCCAGCCCATCCTGGACAGAATGGCCAGTGTCCAGCCCATCCCGGATGGAATGGCCTGTGTCCAGCCCACCCGGACAGTGGCTAGTGTCCAGCCCATACCGGACAGAATGGCCCATGTCCAGCCCATCCCAGACGGAATGGCCCATCCCAAACGGAATGGCCCGTGTCCAGTCCATCCCAGACGGAATGGCCCATGTCCAGCCCACCTCGGACAGAATGGCCCATGCCCATCCCGGGCAGTGACCAGTGTCCAGCCCATCCCGGACAGAATGGCCAGTGTCCAGCCCATCCCGGACGGAATGGCCAGTGTCCAGCACATCCCGGAGAGAATGGCCAGTGTCCAGCCCATCCCAGATGGAATGGCCAGTGTCCAGCACATCCCGGAGAGAATGGCCAGTGTCCAGCTCAACCCAGACGGAATGGCCCATGTCCAGCCCATCCCGGACAGAATGGCCAGTGTCCAGCCCATCCCGGAGAGAATGGCCAGTGTCCAGCTCAACCCAGACGGAATGGCCCATGTCCAGCCCATCCCGGACAGAATGGCCAGTGTCCAGCAGATCCCGGAGAGAATGGCCAGTGTCCAGCCCATCCCAGATGGAATGGCCCATGTCCAGCCCATCCAGGACGGAATGGCCAGTGTCCAGCCCATCCCGGAGAGAATGGCCAGTGTCCAGCTCAACCCAGACGGAATGGCCAATGTCCAGCCCATCCCGGACGGAATGGCCAGTGTCCAGCACATCCCGGAGAGAATGGCCAGTGTCCAGCCCATCCCAGATGGAATGGCCCATGTCCAGCCCATCCCGGACGGAATGGCCAGTGTCCAGCACATCCCGGAGAGAATGGCCAGTGTCCAGCTCAACCCAGACGGAATGGCCCATGTCCAGCCCATCCCGGACGGAATGGCCAGTGTCCAGCCCATCCCAGATGGAATGGCCCATAGCCAGCCCATCCCAGACAGAATGGCCCATTTCCAGCCAATCCCGGCCAGTGTCCAGCCCGTCCCAGACGGATGGCCAGTGTCCAGCCCATCCCAGACAGAATGGCCCATGTCCAGCCCATCCCGTACAGAATGGCCCAGTGTCCAGCCCGTTCCGGACAGAATGGTCCATGTCCATCACATCCTGGACAGAAAGGCCCATGTCCAGCCCATCACAGACAGTGGCCAGTGTCCAGCCCATCCCGGACCGAAAGGCCAGTGTCCAGCCCATCCCGGACAGAATGGCCAGAGCCCAGCCCATCCCGGACAGAATGGCCAGAGCCCAGCCCATCCCGGATAGAATGGCCTATGTCCAGCCCATCCCAGATAGTGACCAGTGTCCCCCCCATCCCAGATAGAATGGCCTATGTCCAGCCCATCCCAGACAGTGGCCAGTGTCCAGCCCATCCCAGATAGAATGGCCTATGTCCAGCCCACCCGGACAAAATGGCCAGTCTCCAGCCCATCCCGGACAGAATGGCCAGTGTCCAGCTCACCTCGGACAGAATGGCCAGTGTCCTGCCCATCCCGGATGGAATGGCCTGTGTCCAGCCCATCCCGGACAGAATGGCCCATGTCCAGCCCACCTCGGACAGAATGGCCCATGCCCAGCCCATCCCGGGCAGTGACCAGGGTCCAGCCCATCCCGGACAGAATGGCCAGTGTCCAGCCCAACCCAGACGGAATGGCCCATGTCCAGCCCATCCCGGACGGGATGGCCAGTGTCCAGCACATCCCGGAGAGAATGGCCAGTGTCCAGCCTATCCCAGATGGAATGGCCCATAGCCAGCCCATCCCAGACAGAATGGCCCATGTCCAGCCAATCCCGGCCAGTGTCCAGCCCGTCCCAGACGGATGGCCAGTGTCCAGCCCATCCAAGACAGAATGGCCAATGTCCAGCCCATCCCGGACAGAATGACCCAGTGTCAAGCCCGTTCCGGACAGAATGGCCCATGTCCATCCCATCCTGGACAGAATGGCCCATGTCCAGCCCATCACAGACAGAATGGCCAGTGTCAAGTCCATCCCATACGGAATGGCCAGTGTCCAGCCCATCCCAGACAGAATGGCCAGTGTCCAGCCCATCCCAGACGGAATGGCCCAGCGTCCAGCCCATCCCGGACAGTGGCCAGTGTCCATCCCATCCCAGACAGAATGGCCAATGTCCCGCCCATCCCAAACGGAATGGCCAGTGTCCAGCCCATCCCAGACAGAATGGCCCCTGCCCAGCCCATCCCGGGCAGTGACCAGTGTCCCGCCCATCCCAGATGGAATGGCCCATGTCCAGCCCATCCTGGACAGAATGGTCAGTGTCCAGCCCATCCCGGACGGAATGGCCAGTGTCCAGCACATCCCGGAGAGAATGGCCAGTGTCCAGCTCAACCCAGACGGAATGGCCCATGTCCAGCCCATCCCGGACAGAATGGCCAGTGTCCAGCCCATCCCGGACGGAATGGCCACTGTCCAGCACATCCCGGAGAGAATGGCCAGTGTCCAGCCCATCCCAGATGGAATGGCCCATGTCCAGCCCATCCCGGACGGAATGGCCAGTGTCCAGCACATCCCGGAGAGAATGGCCAGTGTCCAGCTCAACCCAGACGGAATGGCCCATGTCCAGCCCATCCCAGACGGAATGGCCAGTGTCCAGCCCATCCCGGACGGAATGGCCAGTGTCCAGCCCATCCCAGATGGAATGGCCCATAGCCAGCCCATCCCAGACAGAATGGCCCATTTCCAGCCAATCCCGGCCAGTGTCCAGCCCGTCCCAGACGGATGGCCAGTGTCCAGCCCATCCCAGACAGAATGGCCCATGTCCAGCCCATCCCGTACAGAATGGCCCAGTGTCCAGCCCGTTCCGGACAGAATGGTCCATGTCCATCCCATCCTGGACAGAAAGGCCCATGTCCAGCCCATCACAGACAGAATGGCCAGTGTCCAGCCCATCCCAGACAGAATGGCCAGTGTCCAGCCCATCCCGGCCAGTGGCCAGTGTTCAGCCCATCCCAGACGGAATGGCCAGTGTCCAGCCCGTCCCAGACGGAATGGCCCAGTGTCCAGCCCATCCCAGACGGAATGGCCCAGTGTCCAGCCCGTCCCAGACGGAATGGCCAGTGTCCAGCCGATCCCAGACGGAATGGCCCATGTCCAACCCACCTTGGACAGAATGGCCCCTGCCCAGCCCATCCCGGGCAGTGACCAGTGTCCCGCCCATCCCAGATGGAATGGCCAGAGCCCAGCGCATCCCAGACGGAATGGCCAATGTCCAGCCCAACCCAGACGGAATGGCCCATGCCAGCCCATCCTGGACAGAATGGTCAGTGTCCAACCCATCCCAGACAGAATGGTCCATGTCCAGACCATCCCAGACAGAGTGGCCCATGTCCAGCCCATCCCAGACAGAATGGCCAGTGTCCAGCCCATTCTAGACGGAATGGCCCAAAGTCCAGCCCATCCCGGACAGTGGCCAATGTCCATCCCATCCCAGACAGTGGTCCGTGTCCAGCCCATCCCAGACAGAATGGGCAGTGTCCATCCCATCCCGGACAGAATGGGCAGTGTCCATCCCATCCCGGACAGAATGGGCAGTGTCCATCCCATCCCGGACAGAATGGTCAGTGTCCAGTCCATCCCGGACAGATTGGCCAATGTCCAGCCCATCCCGGATGAATGGCCAATGTCTATCCCACCCCAGACGGAATGGCCCATGTCCAGACCATCCCTGTCGAATGGCCAGTGTCCAGCCCATCCCGGACGAAATGGCCAATGTCCAGCCCATCCCGGACAGAATGGCCAGTGCCCTGCCCATCCCAGACGGAATGGCCCGTGCCCAGTCTATCCCAGACGGAATGGCCAGTGTCCAGCCCATCCCAGACGGAATAGCCAGTGTCCAGCTCATCCCGGCCAGAATAGCCCATGTCCAGCCCATCCCGGACAGAATGGCCAGTCTCCAGCCCATCCCGGACAGAATGGCCAGTCTCCAGCCCATCCCAGACAGTGGCCAGTGTCCAAACCATCCCGGACAGTGGCCAGTGTCCAGCCCATCGCAGACGGAATGGCCCATGTCCAGCCCATCCCGTACAGAATGGCCCAGTGTCCAGCCCGTTCCGGACAGAATGGTCCATGTCCATCCCATCCTGGACAGAATGGCCCATGTCCAGCCCATCCCGTACAGAATGGCCCAGTGTCCAGCCCGTTCCGGACAGAATGGTCCATGTCCATCCCATCCTGGACAGAAAGGCCCATGTCCAGCCCATCACAGACAGAATGGCCAGTGTCCAGCCCATCCCAGACAGAATGGCCAGTGTCCAGCCCATCCCGGCCAGTGGCCAGTGTTCAGCCCATCCCAGACGGAATGGCCAGTGTCCAGCCCATCCCAGACGGAATGGCCCAGCGTCCAGCCCATCCCGGACAGTGGCCAGTGTCCATCCCATCCCAGACAGAATGGCCAATGTCCAGCCCATCCCAAACGGAATGGCCAGTGTCCAGCCGATCCCAGACGGAATGGCCCATGTCCAACCCACCTTGGACAGAATGGCCCATGTCCAGCCCATCCCAGACAGAATGGCCCCTGCCCAGCCCATCCCGGGCAGTGACCAGTGTCCCGCCCATCCCAGATGGAATGGCCAGAGCCCAGCGCATCCCAGACGGAATGGCCAATGTCCAGCCCAACCCAGACGGAATGGCCCATGCCAGCCCATCCTGGACAGAATGGTCAGTGTCCAACCCATCCCAGACAGAATGGTCCATGTCCAGACCATCCCAGACAGAGTGGCCCATGTCCAGCCCATCCCAGACAGAATGGCCAGTGTCCAGCCCATTCTAGACGGAATGACCCAAAGTCCAGCCCATCCCGGACAGTGGCAAATGTCCAACCCATCCCAGACAGTGGTCCGTGTCCAGCCCATCCCAGACAGAATGGGCAGTGTCCATCCCATCCCAGACAGAATGGGCAGTGTCCATCCCATCCCGGACAGAATGGGCAGTGTCCATCCCATCCCGGACAGAATGGGCAGTGTCCATCCCATCCCGGACAGAATGGGCAGTGTCCATCCCATCCCGGACGGAATGGCCAGTGTCCAGCCCATCCCAGATGGAATGGCCCATAGCCAGCCCATCCCAGACAGAATGGCCCATTTCCAGCCAATCCCGGCCAGTGTCCAGCCCGTCCCAGACGGATGGCCAGTGTCCAGCCCGTCCCAGACAGAATGGCCCATGTCCAGCCCATCCCGTACAGAATGGCCCAGTGTCCAGCCCGTTCCGGACAGAATGGTCCATGTCCATCCCATCCTGGACAGAAAGGCCCATGTCCAGCCCATCACAGACAGAATGGCCAGTGTCCAGCCCATCCCAGACAGAATGGCCAGTGTCCAGCCCATCCCGGCCAGTGGCCAGTGTTCAGCCCATCCCAGACGGAATGGCCAGTGTCCAGCCCGTCCCAGACGGAATGGCCCAGTGTCCAGCCCATCCCAGACGGAATGGCCAGTGTCCAGCCCATCCCAGACGGAATGGCCCAGCGTCCAGCCCATCCCGGACAGTGGCCAGTGTCCATCCCATCCCAGACAGAATGGCCAATGTCCAGCCCATCCCAAACGGAATGGCCAGTGTCCAGCCGATCCCAGACGGAATGGCCCATGTCCAACCCACCTTGGACAGAATGGCCCATGTCCAGCCCATCCCAGACAGAATGGCCCCTGCCCAGCCCATCCCGGGCAGTGACCAGTGTCCCGCCCATCCCAGATGGAATGGCCAGAGCCCAGCGCATCCCAGACGGAATGGCCAATGTCCAGCCCAACCCAGACGGAATGGCCCATGCCAGCCCATCCTGGACAGAATGGTCAGTGTCCAACCCATCCCAGACAGAATGGTCCATGTCCAGACCATCCCAGACAGAGTGGCCCATGTCCAGCCCATCCCAGACAGAATGGCCAGTGTCCAGCCCATTCTAGACGGAATGGCCCAAAGTCCAGCCCATCCCGGACAGTGGCCAATGTCCATCCCATCCCAGACAGTGGTCCGTGTCCAGCCCATCCCAGACAGAATGGGCAGTGTCCATCCCATCCCGGACAGAATGGGCAGTGTCCATCCCATCCCGGACAGAATGGGCAGTGTCCATCCCATCCCGGACAGAATGGTCAGTGTCCAGTCCATCCCGGACAGATTGGCCAATGTCCAGCCCATCCCGGATGAATGGCCAATGTCTATCCCACCCCAGACGGAATGGCCCATGTCCAGACTATCCCTGTCGAATGGCCAGTGTCCAGCCCATCCCGGACGAAATGGCCAATGTCCAGCCCATCCCGGACAGAATGGCCAGTGCCCTGCCCATCCCAGACGGAATGGCCCGTGCCCAGCCCATCCCAGACGGAATAGCCAGTGTCCAGCTCATCCCGGCCAGAATAGCCCATGTCCAGCCCATACCGGACAGAATGGCCAGTGTCCAGCCCATCCCGGACAGAATGGCCAGTCTCCAGCCCATCCCAGACAGTGGCCAGTGTCCAAACCATCCCGGACCGAAAGGCCAGTGTCCAGCCCATCCCGGACAGAATGGCCAGAGCCCAGCCCATCCTGGACAGAATGTCCAATGTCCAGCCCATCCTGGACAGAATGGCCAGTGTCCAGCCCATCCCGGATAGAATGGCCTATGTCCAGCCCATCCCAGATAGTGACCAGTGTCCCGCCCATCCCAGATAGAATGGCCTATGTCCAGCCCACCCGGACAAAATGGCCAGTCTCCAGCCCATCCCGGACAGAATGGCCAGTGTCCAGCCCACCTCGGACAGAATGGCCAGTGTCCTGCCCATCCCGGATGGAATGGCCTGTGTCCAGCCCATCCCGGACAGAATGGCCCATGTCCAGCCCACCTCGGACAGAATGGCCCATGCCCAGCCCATCCCGGGCAGTGACCAGTGTCCAGCCCATCCCGGACAGAATGGCCAGTGTCCAGCCCAACCCAGACGGAATGGCCCATGTCCAGCCCATCCCGGACGGAATGGCCAGTGTCCAGCACATCCCGGAGAGAATGGCCAGTGTCCAGCCCATCCCAGATGGAATGGCCCATGTCCAGCCAATCCCGGCCAGTGTCCAGCCCGTCCCAGACGGATGGCCAGTGTCCAGCCCGTCCCAGACGGATGGCCAGTGTCCAGCCCATCCAAGACAGAATGGCCAATGTCCAGCCCATCCCGGACAGAATGACCCAGTGTCAAGCCCGTTCCGGACAGAATGGCCCATGTCCAGCCCATCACAGACAGAATGGCCAGTGTCAAGTCCATCCCATACGGAATGGCCAGTGTCCAGCCCATCCCAGAGAGAATGGCCAGTGTCCAGCCCATCCCGGACAGTGGCCAGTGTCCATCCCATCCCAGACAGAATGGCCAATGTCCCGCCCATCCCAAACGGAATGGCCAATGTCCAGCCCAACCCAGACGGAATGGCCCATGTCCAGCCCATCCTGGACAGAGTGGGCAGTGTCCAGCCCATTCCAGACGGAATGGCCCATGTCCAGCCCATCCCAGACAGAATGGCCCCTGCCCAGCCCATCCCGGGCAGTGACCAGTGTCCCGCCCATCCCAGATGGAATGGCCCATGTCCAGCCCATCCTGGACAGAATGGTCAGTGTCCAACCCATCCCAGACAGAATGGTCCATGTCCAGCCCATCCCAGACAGAATGGCCAGTGTCCAGCCCATCCCAGACAGAATGGCCAGTGTCCAGCCCATCCCGGCGAGTGGCCAGTGTCCAGCCCATTCTAGACGGAATGGCCCAAAGTCCAGCCCATCCCGGACAGTGGTCCGTGTCCAGCCCATCCCAGACAGAATGGCCAGTGTCAATACCATCCCAGACGGAATGGCCAGTGTCCAACCCATGCCGGACAGAATGTTCAGTGTCCAGCCCATTCTAGACGGAATGGCCCAGTGTCCAGCTCATCCCGGACAGTGGCCAATGTCCATCCCATCCCAGACAGAATGGCCAATGCCCAGCCCGTCCCAAACAGAATGGCCAGTGTCCAGCCCGTCCCAGACGGAATGGACAGAGTCCAGCCAATCCCAGACGGAATGGCCCAGTGTCCAGCCCATCCCGGACAGTGTCCCGTGTCCAGCCCATCCCAGACAGAATGGTCAGTGTCCATCCCATCCCGGACAGAATGGTCAGTGTCCAGTCCATCCCGGACAGATTGGCCAATGTCCAGTCCATCCCAGGTGGAATGGCCAATGTCCAGCCCATCCCAGACGGTATGGCCAATGTCCAGCCCATCCCGGACGGAATGGCCCATGTCCAGACCATCCCTGTCGAATGGCCAGTGTCCAGCCCAACCCGGACGAAATGGCCAGTGTCCAGCCCATCCCGGACAGAATGGCCTGTGTCCAACCCATCCCAGACGGAATGGCCAGTGTCCAGCTCATCCCGGCCAGAATAGCCCATGTCCAGCCCATACCTGACAGAATGGTCCATGTCCAGCTCATCCCAGACGGAATGGCCAGTGTCCAGCCCATCCCGGACAGAATGGCCAGTGTCCAGCCCATCCCGGACAGAGTGGCCCATGTCCAGCCCATCCCAGACAGTGGCCAGTGTCCAAACCATCCCGGACAGTGGCCAGTGTCCCGCCGATCCCAGACGGAATGGCCCGGTGTCCATCCCATCCCGGACCGAATGTCCAATGTCCAGCCCATCCCAGACGGAATGGCCCAGTCTCCAGCCCATCCCGGACAGAATGGCCAGTGTCCAGCCCATCCCGGATGGAATGGCCAGTGTCCAGCACATCCCAGACGGAATGGCCCATCCCAAACGGAATGGCCCGTGTCCAGTCCATCCCAGACGGAATGGCCCATGTCCAGCCCACCTCGGACAGAATGGCCCATGCCCAGCCCATCCCGGGCAGTGACCAGTGTCCAGCCCATCCCGGACAGAATGGCCAGTGTCCAGCCCAACCCAGACGGAATGGCCCATGTCCAGCCCATCCCGGACGGAATGGCCAGTGTTCAGCACATCCCGGAGAGAATGGCCAGTGTCCAGCCCATCCCAGATGGAATGGCCCATAGCCAGCCCATCCCAGACAGAATGGCCCATTTCCAAACAATCCCGGCCAGTATCCAGCCCGTCCCAGACGGATGGCCAGTGTCCAGCCCATCCCAGACAGAATGGCCCATGTCCAGCCCATCCCGTACAGAATGGCCCAGTGTCCAGCGCGTTCCGGACAGAATGGTCCATGTCCATCCCATCCTGGACAGAAAGGCCCATGTCCAGCCCATCACAGACAGAATGGCCAGTGTCAAGCCCATCCCAGACAGAATGGCCAGTGTCCAGCCCATCCCGGCCAGTGGCCAGTGTCCAGCCCATCCCAGACGGAATGGCCAGTGTCCAACCCATCCCGGACAGAATGACCAGTGTCCAGCCCAACCCGGACAGAATGGCCAGTGTCCAGCCCATCCCGGCCAGTGGCCAGTGTTCAGCCCATCCCAGACGGAATGGCCAGTGTCCAGCCCATCCCAGACGGAATGGCCAATGTCCGGCACAACCCCGACAGATTGGCCAGTGTCCAGCCCATCCCGGATGGAATGGCCAGTGTCCAGCCCATCCCGGATTGAATGGCCAGTGTCCAGCCCATCCTGGACAGAATGTCCAGTGTCCAGCCCAATTGGAATTGCCAGTGTCCAGCCCATCCCGGACAGAATGGCCAGTGTGCAGCCCATCCCAGATGGAATGGCCAATGTCCAGCCCATCCTGGACAGAATGTCCAGTGTCCAGCCCATCCCAGACGGAATGGCCAGTGTCCAACCCATCCCGGACAGAATGGCCCGTGTCCAGCCCATCCCGTACAGAATGGCCCAGTGTCCAGCGCGTTCCGGACAGAATGGTCCATGTCCATCCCATCCTGGACAGAAAGGCCCATGTCCAGCCCATCACAGACAGAATGGCCAGTGTCAAGCCCATCCCAGACAGAATGGCCAGTGTCCAGCCCATCCCGGCCAGTGGCCAGTGTCCAGCCCATCCCAGACGGAATGGCCAGTGTCCAACCCATCCCGGACAGAATGACCAGTGTCCAGCCCAACCCGGACAGAATGGCCAGTGTCCAGCCCATCCCGGCCAGTGGCCAGTGTTCAGCCCATCCCAGACGGAATGGCCAGTGTCCAGCCCATCCCAGACGGAATGGCTAATGTCCGGCACAACCCCGACAGAATGGCCAGTGTCCAGCCCATCCCGGATGGAATGGCCAGTGTCCAGCCCATCCCGGATTGAATGGCCAGTGTCCAGCCCATCCTGGACAGAATGTCCAGTGTCCAGCCCAATTGGAATTGCCAGTGTCCAGCCCATCCCGGACAGAATGGCCAGTGTGCAGCCCATCCCAGATGGAATGGCCAATGTCCAGCCCATCCTGGACAGAATGTCCAGTGTCCAGCCCATCCCAGACGGAATGGCCAGTGTCCAACCCATCCCGGACAGAATGGCCCGTGTCCAGCCCATCCCAGACAGAATGGCCCATGTCCAGCCCGTCCCCGACCGAATGGCCAGTGTCCCAGCCCATCCCGGAAAAAATGGCCAGTGTCCCAGCTCAACCCGTACAGAATGGTCAGTATCTAGCCCATCCTGGACAGAATGGTCAGTGTCCAGCCCATCCTGGACGGAATGGCCCAGTGTCCAGCCCATCCTGGACGGAATGGCCAGTGTCCAGCTCATCCCAGACAGTGGTCAGAATCCAGGCCATCCCGGATGGAAAGACCAGTGTTCCACCCCACCCAGACTGAATGACCAGTGTCCAGCCCATCCCGGACAGAATGGCCAGTGTCCAGCCCATCCTGGACAAAATGGCCAGTGTCCAGCCTATCCCGGACAGAATGGCCAGTGTCCCGCCCATCCCGGACAGAATGTCCAATCTCCAGCCCATCCTGGACAGAATGGCCCATGTCCAGCCCATCCCGGACAGAATGGCCAGTGTCCCGCCCATCCCAGATGGAATGGTCAGTGTCCAGCACATCCCGGTCAGAATAGACAGTGTCTAGCCCATCCCAGACAGAATGTCCAATCTCCAGCCCTTCCCGGACAGAATGTCCAATCTCCAGCCCATCCTGGACAGAATGGCCCATGTCCAGCCCATCCCGGACAGAATGGCCAGTGTCCAGCCCATCCCGGACAGTGGCCCATGTTCAGCCCATCCCAGACGGAATGGCCAGTGTCCAGCCCATCCCGGACAGTGGCCAGTGTCCTGCCCATCCCAGACGGAATGGCCCGTGTCCAGACTATCCCAGACGGAATGGCCAGTGTCCAGCCCATCCCAGACGGAATAGCCAGTGTCCAGCTCATCCCGGCCAGAATAGCCCATGTCCAGCCCATACCGGACAGAATGGCCCATGTCCAGCCCATACCTGACAGAATGGTCCATGTCCAGCTCATCCCAGACGGAATGGCCAGTGTCCAGCCCATCCCGGACAGAATGGCCAGTGTCCAGCCCATCCCGGACAGAGTGGCCCATGTCCAGCCCATCCCAGACAGTGGCCAGTGTCCAAACCATCCCGGACAGTGGCCAGTTTCCCGCCGATCCCAGACGGAATGGCCCGGTGTCCATCCCATCCCGGACCGAATGTCCAATGTCCAGCCCATCCCAGACGGAATGGCCCAGTCTCAAGGCCATCCCGGACAGAATGGCCAGTGTCCAGCCCATCACGGATGGAATGGCCAGTGTCCAGCACATCCCAGACGGAATGGCCCATCCCAAACGGAATGGCCCGTGTCCAGTCCATCCCAGACGGAATGGCCAGTGTCCAGCACATCCCTGACGGAATGGCCCATCCCAAACGGAATGGCCAGTGTCCAGCCCATCCCAGACGGAATGGCCAGTGTCCAGCACATCCCAGACGGAATGGCCCATCCCAAACGGAATGGCCAGTGTCCAGCCCATCCCAGACGGAATGGCCCATGCCCAGCCCATCCCGGGCAGTGACCAGTGTCCAGCCCATCCCGGACAGAATGGCCAGTGCCCAGCCCAACCCAGACGGAATGGCCCATGTCCAGCCCATCCCGGACGGAATGGCCAGTGTCCAGCACATCCCGGAGAGAATGGCCAGTGTCCAGCCCATCCCAGATGGAATGGCCCATAGCCAGCCCATCCCAGACAGAATGGCCCATTTCCAGCCAATCCCGGCCAGTGTCCAGCCCGTCCCAGACGGATGGCCAGTGTCCAGCCCATCCCAGACAGAATGGCCCATGTCCAGCCCATCCCGTACAGAATGGCCCAGTGTCCAGCCCGTTCCGGACAGAATGGTCCATGTCCATCCCATCCTGGACAGAAAGGCCCATGTCCAGCCCATCACAGACAGAATGGCCAGTGTCAAGCCCATCCCAGACAGAATGGCCAGTGTCCAGCCCATCCCGGCCAGTGGCCAGTGTCCAGCCCATCCCAGACGGAATGGCCAGTGTCCAACCCATCCCGGACAGAATCACCAGTGTCCAGCCCAACCCGGACAGAATGGCCAGTGTCCAGCCCATCCCGGCCAGTGGCCAGTGTTCAGCCCATCCCAGACGGAATGGCCAGTGTCCAGCCCATCCCAGACGGAATGGCCAATGTCCGGCACAACCCCGACAGAATGGCCAGTGTCCAGCCCATCCCGGATGGAATGGCCAGTGTCCAGCCCATCCCGGATTGAATGGCCAGTGTCCAGCCCATCCTGGACAGAATGTCCAGTGTCCAGCCCATCCCAGACGGAATGGCCAGTGTCCAACCCATCCCGGACAGAATGGCCCGTGTCCAGACCATCCCAGACAGAATGGCCCATGTCCAGCCCATCCCCGACCGAATGGCCAGTGTCCCAGCCCATCCCGGAAAAAATGGCCAGTGTCCCAGCTCAACCCGTACAGAATGGTCAGTATCTAGCCCATCCTGGACAGAATGGTCAGTGTCCAGCCCATCCCGGACAGAATGGTCAGTGTCCAGCCCATCCCGGACAGAATGGTCAGTGTCCAGCCCATCCTGGACGGAATGGCCCAGTGTCCAGCCCATCCTGGACGGAATGGCCAGTGTCCAGCTCATCCCAGACAGTGGTCAGAATCCAGGCCATCCCGGATGGAAAGACCAGTGTTCCACCCATCCCGGACGGAATGGCCCATGTCCAGCCCCTCCCAGACTGAATGACCAGTGTCCAGCCCATCCCGGACAGAATGGCCAGTGTCCAGCCCATCCTGGACAAAATGGCCAGTGTCCAGCCCATCCCGGACAGAATGGCCAGTGTCCCGCCCATCCCGGACAGAATGTCCAATCTCCAGCCCATCCTGGACAGAATGGCCCATGTCCAGCCCATCCCGGACAGAATGGCCAGTGTCCCGCCCATCCCAGATGGAATGGTCAGTGTCCAGCACATCCCGGTCAGAATAGACAGTGTCTAGCCCATCCCAGACAGAATGTCCAATCTCCAGCCCATCCCAGACAGAATGTCCAATCTCCAGCCCATCCTGGACAGAATGGCCCATGTCCAGCCCATCCCGGACAGAATGGCCAGTGTCCAGCCCATCCCGGACAGTGGCCCATGTTCAGCCCATCCCAGACGGAATGGCCAGTGTCCAGCCCATCCCGGACAGTGGCCAGTGTCCTGCCCATCCCAGACGGAATGGCCCGTGTCCAGACTATCCCAGACGGAATGGCCAGTGTCCAGCCCATCCCAGACGGAATAGCCAGTGTCCAGCTCATCCCGGTCAGAATAGCCCATGTCCAGCCCATACCGGACAGAATGGCCCATGTCCAGCCCATACCTGACAGAATGGTCCATGTCCAGCTCATCCCAGACGGAATGGCCAGTGTCCAGCCCATCCCGGACAGAATGGCCAGTGTCCAGCCCATCCCGGACAGAGTGGCCCATGTCCAGCCCATCCCAGACAGTGGCTAGTGTCCAAACCATCCCGGACAGTGGCCAGTGTCCCGCCGATCCCAGACGGAATGGCCCGGTGTCCATCCCATCCCGGACCGAATGTCCAATGTCCAGCCCATCCCAGACGGAATGGCCCAGTCTCCAGCCCATCCCGGACAGAATGGCCAGTGTCCAGCCCATCCCGGATGGAATGGCCAGTGTCCAGCACATCCCAGACGGAATGGCCCATCCCAAACGGAATGGCCCGTGTCCAGTCCATCCCAGACGGAATGGCCCATGTCCAGCCCACCTCGGACAGAATGGCCCATGCCCAGCCCATCCCGGGCAGTGACCAGTGTCCAGCCCATCCCGGACAGAATGGCCAGTGTCCAGCCCAACCCAGACGGAATGGCCCATGTCCAGCCCATCCCGGACGGAATGGCCAGTGTCCAGCACATCCCGGAGAGAATGGCCAGTGTCCAGCCCATCCCAGATGGAATGGCCCATAGCCAGCCCATCCCAGACAGAATGGCCCATTTCCAGCCAATCCCGGCCAGTGTCCAGCCCGTCCCAGACGGATGGCCAGTGTCCAGCCCATCCCAGACAGAATGGCCCATGTCCAGCCCATCCCGTACAGAATGGCCCAGTGTCCAGCCCGTTCCGGACAGAATGGTCCATGTCCATCCCATCCTGGACAGAAAGGCCCATGTCCAGCCCATCACAGACAGAATGGCCAGTGTCAAGCCCATCCCAGACAGAATGGCCAGTGTCCAGCCCATCCCGGCCAGTGGCCAGTGTCCAGCCCATCCCAGACGGAATGGCCAGTGTCCAACCCATCCCGGACAGAATGACCAGTGTCCAGCCCAACCCGGACAGAATGGCCAGTGTCCAGCCCATCCCGGCCAGTGGCCAGTGTTCAGCCCATCCCAGACGGAATGGCCAGTGTCCAGCCCATCCCAGACGGAATGGCCAATGTCCGGCACAACCCCGACAGAATGGCCAGTGTCCAGCCCATCCCGGATGGAATGGCCAGTGTCCAGCCCATCCTGGACAGAATGTCCAGTGTCCAGCCCAATTGGAATTGCCAGTGTCCAGCCCATCCCGGACAGAATGGCCAGTGTGCAGCCCATCCCAGATGGAATGGCCAATGTCCAGCCCATCCTGGACAGAATGTCCAGTGTCCAGCCCATCCCAGACGGAATGGCCAGTGTCCAACCCACCCCGGACAGAATGGCCCGTGTCCAGCCCATACCAAACATAATGGCCCATGTCCAGCCCATCCCCGACCGAATGGCCAGTGTCCCAGCCCATCCCGGAAAAAATGGCCAGTGTCCCAGCTCAACCCGTACAGAATGGTCAGTATCTAGCCCATCCTGGACAGAATGGTCAGTGTCCAGCCCATCCCGGACAGAATGGTCAGTGTCCAGCCCATCCTGGACGGAATGGCCCAGTGTCCAGCCCATCCTGGACGGAATGGCCAGTGTCCAGCTCATCCCAGACAGTGGTCAGAATCCAGGCCATCCCGGATGGAAAGACCAGTGTTCCACCCATCCCGGACGGAATGGCCCATGTCCAGCCCCTCCCAGACTGAATGACCAGTGTCCAGCCCATCCCGGACAGAATGGCCAGTGTTCAGCCCATCCTGGACAAAATGGCCAGTGTCCAGCCCATCCCGGACAGAATGGCCAGTGTCCCGCCCATCCCGGACAGAATGTCCAATCTCCAGCCCATCCTGGACAGAATGGCCCATGTCCAGCCCATCCCGGACAGAATGGCCAGTGGGAAGTCCCGCCCATCCCAGATGGAATGGTCAGTGTCCAGCACATCCCGGTCAGAATAGACAGTGTCTAGCCCATCCCGGACAGAATGGTCAGTGTCCAGCCCATCCTGGGCGGAATGGCCCATGTCCAGCCCATCCCAGACAGTGATCAGTATCCAGCCCATCCCGGAGGGAAAGGCCAGTGTCTAGCCCATCCCGGATGGAATGGCCCATGTCCAGCCCATCCCAGACAGAATGTCCAATCTCCAGCCCATCCCGGACAGAATGGCCCATGTCCAGCCCATCCCGGACAGAATGTCCAATCTCCAGCCCATCCTGGACAGAATGGCCCATGTCCAGCCCATCCCGGACAGAATGGCCAGTTTCCAGCCTATCCCAGACAGTGGCCCATGTTCAGCCCATCCCAGACGGAATGGCCAGTGTCCAGCCCATCCCGGACAGTGGCCAGTGCCCTGCCCATCCCAGACGGAATGGCCAGTTTCCAGCCTATCCCAGACAGTGGCCCATGTTCAGCCCATCCCAGACGGAATGGCCAGTGTCCAGCCCATCCCGGACAGTGGCCAGTGCCCTGCCCATCCCAGACGGAATGGCCCGTGTCCAGACTATCCCAGACGGAATGGCCAGTGTCCAGCCCATCCCAGACGGAATAGCCAGTGTCCAGCTCATCCCGGCCAGAATAGCCCATGTCCAGCCCATACCGGACAGAATGGCCCATGTCCAGCCCATCCCGGACAGAATGGCCCATGTCCAGCCCATCCCAGACAGTGGCCAGTGTCCAAACCATCCCGGACAGTGGCCAGTGTCCCGCCGATCCCAGACAGAATGGCCCGGTGTCCATCCCATCCCAGACCGAATGTCCAATGTCCAGCCCATCCCAGACAGAATGGCCTGAGTCCAGCCCATCCTGGACAGAATGGCCCATGTCCAGCCCATTCCGGACAGAATGGCCAGTGTCCAGCCCATCCCGGATAGAATGGCCTATGTCCAGCCCACCCGGACAAAATGGCCAGTCTCCAGCCCATCCCGGACAGAATGGCCAGTGTCCAGCCCATCCTGGACAGAATGGCCAGTGTCCAGCCCATCCCGGATGGAATGGCCTGTGTCCAGCCCACCCGGACAGTGGCTAGTGTCCAGCCCATACCGGACAGAATGGCCCATGTCCAGCCCATCCCAGACGGAATGGCCCATCCCAAACGGAATGGCCCGTGTCCAGTCCATCCCAGACGGAATGGCCCATGTCCAGCCCACCTCGGACAGAATGGCTCATGCCCATCCCGGGCAGTGACCAGTGTCCAGCCCATCCCGGACAGAATGGCCAGTGTCCAGCCCATCCCGGACGGAATGGCCAGTGTCCAGCACATCCCGGAGAGAATGGCCAGTGTCCAGCCCATCCCAGATGGAATGGCCAGTGTCCAGCACATCCCGGAGAGAATGGCCAGTGTCCTGCTCAACCCAGACGGAATGGCCCATGTCCAGCCCATCCCGGACAGAATGGCCAGTGTCCAGCCCATCCCGGACGGAATGGCCAGTGTCCAGCACATCCCGGAGAGAATGGCCAGTGTCCAGCTCAACCCAGACGGAATGGCCCATGTCCAGCCCATCCCGGACAGAATGGCCAGTGTCCAGCACATCCCGGAGAGAATGGCCAGTGTCCAGCCCATCCCAGATGGAATGGCCCATGTCCAGCCCATCCCGGACGGAATGGCCAGTGTCCAGCACATCCCGGAGAGAATGGCCAGTGTCCAGCTCAACCCAGACGGAATGGCCAATGTCCAGCCCATCCCGGACGGAATGGCCAGTGTCCAGCACATCCCGGAGAGAATGGCCAGTGTCCAGCCCATCCCAGATGGAATGGCCCATGTCCAGCCCATCCCGGACGGAATGGCCAGTGTCCAGCACATCCCGGAGAGAATGGCCAGTGTCCAGCTCAACCCAGACGGAATGGCCCATGTCCAGCCCATCCCGGACGGAATGGCCAGTGTCCAGCCCATCCCAGATGGAATGGCCCATAGCCAGCCCATCCCAGACAGAATGGCCCATTTCCAGCCAATCCCGGCCAGTGTCCAGCCCGTCCCAGACGGATGGCCAGTGTCCAGCCCATCCCAGACAGAATGGCCCATGTCCAGCCCATCCCGTACAGAATGGCCCAGTGTCCAGCCCGTTCCGGACAGAATGGTCCATGTCCATCCCATCCTGGACAGAAAGGCCCATGTCCAGCCCATCACAGACAGAATGGCCAGTGTCCAGCCCATCCCGGCCAGTGGCCAGTGTCCAGCCCGTCCCAGACGGAATGGCCCAGTGTCCAGCCCATCCCAGACGGAATGGCCCAGCGTCCAGCCCATCCCGGACAGTGGCCAGTGTCCATCCCATCCCAGACAGAATGGCCAATGTCCAGCCCATCCCAAACGGAATGGCCAGTGTCCAGCCCGTCCCAGACGGAATGGCCAGTGTCCAGCCGATCCCAGACGGAATGGCCCATGTCCAACCCACCTTGGACAGAATGGCCCATGTCCAGCCCATCCCAGACAGAATGGCCCCTGCCCAGCCCATCCCGGGCAGTGACCAGTGTCCCGCCCATCCCAGATGGAATGGCCCATGTCCAACCCACCTTGGACAGAATGGCCCCTGCCCAGCCCATCCCGGGCAGTGACCAGTGTCCCGCCCATCCCAGATGGAATGGCCAGAGCCCAGCGCATTCCAGACGGAATGGCCAATGTCCAGCCCAACCCAGACGGAATGGCCCATGCCAGCCCATCCTGGACAGAATGGTCAGTGTCCAACCCATCCCAGACAGAATGGTCCATATCCAGACCATCCCAGACAGAATGGTCCATGTCCAGCCCATCCCGGACAGTGGTCCGTGTCCAGCCCATCCCAGACAGAATGGGCAGTGTCCATCCCATCCCGGACAGAATGGGCAGTGTCCATCCCATCCCGGACAGAATGGGCAGTGTCCATCCCATCCCGGACAGAATGGTCAGTGTCCATCCCATCCCGGACAGAATGGCCAATGTCCAGCCCATCCCGGATGAATGGCCAATGTCTATCCCACCCCAGACGGAATGGCCCATGTCCAGACCATCCCTGTCGAATGGCCAGTGTCCAGCCCATCGCGGACGAAATGGCCAATGTCCAGCCCATCCCGGACAGAATGGCCAGTGCCCTGCCCATCCCAGACGGAATGGCCAGTGTCCAGCCCATCCCAGACGGAATAGCCAGTGTCCAGCTCATCCCGGCCAGAATAGCCCATGTCCAGCCCATACCGGACAGAATGGCCAGTGTCCAAACCATCCCGGACAGTGGCCAGTGTCCAGCCCATCCCAGACGGAATGGCCAGTGTCCAGCCCATCCCGGACCGAAAGGCCAGTGTCCAGCCCATCCCGGACAGAATGGCCAGAGCCCAGCCCATCCCGGACAGAATGGCCAGAGCCCAGCCCATCCTGGACAGAATGTCCAATGTCCAGCCCATCCTGGACAGAATGGCCAGTGTCCAGCTCATCACGGATAGAATGGCCTATGTCCAGCCCATCCCAGATAGTGACCAGTGTCCCGCCCATCCCAGATAGAATGGCCTATGTCCAGCCCATCCCAGACAGTGGCCAGTGTCCAGCCCATCCCAGATAGAATGGCCTATGTCCAGCCCACCCGGACAAAATGGCCAGTGTCCAGCTCATCCCGGCCAGAATAGCCCATGTCCAGCCCATACCGGACAGAATGGCCCATGTCCAGCCCATACCTGACAGAATGGTCCATGTCCAGCTCATCCCAGACGGAATGGCCAGTGTCCAGCCCATCCCGGACAGAATGGCCAGTGTCCAGCCCATCCCGGACAGAGTGGCCCATGTCCAGCCCATCCCAGACAGTGGCCAGTGTCCAAACCATCCCGGACAGTGGCCAGTGTCCCGCCGATCCCAGACGGAATGGCCCGGTGTCCATCCCATCCCGGACCGAATGTCCAATGTCCAGCCCATCCCAGACGGAATGGCCCAGTCTCCAGCCCATCCCGGACAGAATGGCCAGTGTCCAGCCCATCACGGATGGAATGGCCAGTGTCCAGCACATCCCAGACGGAATGGCCCATCCCAAACGGAATGGCCCGTGTCCAGTCCATCCCAGACGGAATGGCCAGTGTCCAGCACATCCCAGACGGAATGGCCCATCCCAAACGGAATGGCCAGTGTCCAGCCCATCCCAGACGGAATGGCCAGTGTCCAGCACATCCCAGACGGAATGGCCCATCCCAAACGGAATGGCCAGTGTCCAGCCCATCCCAGACGGAATGGCCCATGCCCAGCCCATCCCGGGCAGTGACCAGTGTCCAGCCCATCCCGGACAGAATGGCCAGTGCCCAGCCCAACCCAGACGGAATGGCCCATGTCCAGCCCATCCCGGACGGAATGGCCAGTGTCCAGCACATCCCGGAGAGAATGGCCAGTGTCCAGCCCATCCCAGATGGAATGGCCCATAGCCAGCCCATCCCAGACAGAATGGCCCATTTCCAGCCAATCCCGGCCAGTGTCCAGCCCGTCCCAGACGGATGGCCAGTGTCCAGCCCATCCCAGACAGAATGGCCCATGTCCAGCCCATCCCGTACAGAATGGCCCAGTGTCCAGCCCGTTCCGGACAGAATGGTCCATGTCCATCCCATCCTGGACAGAAAGGCCCATGTCCAGCCCATCACAGACAGAATGGCCAGTGTCAAGCCCATCCCAGACAGAATGGCCAGTGTCCAGCCCATCCCGGCCAGTGGCCAGTGTCCAGCCCATCCCAGACGGAATGGCCAGTGTCCAACCCATCCCGGACAGAATGACCAGTGTCCAGCCCAACCCGGACAGAATGGCCAGTGTCCAGCCCATCCCGGCCAGTGGCCAGTGTTCAGCCCATCCCAGACGGAATGGCCAGTGTCCAGCCCATCCCAGACGGAATGGCCAATGTCCGGCACAACCCCGACAGAATGGCCAGTGTCCAGCCCATCCCGGATGGAATGGCCAGTGTCCAGCCCATCCCGGATTGAATGGCCAGTGTCCAGCCCATCCTGGACAGAATGTCCAGTGTCCAGCCCATCCCAGACGGAATGGCCAGTGTCCAACCCATCCCGGACAGAATGGCCCGTGTCCAGCCCATCCCAGACAGAATGGCCCATGTCCAGCCCATCCCCGACCGAATGGCCAGTGTCCCAGCCCATCCCGGAAAAAATGGCCAGTGTCCCAGCTCAACCCGTACAGAATGGTCAGTATCTAGCCCATCCTGGACAGAATGGTCAGTGTCCAGCCCATCCCGGACAGAATGGTCAGTGTCCAGCCCATCCCGGACAGAATGGTCAGTGTCCAGCCCATCCTGGACGGAATGGCCCAGTGTCCAGCCCATCCTGGACGGAATGGCCAGTGTCCAGCTCATCCCAGACAGTGGTCAGAATCCAGGCCATCCCGGATGGAAAGACCAGTGTTCCACCCATCCCGGACGGAATGGCCCATGTCCAGCCCCTCCCAGACTGAATGACCAGTGTCCAGCCCATCCCGGACAGAATGGCCAGTGTCCAGCCCATCCTGGACAAAATGGCCAGTGTCCAGCCCATCCCGGACAGAATGGCCAGTGTCCCGCCCATCCCGGACAGAATGTCCAATCTCCAGCCCATCCTGGACAGAATGGCCCATGTCCAGCCCATCCCGGACAGAATGGCCAGTGTCCCGCCCATCCCAGATGGAATGGTCAGTGTCCAGCACATCCCGGTCAGAATAGACAGTGTCTAGCCCATCCCAGACAGAATGTCCAATCTCCAGCCCATCCCAGACAGAATGTCCAATCTCCAGCCCATCCTGGACAGAATGGCCCATGTCCAGCCCATCCCGGACAGAATGGCCAGTGTCCAGCCCATCCCGGACAGTGGCCCATGTTCAGCCCATCCCAGACGGAATGGCCAGTGTCCAGCCCATCCCGGACAGTGGCCAGTGTCCTGCCCATCCCAGACGGAATGGCCCGTGTCCAGACTATCCCAGACGGAATGGCCAGTGTCCAGCCCATCCCAGACGGAATAGCCAGTGTCCAGCTCATCCCGGCCAGAATAGCCCATGTCCAGCCCATACCGGACAGAATGGCCCATGTCCAGCCCATACCTGACAGAATGGTCCATGTCCAGCTCATCCCAGACGGAATGGCCAGTGTCCAGCCCATCCCGGACAGAATGGCCAGTGTCCAGCCCATCCCGGACAGAGTGGCCCATGTCCAGCCCATCCCAGACAGTGGCTAGTGTCCAAACCATCCCGGACAGTGGCCAGTGTCCCGCCGATCCCAGACGGAATGGCCCGGTGTCCATCCCATCCCGGACCGAATGTCCAATGTCCAGCCCATCCCAGACGGAATGGCCCAGTCTCCAGCCCATCCCGGACAGAATGGCCAGTGTCCAGCCCATCCCGGATGGAATGGCCAGTGTCCAGCACATCCCAGACGGAATGGCCCATCCCAAACGGAATGGCCCGTGTCCAGTCCATCCCAGACGGAATGGCCCATGTCCAGCCCACCTCGGACAGAATGGCCCATGCCCAGCCCATCCCGGGCAGTGACCAGTGTCCAGCCCATCCCGGACAGAATGGCCAGTGTCCAGCCCATCCCGGACGGAATGGCCAGTGTCCAGCACATCCCGGAGAGAATGGCCAGTGTCCAGCCCATCCCAGATGGAATGGCCCATAGCCAGCCCATCCCAGACAGAATGGCCCATTTACAGCCAATCCCGGCCAGTGTCCAGCCCGTCCCAGACGGATGGCCAGTGTCCAGCCCATCCCAGACAGAATGGCCCATGTCCAGCCCATCCCGTACAGAATGGCCCAGTGTCCAGCCCGTTCCGGACAGAATGGTCCATGTCCATCCCATCCTGGACAGAAAGGCCCATGTCCAGCCCATCACAGACAGAATGGCCAGTGTCAAGCCCATCCCAGACAGAATGGCCAGTGTCCAGCCCATCCCGGCCAGTGGCCAGTGTCCAGCCCATCCCAGACGGAATGGCCAGTGTCCAACCCATCCCGGACAGAATGACCAGTGTCCAGCCCAACCCGGACAGAATGGCCAGTGTCCAGCCCATCCCGGCCAGTGGCCAGTGTTCAGCCCATCCCAGACGGAATGGCCAGTGTCCAGCCCATCCCAGACGGAATGGCCAATGTCCGGCACAACCCCGACAGAATGGCCAGTGTCCAGCCCATCCCGGATGGAATGGCCAGTGTCCAGCCCATCCTGGACAGAATGTCCAGTGTCCAGCCCAATTGGAATTGCCAGTGTCCAGCCCATCCCGGACAGAATGGCCAGTGTGCAGCCCATCCCAGATGGAATGGCCAATGTCCAGCCCATCCTGGACAGAATGTCCAGTGTCCAGCCCATCCCAGACGGAATGGCCAGTGTCCAACCCATCCCGGACAGAATGGCCCGTGTCCAGCCCATACCAGACATAATGGCCCATGTCCAGCCCATCCCCGACCGAATGGCCAGTGTCCCAGCCCATCCCGGAAAAAATGGCCAGTGTCCCAGCTCAACCCGTACAGAATGGTCAGTATCTAGCCCATCCTGGACAGAATGGTCAGTGTCCAGCCCATCCCGGACAGAATGGTCAGTGTCCAGCCCATCCTGGACGGAATGGCCCATGTCCAGCCCATCCTGGACGGAATGGCCAGTGTCCAGCACATCCCGGAGAGAATGGCCAGTGTCCAGCCCATCCCAGACGGAATGGCCCATCCCAAACGGAATGGCCAGTGTCCAGCCCATCCCAGACGGAATGGCCCATGCCCAGCCCATCCCGGGCAGTGACCAGTGTCCAGCCCATCCCGGACAGAATGGCCAGTGCCCAGCCCAACCCAGACGGAATGGCCCATGTCCAGCCCATCCCGGACGGAATGGCCAGTGTCCAGCACATCCCGGAGAGAATGGCCAGTGTCCAGCCCATCCCAGATGGAATGGCCCATAGCCAGCCCATCCCAGACAGAATGGCCCATTTCCAGCCAATCCCGGCCAGTGTCCAGCCCGTCACAGACGGATGGCCAGTGTCCAGCCCATCCCAGACAGAATGGCCCATGTCCAGCCCATCCCGTACAGAATGGCCCAGTGTCCAGCCCGTTCCGGACAGAATGGTCCATGTCCATCCCATCCTGGACAGAAAGGCCCATGTCCAGCCCATCACAGACAGAATGGCCAGTGTCAAGCCCATCCCAGACAGAATGGCCAGTGTCCAGCCCATCCCGGCCAGTGGCCAGTGTCCAGCCCATCCCAGACGGAATGGCCAGTGTCCAACCCATCCCGGACAGAATGACCAGTGTCCAGCCCAACCCGGACAGAATGGCCAGTGTCCAGCCCATCCCGGCCAGTGGCCAGTGTTCAGCCCATCCCAGACGGAATGGCCAGTGTCCAGCCCATCCCAGACGGAATGGCCAATGTCCGGCACAACCCCGACAGAATGGCCAGTGTCCAGCCCATCCCGGATGGAATGGCCAGTGTCCAGCCCATCCCGGATTGAATGGCCAGTGTCCAGCCCATCCTGGACAGAATGTCCAGTGTCCAGCCCATCCCAGACGGAATGGCCAGTGTCCAACCCATCCCGGACAGAATGGCCCGTGTCCAGCCCATCCCAGACAGAATGGCCCATGTCCAGCCCATCCCCGACCGAATGGCCAGTGTCCCAGCCCATCCCGGAAAAAATGGCCAGTGTCCCAGCTCAACCCGTACAGAATGGTCAGTATCTAGCCCATCCTGGACAGAATGGTCAGTGTCCAGCCCATCCCGGACAGAATGGTCAGTGTCCAGCCCATCCCGGACAGAATGGTCAGTGTCCAGCCCATCCTGGACGGAATGGCCCAGTGTCCAGCCCATCCTGGACGGAATGGCCAGTGTCCAGCTCATCCCAGACAGTGGTCAGAATCCAGGCCATCCCGGATGGAAAGACCAGTGTTCCACCCATCCCGGACGGAATGGCCCATGTCCAGCCCCTCCCAGACTGAATGACCAGTGTCCAGCCCATCCCGGACAGAATGGCCAGTGTCCAGCCCATCCTGGACAAAATGGCCAGTGTCCAGCCCATCCCGGACAGAATGGCCAGTGTCCCGCCCATCCCGGACAGAATGTCCAATCTCCAGCCCATCCTGGACAGAATGGCCCATGTCCAGCCCATCCCGGACAGAATGGCCAGTGTCCCGCCCATCCCAGATGGAATGGTCAGTGTCCAGCACATCCCGGTCAGAATAGACAGTGTCTAGCCCATCCCAGACAGAATGTCCAATCTCCAGCCCATCCCTGACAGAATGTCCAATCTCCAGCCCATCCTGGACAGAATGGCCCATGTCCAGCCCATCCCGGACAGAATGGCCAGTGTCCAGCCCATCCCGGACAGTGGCCCATGTTCAGCCCATCCCAGACGGAATGGCCAGTGTCCAGCCCATCCCGGACAGTGGCCAGTGTCCTGCCCATCCCAGACGGAATGGCCCGTGTCCAGACTATCCCAGACGGAATGGCCAGTGTCCAGCCCATCCCAGACGGAATAGCCAGTGTCCAGCTCATCCCGGCCAGAATAGCCCATGTCCAGCCCATACCGGACAGAATGGCCCATGTCCAGCCCATACCTGACAGAATGGTCCATGTCCAGCTCATCCCAGACGGAATGGCCAGTGTCCAGCCCATCCCGGACAGAATGGCCAGTGTCCAGCCCATCCCGGACAGAGTGGCCCATGTCCAGCCCATCCCAGACAGTGGCTAGTGTCCAAACCATCCCGGACAGTGGCCAGTGTCCCGCCGATCCCAGACGGAATGGCCCGGTGTCCATCCCATCCCGGACCGAATGTCCAATGTCCAGCCCATCCCAGACGGAATGGCCCAGTCTCCAGCCCATCCCGGACAGAATGGCCAGTGTCCAGCCCATCCCGGATGGAATGGCCAGTGTCCAGCACATCCCAGACGGAATGGCCCATCCCAAACGGAATGGCCCGTGTCCAGTCCATCCCAGACGGAATGGCCCATGTCCAGCCCACCTCGGACAGAATGGCCCATGCCCAGCCCATCCTGGGCAGTGACCAGTGTCCAGCCCATCCCGGACAGAATGGCCAGTGTCCAGCCCATCCCGGACGGAATGGCCAGTGTCCAGCACATCCCGGAGAGAATGGCCAGTGTCCAGCCCATCCCAGATGGAATGGCCCATAGCCAGCCCATCCCAGACAGAATGGCCCATTTACAGCCAATCCCGGCCAGTGTCCAGCCCGTCCCAGACGGATGGCCAGTGTCCAGCCCATCCCAGACAGAATGGCCCATGTCCAGCCCATCCCGTACAGAATGGCCCAGTGTCCAGCCCGTTCCGGACAGAATGGTCCATGTCCATCCCATCCTGGACAGAAAGGCCCATGTCCAGCCCATCACAGACAGAATGGCCAGTGTCAAGCCCATCCCAGACAGAATGGCCAGTGTCCAGCCCATCCCGGCCAGTGGCCAGTGTCCAGCCCATCCCAGACGGAATGGCCAGTGTCCAACCCATCCCGGACAGAATGACCAGTGTCCAGCCCAACCCGGACAGAATGGCCAGTGTCCAGCCCATCCCGGCCAGTGGCCAGTGTTCAGCCCATCCCAGACGGAATGGCCAGTGTCCAGCCCATCCCAGACGGAATGGCCAATGTCCGGCACAACCCCGACAGAATGGCCAGTGTCCAGCCCATCCCGGATGGAATGGCCAGTGTCCAGCCCATCCTGGACAGAATGTCCAGTGTCCAGCCCAATTGGAATTGCCAGTGTCCAGCCCATCCCGGACAGAATGGCCAGTGTGCAGCCCATCCCAGATGGAATGGCCAATGTCCAGCCCATCCTGGACAGAATGTCCAGTGTCCAGCCCATCCCAGACGGAATGGCCAGTGTCCAACCCATCCCGGACAGAATGGCCCGTGTCCAGCCCATACCAGACATAATGGCCCATGTCCAGCCCATCCCCGACCGAATGGCCAGTGTCCCAGCCCATCCCGGAAAAAATGGCCAGTGTCCCAGCTCAACCCGTACAGAATGGTCAGTATCTAGCCCATCCTGGACAGAATGGTCAGTGTCCAGCCCATCCCGGACAGAATGGTCAGTGTCCAGCCCATCCTGGACGGAATGGCCCAGTGTCCAGCCCATCCTGGACGGAATGGCCAGTGTCCAGCTCATCCCAGACAGTGGTCAGAATCCAGGCCATCCCGGATGGAAAGACCAGTGTTCCACCCATCCCGGACGGAATGGCCCATGTCCAGCCCCTCCCAGACTGAATGACCAGTGTCCAGCCCATCCCGGACAGAATGGCCAGTGTCCAGCCCATCCTGGACAAAATGGCCAGTGTCCAGCCCATCCCGGACAGAATGGCCAGTGTCCCGCCCATCCCGGACAGAATGTCCAATCTCCAGCCCATCCTGGACAGAATGGCCCATGTCCAGCCCATCCCGGACAGAATGGCCAGTGGGAAGTCCCGCCCATCCCAGATGGAATGGTCAGTGTCCAGCACATCCCGGTCAGAATAGACAGTGTCTAGCCCATCCCGGACAGAATGGTCAGTGTCCAGCCCATCCTGGGCGGAATGGCCCATGTCCAGCCCATCCCAGACAGTGATCAGTATCCAGCCCATCCCGGAGGGAAAGGCCAGTGTCTAGCCCATCCCGGATGGAATGGCCCATGTCCAGCCCATCCCAGACAGAATGTCCAATCTCCAGCCCATCCCGGACAGAATGGCCCATGTCCAGCCCATCCCGGACAGAATGTCCAATCTCCAGCCCATCCTGGACAGAATGGCCCATGTCCAGCCCATCCCGGACAGAATGGCCAGTTTCCAGCCTATCCCAGACAGTGGCCCATGTTCAGCCCATCCCAGACGGAATGGCCAGTGTCCAGCCCAACCCGGACAGTGGCCAGTGCCCTGCCCATCCCAGACGGAATGGCCCGTGTCCAGACTATCCCAGACGGAATGGCCAGTGTCCAGCCCATCCCAGACGGAATAGCCAGTGTCCAGCTCATCCCGGCCAGAATAGCCCATGTCCAGCCCATACCGGACAGAATGGCACATGTCCAGCCCATCCCGGACAGAATGGCCCATGTCCAGCCCATCCCAGACAGTGGCCAGTGTCCAAACCATCCCGGACAGTGGCCAGTGTCCCGCCGATCCCAGACAGAATGGCCCGGTGTCCATCCCATCCCAGACCGAATGTCCAATGTCCAGCCCATCCCAGACAGAATGGCCTGAGTCCAGCCCATCCTGGACAGAATGGCCCATGTCCAGCCCATTCCGGACAGAATGGCCAGTGTCCAGCCCATCCCGGATAGAATGGCCTATGTCCAGCCCACCCGGACAAAATGGCCAGTCTCCAGCCCATCCCGGACAGAATGGCCAGTGTCCAGCCCATCCTGGACAGAATGGCCAGTGTCCAGCCCATCCCGGATGGAATGGCCTGTGTCCAGCCCACCCGGACAGTGCTAGTGTCCAGCCCATACCGGACAGAATGGCCCATGTCCAGCCCATCCCAGACGGAATGGCCCATCCCAAACGGAATGGCCCGTGTCCAGTCCATCCCAGACGGAATGGCCCATGTCCAGCCCACCACGGACAGAATGGCCCATGCCCATCCCGGGCAGTGACCAGTGTCCAGCCCATCCCGGACAGAATGGCCAGTGTCCAGCCCATCCCGGACGGAATGGCCAGTGTCCAGCACATCCCGGAGAGAATGGCCAGTGTCCAGCCCATCCCAGATGGAATGGCCAGTGTCCAGCACATCCCGGAGAGAATGGCCAGTGTCCTGCTCAACCCAGACGGAATGGCCCATGTCCAGCCCATCCCGGACAGAATGGCCAGTGTCCAGCCCATCCCGGACGGAATGGCCAGTGTCCAGCACATCCCGGAGAGAATGGCCAGTGTCCAGCTCAACCCAGACGGAATGGCCCATGTCCAGCCCAACCGGGACAGAATGGCCAGTGTCCAGCACATCCCGGAGAGAATGGCCAGTGTCCAGCCCATCCCAGATGGAATGGCCCATGTCCAGCCCATCCCGGACGGAATGGCCAGTGTCCAGCACATCCCGGAGAGAATGGCCAGTGTCCAGCTCAACCCAGACGGAATGGCCAATGTCCAGCCCATCCCGGACGGAATGGCCAGTGTCCAGCACATCCCGGAGAGAATGGCCAGTGTCCAGCCCATCCCAGATGGAATGGCCCATGTCCAGCCCATCCCGGACGGAATGGCCAGTGTCCAGCACATCCCGGAGAGAATGGCCAGTGTCCAGCTCAACCCAGACGGAATGGCCCATGTCCAGCCCATCCCGGACGGAATGGCCAGTGTCCAGCCCATCCCAGATGGAATGGCCCATAGCCAGCCCATCCCAGACAGAATGGCCCATTTCCAGCCAATCCCGGCCAGTGTCCAGCCCGTCCCAGACGGATGGCCAGTGTCCAGCCCATCCCAGACAGAATGGCCCATGTCCAGCCCATCCCGTACAGAATGGCCCAGTGTCCAGCCCGTTCCGGACAGAATGGTCCATGTCCATCCCATCCTGGACAGAAAGGCCCATGTCCAGCCCATCACAGACAGAATGGCCAGTGTCCAGCCCATCCCGGCCAGTGGCCAGTGTCCAGCCCGTCCCAGACGGAATGGCCCAGTGTCCAGCCCATCCCAGACGGAATGGCCCAGCGTCCAGCCCATCCCGGACAGTGGCCAGTGTCCATCCCATCCCAGACAGAATGGCCAATGTCCAGCCCATCCCAAACGGAATGGCCAGTGTCCAGCCCGTCCCAGACGGAATGGCCAGTGTCCAGCCGATCCCAGACGGAATGGCCCATGTCCAACCCACCTTGGACAGAATGGCCCATGTCCAGCCCATCCCAGACAGAATGGCCCCTGCCCAGCCCATCCCGGGCAGTGACCAGTGTCCCGCCCATCCCAGATGGAATGGCCCATGTCCAACCCACCTTGGACAGAATGGCCCCTGCCCAGCCCATCCCGGGCAGTGACCAGTGTCCCGCCCATCCCAGATGGAATGGCCAGAGCCCAGCGCATTCCAGACGGAATTGCCAATGTCCAGCCCAACCCAGACGGAATGGCCCATGCCAGCCCATCCTGGACAGAATGGTCAGTGTCCAACCCATCCCAGACAGAATGGTCCATATCCAGACCATCCCAGACAGAATGGTCCATGTCCAGCCCATCCCGGACAGTGGTCCGTGTCCAGCCCATCCCAGACAGAATGGGCAGTGTCCATCCCATCCCGGACAGAATGGGCAGTGTCCATCCCATCCCGGACAGAATGGGCAGTGTCCATCCCATCCCGGACAGAATGGTCAGTGTCCATCCCATCCCGGACAGAAGGGCCAATGTCCAGCCCATCCCGGATGAATGGCCAATGTCTATCCCACCCCAGACGGAATGGCCCATGTCCAGACCATCCCTGTCGAATGGCCAGTGTCCAGCCCATCGCGGACGAAATGGCCAATGTCCAGCCCATCCCGGACAGAATGGCCAGTGCCCTGCCCATCCCAGACGGAATGGCCAGTGTCCAGCCCATCCCAGACGGAATAGCCAGTGTCCAGCTCATCCCGGCCAGAATAGCCCATGTCCAGCCCATACCGGACAGAATGGCCAGTGTCCAAACCATCCCGGACAGTGGCCAGTGTCCAGCCCATCCCAGACGGAATGGCCAGTGTCCAGCCCATCCCGGACCGAAAGGCCAGTGTCCAGCCCATCCCGGACAGAATGGCCAGAGCCCAGCCCATCCCGGACAGAATGGCCAGAGCCCAGCCCATCCTGGACAGAATGTCCAATGTCCAGCCCATCCTGGACAGAATGGCCAGTGTCCAGCCCATCACGGATAGAATGGCCTATGTCCAGCCCATCCCAGATAGTGACCAGTGTCCCGCCCATCCCAGATAGAATGGCCTATGTCCAGCCCATCCCAGACAGTGGCCAGTGTCCAGCCCATCCCAGATAGAATGGCCTATGTCCAGCCCACCCGGACAAAATGGCCAGTCTCCAGCCCATCCCGGACAGAATGGCCAGTGTCCAGCCCACCTCGGACAGAATGGCCAGTGTCCTGCCCATCCCGGATGGAATGGCCTGTGTCCAGCCCATCCCGGACAGAATGGCCCATGTCCAGCCCACCTCGGACAGAATGGCCCATGCCCAGCCCATCCCGGGCAGTGACCAGTGTCCAGCCCATCCCGGACAGAATGGCCAGTGTCCAGCCCAACCCAGACGGAATGGCCCATGTCCAGCCCATCCCGGACGGGATGGCCAGTGTCCAGCACATCCCGGAGAGAATGGCCAGTGTCCAGCCTATCCCAGATGGAATGGCCCATAGCCAGCCCATCCCAGACAGAATGGCCCATGTCCAGCCAATCCCGGCCAGTGTCCAGCCCGTCCCAGACGGATGGCCAGTGTCCAGCCCGTCCCAGACGGATGGCCAGTGTCCAGCCCATCCAAGACAGAATGGCCAATGTCCAGCCCATCCCGGACAGAATGACCCAGTGTCAAGCCCGTTCCGGACAGAATGGCCCATGTCCATCCCATCCTGGACAGAATGGCCCATGTCCAGCCCATCACAGACAGAATGGCCAGTGTCAAGTCCATCCCATACGGAATGGCCAGTGTCCAGCCCATCCCAGACAGAATGGCCAGTGTCCAGCCCATCCCAGACGGAATGGCCCAGCGTCCAGCCCATCCCGGACAGTGGCCAGTGTCCATCCCATCCCAGACAGAATGGCCAATGTCCCGCCCATCCCAAACGGAATGGCCAGTGTCCAGCCCATCCCAGACAGAATGGCCCCTGCCCAGCCCATCCCGGGCAGTGACCAGTGTCCCGCCCATCCCAGATGGAATGGCCCATGTCCAGCCCATCCTGGACAGAATGGTCAGTGTCCAGCCCATCCCGGACGGAATGGCCAGTGTCCAGCACATCCCGGAGAGAATGGCCAGTGTCCAGCTCAACCCAGACGGAATGGCCCATGTCCAGCCCATCCCGGACAGAATGGCCAGTGTCCAGCCCATCCCGGACGGAATGGCCAGTGTCCAGCACATCCCGGAGAGAATGGCCAGTGTCCAGCCCATCCCAGATGGAATGGCCCATGTCCAGCCCATCCCGGACGGAATGGCCAGTGTCCAGCACATCCCGGAGAGAATGGCCAGTGTCCAGCTCAACCCAGACGGAATGGCCCATGTCCAGCCCATCCCGGACGGAATGGCCAGTGTCCAGCCCATCCCAGATGGAATGGCCCATAGCCAGCCCATCCCAGACAGAATGGCCCATTTCCAGCCAATCCCGGCCAGTGTCCAGCCCGTCCCAGACGGATGGCCAGTGTCCAGCCCATCCCAGACAGAATGGCCCATGTCCAGCCCATCCCGTACAGAATGGCCCAGTGTCCAGCCCGTTCCGGACAGAATGGTCCATGTCCATCCCATCCTGGACAGAAAGGCCCATGTCCAGCCCATCACAGACAGAATGGCCAGTGTCCAGCCCATCCCAGACAGAATGGCCAGTGTCCAGCCCATCCCGGCCAGTGGCCAGTGTTCAGCCCATCCCAGACGGAATGGCCAGTGTCCAGCCCGTCCCAGACGGAATGGCCCAGTGTCCAGCCCGTCCCAGACGAAATGGCCAGTGTCCAGCCGATCCCAGACGGAATGGCCCATGTCCAACCCACCTTGGACAGAATGGCCCCTGCCCAGCCCATCCCGGGCAGTGACCAGTGTCCCGCCCATCCCAGATGGAATGGCCAGAGCCCAGCGCATCCCAGACGGAATGGCCAATGTCCAGCCCAACCCAGACGGAATGGCCCATGCCAGCCCATCCTGGACAGAATGGTCAGTGTCCAACCCATCCCAGACAGAATGGTCCATGTCCAGACCATCCCAGACAGAGTGGCCCATGTCCAGCCCATCCCAGACAGAATGGCCAGTGTCCAGCCCATTCTAGACGGAATGGCCCAAAGTCCAGCCCATCCCGGACAGTGGCCAATGTCCATCCCATCCCAGACAGTGGTCCGTGTCCAGCCCATCCCAGACAGAATGGGCAGTGTCCATCCCATCCCGGACAGAATGGGCAGTGTCCATCCCATCCCGGACAGAATGGGCAGTGTCCATCCCATCCCGGACAGAATGGTCAGTGTCCAGTCCATCCCGGACAGATTGGCCAATGTCCAGCCCATCCCGGATGAATGGCCAATGTCTATCCCACCCCAGACGGAATGGCCCATGTCCAGACCATCCCTGTCGAATGGCCAGTGTCCAGCCCATCCCGGACGAAATGGCCAATGTCCAGCCCATCCCGGACAGAATGGCCAGTGCCCTGCCCATCCCAGACGGAATGGCCCGTGCCCAGTCTATCCCAGACGGAATGGCCAGTGTCCAGCCCATCCCAGACGGAATAGCCAGTGTCCAGCTCATCCCGGCCAGAATAGCCCATGTCCAGCCCATCCCGGACAGAATGGCCAGTCTCCAGCCCATCCCGGACAGAATGGCCAGTCTCCAGCCCATCCCAGACAGTGGCCAGTGTCCAAACCATCCCGGACAGTGGCCAGTGTCCAGCCCATCCCAGACAGAATGGCCCATGTCCAGCCCATCCCGTACAGAATGGCCCAGTGTCCAGCCCGTTCCGGACAGAATGGTCCATGTCCATCCCATCCTGGACAGAAAGGCCCATGTCCAGCCCATCACAGACAGAATGGCCAGTGTCCAGCCCATCCCAGACAGAATGGCCAGTGTCCAGCCCGTCCCAGACGGAATGGCCAGTGTCCAGCCCATCCCGGACAGTGGCCAGTATCCATCCCATCCCAGACAGAATGGCCAATGTCCAGCCCATCCCAAACGGAATGGCCAGTGCCCTGCCCATCCCAGACGGAATGGCCCGTGCCCAGTCTATCCCAGACGGAATGGCCAGTGTCCAGCCCATCCCAGACAGAATGGCCAGTGTCCAGCCCATCCCGGCCAGTGGCCAGTGTCCAGCCCATCCCAGACGGAATGGCCAGTGTCCAACCCATCCCGGACAGAATGACCAGTGTCCAGCCCAACCCGGACAGAATGGCCAGTGTCCAGCCCATCCCGGCCAGTGGCCAGTGTTCAGCCCATCCCAGACGGAATGGCCAGTGTCCAGCCCATCCCAGACGGAATGGCCAATGTCCGGCACAACCCCGACAGAATGGCCAGTGTCCAGCCCATCCCGGATGGAATGGCCAGTGTCCAGCCCATCCTGGACAGAATGTCCAGTGTCCAGCCCAATTGGAATTGCCAGTGTCCAGCCCATCCCGGACAGAATGGCCAGTGTGCAGCCCATCCCAGATGGAATGGCCAATGTCCAGCCCATCCTGGACAGAATGTCCAGTGTCCAGCCCATCCCAGACGGAATGGCCAGTGTCCAACCCATCCCGGACAGAATGGCCCGTGTCCAGCCCATACCAGACAGAATGGCCCATGTCCAGCCCATCCCCGACCGAATGGCCAGTGTCCCAGCCCATCCCGGAAAAAATGGCCAGTGTCCCAGCTCAACCCGTACAGAATGGTCAGTATCTAGCCCATCCTGGACAGAATGGTCAGTGTCCAGCCCATCCCGGACAGAATGGTCAGTGTCCAGCCCATCCTGGACGGAATGGCCCAGTGTCCAGCCCATCCTGGACGGAATGGCCAGTGTCCAGCTCATCCCAGACAGTGGTCAGAATCCAGGCCATCCCGGATGGAAAGACCAGTGTTCCACCCATCCCGGACGGAATGGCCCATGTCCAGCCCCTCCCAGACTGAATGACCAGTGTCCAGCCCATCCCGGACAGAATGGCCAGTGTCCAGCCCATCCTGGACAAAATGGCCAGTGTCCAGCCCATCCCGGACAGAATGGCCAGTGTCCCGCCCATCCCGGACAGAATGTCCAATCTCCAGCCCATCCTGGACAGAATGGCCCATGTCCAGCCCATCCCGGACAGAATGGCCAGTGTCCCGCCCATCCCAGATGGAATGGTCAGTGTCCAGCACATCCCGGTCAGAATAGACAGTGTCTAGCCCATCCCAGACAGAATGTCCAATCTCCAGCCCATCCCAGACAGAATGTCCAATCTCCAGCCCATCCTGGACAGAATGGCCCATGTCCAGCCCATCCCGGACAGAATGGCCAGTGTCCAGCCCATCCCGGACAGTGGCCCATGTTCAGCCCATCCCAGACGGAATGGCCAGTGTCCAGCCCATCCCGGACAGTGGCCAGTGTCCTGCCCATCGCAGACGGAATGGCCCGTGTCCAGACTATCCCAGACGGAATGGCCAGTGTCCAGCCCATCCCAGACGGAATAGCCAGTGTCCAGCTCATCCCGGCCAGAATAGCCCATGTCCAGCCCATACCGGACAGAATGGCCCATGTCCAGCCCATACCTGACAGAATGGTCCATGTCCAGCTCATCCCAGACGGAATGGCCAGTGTCCAGCCCATCCCGGACAGAATGGCCAGTGTCCAGCCCATCCCGGACAGAGTGGCCCATGTCCAGCCCATCCCAGACAGTGGCTAGTGTCCAAACCATCCCGGACAGTGGCCAGTGTCCCGCCGATCCCAGACGGAATGGCCCGGTGTCCATCCCATCCCGGACCGAATGTCCAATGTCCAGCCCATCCCAGACGGAATGGCCCAGTCTCCAGCCCATCCCGGACAGAATAGCCAGTGTCCAGCCCATCCCGGATGGAATGGCCAGTGTCCAGCACATCCCAGACGGAATGGCCCATCCCAAACGGAATGGCCCGTGTCCAGTCCATCCCAGACGGAATGGCCCATGTCCAGCCCACCTCGGACAGAATGGCCCATGCCCAGCCCATCCCGGGCAGTGACCAGTGTCCAGCCCATCCCGGACAGAATGGCCAGTGTCCAGCCCAACCCAGACGGAATGGCCCATGTCCAGCCCATCCCGGACGGAATGGCCAGTGTCCAGCACATCCCGGAGAGAATGGCCAGTGTCCAGCCCATCCCAGATGGAATGGCCCATAGCCAGCCCATCCCAGACAGAATGGCCCATTTCCAGCCAATCCCGGCCAGTGTCCAGCCCGTCCCAGACGGATGGCCAGTGTCCAGCCCATCCCAGACAGAATGGCCCATGTCCAGCCCATCCCGTACAGAATGGCCCAGTGTCCAGCCCGTTCCGGACAGAATGGTCCATGTCCATCCCATCCTGGACAGAAAGGCCCATGTCCAGCCCATCACAGACAGAATGGCCAGTGTCAAGCCCATCCCAGACAGAATGGCCAGTGTCCAGCCCATCCCGGCCAGTGGCCAGTGTCCAGCCCATCCCAGACGGAATGGCCAGTGTCCAACCCATCCCGGACAGAATGACCAGTGTCCAGCCCAACCCGGACAGAATGGCCAGTGTCCAGCCCATCCCGGCCAGTGGCCAGTGTTCAGCCCATCCCAGACGGAATGGCCAGTGTCCAGCCCATCCCAGACGGAATGGCCAATGTCCGGCACAACCCCGACAGAATGGCCAGTGTCCAGCCCATCCCGGATGGAATGGCCAGTGTCCAGCCCATCCTGGACAGAATGTCCAGTGTCCAGCCCAATTGGAATTGCCAGTGTCCAGCCCATCCCGGACAGAATGGCCAGTGTGCAGCCCATCCCAGATGGAATGGCCAATGTCCAGCCCATCCTGGACAGAATGTCCAGTGTCCAGCCCATCCCAGACGGAATGGCCAGTGTCCAACCCATCCCGGACAGAATGGCCCGTGTCCAGCCCATACCAGACATAATGGCCCATGTCCAGCCCATCCCCGACCGAATGGCCAGTGTCCCAGCCCATCCCGGAAAAAATGGCCAGTGTCCCAGCTCAACCCGTACAGAATGGTCAGTATCTAGCCCATCCTGGACAGAATGGTCAGTGTCCAGCCCATCCCGGACAGAATGGTCAGTGTCCAGCCCATCCTGGACGGAATGGCCCAGTGTCCAGCCCATCCTGGACGGAATGGCCAGTGTCCAGCTCATCCCAGACAGTGGTCAGAATCCAGGCCATCCCGGATGGAAAGACCAGTGTTCCACCCATCCCGGACGGAATGGCCCATGTCCAGCCCCTCCCAGACTGAATGACCAGTGTCCAGCCCATCCCGGACAGAATGGCCAGTGTCCAGCCCATCCTGGACAAAATGGCCAGTGTCCAGCCCATCCCGGACAGAATGGCCAGTGTCCCGCCCATCCCGGACAGAATGTCCAATCTCCAGCCCATCCTGGACAGAATGGCCCATGTCCAGCCCATCCCGGACAGAATGGCCAGTGGGAAGTCCCGCCCATCCCAGATGGAATGGTCAGTGTCCAGCACATCCCGGTCAGAATAGACAGTGTCTAGCCCATCCCGGACAGAATGGTCAGTGTCCAGCCCATCCTGGGCGGAATGGCCCATGTCCAGCCCATCCCAGACAGTGATCAGTATCCAGCCCATCCCGGAGGGAAAGGCCAGTGTCTAGCCCATCCCGGATGGAATGGCCCATGTCCAGCCCATCCCAGACAGAATGTCCAATCTCCAGCCCATCCCGGACAGAATGGCCCATGTCCAGCCCATCCCGGACAGAATGTCCAATCTCCAGCCCATCCTGGACAGAATGGCCCATGTCCAGCCCATCCCGGACAGAATGGCCAGTTTCCAGCCTATCCCAGACAGTGGCCCATGTTCAGCCCATCCCAGACGGAATGGCCAGTGTCCAGCCCATCCCGGACAGTGGCCAGTGCCCTGCCCATCCCAGACGGAATGGCCCGTGTCCAGACTATCCCAGACGGAATGGCCAGTGTCCAGCCCATCCCAGACGGAATAGCCAGTGTCCAGCTCATCCCGGCCAGAATAGCCCATGTCCAGCCCATACCGGACAGAATGGCCCATGTCCAGCCCATCCCGGACAGAATGGCCCATGTCCAGCCCATCCCAGACAGTGGCCAGTGTCCAAACCATCCCGGACAGTGGCCAGTGTCCCGCCGATCCCAGACAGAATGGCCCGGTGTCCATCCCATCCCAGACCGAATGTCCAATGTCCAGCCCATCCCAGACAGAATGGCCTGAGTCCAGCCCATCCTGGACAGAATGGCCCATGTCCAGCCCATTCCGGACAGAATGGCCAGTGTCCAGCCCATCCCGGATAGAATGGCCTATGTCCAGCCCACCCGGACAAAATGGCCAGTCTCCAGCCCATCCCGGACAGAATGGCCAGTGTCCAGCCCATCCTGGACAGAATGGCCAGTGTCCAGCCCATCCCGGATGGAATGGCCTGTGTCCAGCCCACCCGGACAGTGGCTAGTGTCCAGCCCATACCGGACAGAATGGCCCATGTCCAGCCCATCCCAGACGGAATGGCCCATCCCAAACGGAATGGCCCGTGTCCAGTCCATCCCAGACGGAATGGCCCATGTCCAGCCCACCTCGGACAGAATGGCCCATGCCCATCCCGGGCAGTGACCAGTGTCCAGCCCATCCCGGACAGAATGGCCAGTGTCCAGCCCATCCCGGACGGAATGGCCAGTGTCCAGCACATCCCGGAGAGAATGGCCAGTGTCCAGCCCATCCCAGATGGAATGGCCAGTGTCCAGCACATCCCGGAGAGAATGGCCAGTGTCCTGCTCAACCCAGACGGAATGGCCCATGTCCAGCCCATCCCGGACAGAATGGCCAGTGTCCAGCCCATACCGGACGGAATGGCCAGTGTCCAGCACATCCCGGAGAGAATGGCCAGTGTCCAGCTCAACCCAGACGGAATGGCCCATGTCCAGCCCATCCCGGACAGAATGGCCAGTGTCCAGCACATCCCGGAGAGAATGGCCAGTGTCCAGCCCATCCCAGATGGAATGGCCCATGTCCAGCCCATCCCGGACGGAATGGCCAGTGTCCAGCACATCCCGGAGAGAATGGCCAGTGTCCAGCTCAACCCAGACAGAATGGCCAATGTCCAGCCCATCCCGGACGGAATGGCCAGTGTCCAGCACATCCCGGAGAGAATGGCCAGTGTCCAGCCCATCCCAGATGGAATGGCCCATGTCCAGCCCATCCCGGACGGAATGGCCAGTGTCCAGCACATCCCGGAGAGAATGGCCAGTGTCCAGCTCAACCCAGACGGAATGGCCCATGTCCAGCCCATCCCGGACGGAATGGCCAGTGTCCAGCCCATCCCAGATGGAATGGCCCATAGCCAGCCCATCCCAGACAGAATGGCCCATTTCCAGCCAATCCCGGCCAGTGTCCAGCCCGTCCCAGACGGATGGCCAGTGTCCAGCCCATCCCAGACAGAATGGCCCATGTCCAGCCCATCCCGTACAGAATGGCCCAGTGTCCAGCCCGTTCCGGGCAGAATGGTCCATGTCCATCCCATCCTGGACAGAAAGGCCCATGTCCAGCCCATCACAGACAGAATGGCCAGTGTCCAGCCCATCCCGGCCAGTGGCCAGTGTCCAGCCCGTCCCAGACGGAATGGCCCAGTGTCCAGCCCATCCCAGACGGAATGGCCCAGCGTCCAGCCCATCCCGGACAGTGGCCAGTGTCCATCCCATCCCAGACAGAATGGCCAATGTCCAGCCCATCCCAAACGGAATGGCCAGTGTCCAGCCCGTCCCAGACGGAATGGCCAGTGTCCAGCCGATCCCAGACGGAATGGCCCATGTCCAACCCACCTTGGACAGAATGGCCCATGTCCAGCCCATCCCAGACAGAATGGCCCCTGCCCAGCCCATCCCGGGCAGTGACCAGTGTCCCGCCCATCCCAGATGGAATGGCCAGAGCCCAGCGCATCCCAGACGGAATGGCCAATGTCCAGCCCAACCCAGACGGAATGGCCCATGCCAGCCCATCCTGGACAGAATGGTCAGTGTCCAACCCATCCCAGACAGAATGGTCCATATCCAGACCATCCCAGACAGAATGGTCCATGTCCAGCCCATCCCGGACAGTGGTCCGTGTCCAGCCCATCCCAGACAGAATGGGCAGTGTCCATCCCATCCCGGACAGAATGGGCAGTGTCCATCCCATCCCGGACAGAATGGGCAGTGTCCATCCCATCCCGGACAGAATGGTCAGTGTCCATCCCATCCCGGACAGAATGGCCAATGTCCAGCCCATCCCGGATGAATGGCCAATGTCTATCCCACCCCAGACGGAATGGCCCATGTCCAGACCATCCCTGTCGAATGGCCAGTGTCCAGCCCATCGAGGACGAAATGGCCAATGTCCAGCCCATCCCGGACAGAATGGCCAGTGCCCTGCCCATCCCAGACGGAATGGCCAGTGTCCAGCCCATCCCAGACGGAATAGCCAGTGTCCAGCTCATCCCGGCCAGAATAGCCCATGTCCAGCCCATACCGGACAGAATGGCCAGTGTCCAAACCATCCCGGACAGTGGCCAGTGTCCAGCCCATCCCAGACGGAATGGCCAGTGTCCAGCCCATCCCGGACCGAAAGGCCAGTGTCCAGCCCATCCCGGACAGAATGGCCAGAGCCCAGCCCATCCCGGACAGAATGGCCAGAGCCCAGCCCATCCTGGACAGAATGTCCAATGTCCAGCCCATCCTGGACAGAATGGCCAGTGTCCAGCCCATCACGGATAGAATGGCCTATGTCCAGCCCATCCCAGATAGTGACCAGTGTCCCGCCCATCCCAGATAGAATGGCCTATGTCCAGCCCATCCCAGACAGTGGCCAGTGTCCAGCCCATCCCAGATAGAATGGCCTATGTCCAGCCCACCCGGACAAAATGGCCAGTCTCCAGCCCATCCCGGACAGAATGGCCAGTGTCCAGCCCACCTCGGACAGAATGGCCAGTGTCCTGCCCATCCCGGATGGAATGGCCTGTGTCCAGCCCATCCCGGACAGAATGGCCCATGTCCAGCCCACCTCGGACAGAATGGCCCATGCCCAGCCCATCCCGGGCAGTGACCAGTGTCCAGCCCATCCCGGACAGAATGGCCAGTGTCCAGCCCAACCCAGACGGAATGGCCCATGTCCAGCCCATCCCGGACGGGATGGCCAGTGTCCAGCACATCCCGGAGAGAATGGCCAGTGTCCAGCCTATCCCAGATGGAATGGCCCATAGCCAGCCCATCCCAGACAGAATGGCCCATGTCCAGCCAATCCCGGCCAGTGTCCAGCCCGTCCCAGACGGATGGCCAGTGTCCAGCCCGTCCCAGACGGATGGCCAGTGTCCAGCCCATCCAAGACAGAATGGCCAATGTCCAGCCCATCCCGGACAGAATGACCCAGTGTCAAGCCCGTTCCGGACAGAATGGCCCATGTCCATCCCATCCTGGACAGAATGACCCATGTCCAGCCCATCACAGACAGAATGGCCAGTGTCAAGTCCATCCCATACGGAATGGCCAGTGTCCAGCCCATCCCAGACAGAATGGCCAGTGTCCAGCCCATCCCAGACGGAATGGCCCAGCGTCCAGCCCATCCCGGACAGTGGCCAGTGTCCATCCCATCCCAGACAGAATGGCCAATGTCCCGCCCATCCCAAACGGAATGGCCAGTGTCCAGCCCATCCCAGACAGAATGGCCCCTGCCCAGCCCATCCCGGGCAGTGACCAGTGTCCCGCCCATCCCAGATGGAATGGCCCATGTCCAGCCCATCCTGGACAGAATGGTCAGTGTCCAGCCCATCCCGGACGGAATGGCCAGTGTCCAGCACATCCCGGAGAGAATGGCCAGTGTCCAGCTCAACCCAGACGGAATGGCCCATGTCCAGCCCATCCCGGACAGAATGGCCAGTGTCCAGCCCATCCCGGACGGAATGGCCAGTGTCCAGCACATCCCGGAGAGAATGGCCAGTGTCCAGCCCATCCCAGATGGAATGGCCCATGTCCAGCCCATCCCGGACGGAATGGCCAGTGTCCAGCACATCCCGGAGAGAATGGCCAGTGTCCAGCTCAACCCAGACGGAATGGCCCATGTCCAGCCCATCCCGGACGGAATGGCCAGTGTCCAGCCCATCCCAGATGGAATGGCCCATAGCCAGCCCATCCCAGACAGAATGGCCCATTTCCAGCCAATCCCGGCCAGTGTCCAGCCCGTCCCAGACGGATGGCCAGTGTCCAGCCCATCCCAGACAGAATGGCCCATGTCCAGCCCATCCCGTACAGAATGGCCCAGTGTCCAGCCCGTTCCGGACAGAATGGTCCATGTCCATCCCATCCTGGACAGAAAGGCCCATGTCCAGCCCATCACAGACAGAATGGCCAGTGTCCAGCCCATCCCAGACAGAATGGCCAGTGTCCAGCCCATCCCGGCCAGTGGCCAGTGTTCAGCCCATCCCAGACGGAATGGCCAGTGTCCAGCCCGTCCCAGACGGAATGGCCCAGTGTCCAGCCCGTCCCAGACGGAATGGCCAGTGTCCAGCCGATCCCAGACGGAATGGCCCATGTCCAACCCACCTTGGACAGAATGGCCCCTGCCCAGCCCATCCCGGGCAGTGACCAGTGTCCCGCCCATCCCAGATGGAATGGCCAGAGCCCAGCGCATCCCAGACGGAATGGCCAATGTCCAGCCCAACCCAGACGGAATGGCCCATGCCAGCCCATCCTGGACAGAATGGTCAGTGTCCAACCCATCCCAGACAGAATGGTCCATGTCCAGACCATCCCAGACAGAGTGGCCCATGTCCAGCCCATCCCAGACAGAATGGCCAGTGTCCAGCCCATTCTAGACGGAATGGCCCAAAGTCCAGCCCATCCCGGACAGTGGCCAATGTCCATCCCATCCCAGACAGTGGTCCGTGTCCAGCCCATCCCAGACAGAATGGGCAGTGTCCATCCCATCCCGGACAGAATGGGCAGTGTCCATCCCATCCCGGACAGAATGGGCAGTGTCCATCCCATCCCGGACAGAATGGTCAGTGTCCAGTCCATCCCGGACAGATTGGCCAATGTCCAGCCCATCCCGGATGAATGGCCAATGTCTATCCCACCCCAGACGGAATGGCCCATGTCCAGACCATCCCTGTCGAATGGCCAGTGTCCAGCCCATCCCGGACGAAATGGCCAATGTCCAGCCCATCCCGGACAGAATGGCCAGTGCCCTGCCCATCCCAGACGGAATGGCCCGTGCCCAGTCTATCCCAGACGGAATGGCCAGTGTCCAGCCCATCCCAGACGGAATAGCCAGTGTCCAGCTCATCCCGGCCAGAATAGCCCATGTCCAGCCCATCCCGGACAGAATGGCCAGTCTCCAGCCCATCCCGGACAGAATGGCCAGTCTCCAGCCCATCCCAGACAGTGGCCAGTGTCCAAACCATCCCGGACAGTGGCCAGTGTCCAGCCCATCCCAGACAGAATGGCCCATGTCCAGCCCATCCCGTACAGAATGGCCCAGTGTCCAGCCCGTTCCGGACAGAATGGTCCATGTCCATCCCATCCTGGACAGAAAGGCCCATGTCCAGCCCATCACAGACAGAATGGCCAGTGTCCAGCCCATCCCAGACAGAATGGCCAGTGTCCAGCCCGTCCCAGACGGAATGGCCAGTGTCCAGCCCATCCCGGACAGTGGCCAGTATCCATCCCATCCCAGACAGAATGGCCAATGTCCAGCCCATCCCAAACGGAATGGCCAGTGCCCTGCCCATCCCAGACGGAATGGCCCGTGCCCAGTCTATCCCAGACGGAATGGCCAGTGTCCAGCCCATCCCAGACAGAATGGCCAGTGTCCAGCCCATCCCGGCCAGTGGCCAGTGTCCAGCCCGTCCCAGACGGATTGGCCCAGTGTCCAGCCCGTCCCGGACGGAATGGCCAGTGTCCAGCCCATCCTGGACGGAATAGTCAGTGTCCAGCCCATCCCGGACGGAATGGTCAGTGTCGAGCCAATCCCCGACAGAATGGTCAGTGTCCAGCCCATCCCAGACAGAGTGGCCAATGTCCAGCCCATCGCAGACAGAATGGCCCATGTCCAGCCCATCCCAGACAGAATGGCCAATGTCCAGCCCCTCCCGGACGGAATGGCCAATGTCCAGCCCATCCCAGACGGAATGGCCAGTGTCCCGCCCATCCCAGACGGAATGGCCATTGTCCAGCCCATCCCGGACGGAGTGGCCTATGTCCAGCCCATCCCGGACAGAATGGCCCATGTCCAGCCCATCCCGGTCAGAATGGCCAGTGTGCAGCCCATCCCAGATAGAATGGCCAGTGTCCAGCCCATCCTAGACGGAATGGCCAGTGTCCAGCTCATCCCAGACGGAATGGCCCATGTCCAGCTCATCCCGGTCAGAATGGCCAATGTCCAGCCAATCCCGGACAGAATGGTCAGTGTCCAGCCGATCACGAACGGAATGGTCAATGTCCAGCCCATCCCGGACGGAATGGCCAGTGTCCAGCCCATCCCAGATGCAATGGCCAATGTCCATCCCATCCCGGACGGAATAGCCAGTGTCCAGCCCATTCCGGAATGAATGTCCAGTGCCGAGCCAATCCCAGATGCATTGGCCAGTGTCCAGCCCATCCCAGACAGAATGGCCAATGTCCACCCCATCCCATACGGAATGGCCACTGTCCAGCCCATCCCGGACAGAATTACCAGTGTCCAGCCCATCCCCGACAGAATGGCCAGTGTCCAGCCCATCCCAGATGCAATGGCCAATGTCCATCCCATCCCGTACCGAATGGCCCATGTTCAGCCCATCCCGACGGAATTGTCCGTGTCCAGCTCATCCCAGACGGAATGGTCAGTGTCCAGCCAATCCCGGACGGAATGGTCAGTGTCCAGCTCATCCCGGACAGAATGGCCAGTGTCCAGCCCATCCCGGACAGAATGTCCAGTGTCCAGCCGATCACGAACGGAATGGTCAATGTCCAGCCCATCCCGGACGGAATGGCCAGTGTCCAGCCCATCCCAGATGCAATGGCCAATGTCCATCCCATCCCGGACGGAATAGCCAGTGTCCAGCCCATTCCGGAATGAATGTCCAGTGCCGAGCCAATCCCAGATGCATTGGCCAGTGTCCAGCCCATCCCAGACAGAATGGCCAATGTCCACCCCATCCCATACGGAATGGCCAGTGTCCAGCCCATCCCAGACGGAATGGCCCATGTCCAGCCCATCCCGGACAGAATGGCCAGTGTCCAGCCCATCCCGTACAGAATGGCCATTGTCCAGCCGATCCCAGACAGAATGGCCAGTGTCCAGCCCATCCCAGACGGAATGGCCCATGTCCAGCCCATCCCGGACAGAATTACCAGTGTCCAGCCCATCCCCGACAGAATGGTCAGTGTCCAGCCCATCCCAGACAGAATGGCCAGTGTCCAGCCCATCCCGGACGGAATGGCCAGTGTCCAGCCCATCCCGGACGGAATAGCCACTGTCCAGCTCATCGCAATCAGAATGGCCCAGGTCCAGCCCATCCCGGACAGAATTACCAGTGTCCAGCCCATCACGGACAGAATGGTCAGTGTCCAGCCCATCCCAGACAGAATGGCCAGTGTCCAGCCCATCCCGGACGGAATGGCCAATGTCCGGCCCATCCCAGACGGAATGGCCAATGTCCAGCCCCTCCCGGACGGAGTGGCCCATGTCCAGCCCATCCCAGCCCATCCCAGACGGAATGGCCAGTGTCCAGCCCATTCCAGACGGAGTGGCCCATGTCCAGCCCGTCCCGGACGGAATGGTCAGTGTCCAGCCCATCCCAGACGGAATGGCCAGTGTCCAGCCCATCCTGGACGGAATAGTCAGTGTCCAGCCCATCCCGGACGGAATGGTCAGTGTCGAGCCAATCCCCGACAGAATGGTCAGTGTCCAGCCCATCCCAGACAGAATGGCCAATGTCCAGCCCATCGCAGACAGAATGGCCCATGTCCAGCCCATCCCAGACAGAATGGCCAATGTCCAGCCCCTCCCGGACGGAATGGCCAATGTCCAGCCCATCCCAGACGGAATGGCCAGTGTCCCGCCCATCCCAGACGGAATGGCCATTGTCCAGCCCATCCCGGACGGAGTGGCCTATGTCCAGCCCATCCCAGCCCATCCCGGACAGAATGGCCCATGTCTAGCCCATCCCGGACAGAATGGCCCATGTCCAGCCCATCCCGGTCAGAATGGCCAGTGTGCAGCCCATCCCAGATAGAATGGCCATTGTCCAGCCCATCCCGGACGGAGTGGCCTATGTCCAGCCCATCCCAGCCCATCCCGGACAGAATGGCCCATGTCTAGCCCATCCCGGACAGAATGGCCCATGTCCAGCCAATCCCGGACAGAATGGTCAGTGTCCAGCCCATCCCGTACCGAATGGCCCATGTTCAGCCCATCCCGACGGAATTGTCCGTGTCCAGCCCATCCCAGACGGAATGGTCAGTGTCCAGCCAATCCCGGACAGAATGGTCAGTGTCCAGCTAATCCCGGACAGAATGGCCAGTGTCCAGCCCATCCCGGACAGAATGTCCAGTGTCCAGCCGATCACGAACGGAATGGTCAATGTCCAGCCAATCCCGGACGGAATGGCCAGTGTCCAGCCCATCCCGGAATGAATGTCCAGTGCCGAGCCAATCCCAGATGCATTGGCCAGTGTCCAGCCCATCCCAGACAGAATGGCCAATGTCCATCCCATCCCGGACGGAATAGCCAGTGTCCAGCCCATTCCGGAATGAATGTCCAGTGCCGAGCCAATCCCAGATGCATTGGCCAGTGTCCAGCCCATCCCAGACAGAATGGCCAATGTCCACCCCATCCCATACGGAATGGCCAGTGTCCAGCCCATCCCAGACGGAATGGCCCATGTCCAGCCCATCCCGGACAGAATGGCCAGTGTCCAGCCCATCCCAGATGGAATGGCGAGTGTCCAGCCCATCCCGGACGGAATGGTCAGTGTCCAGCCCATCCCAGACGCAATGTCCAGTGCCCAGCCCATCCCGGACGGAATGGCCCGTGTCCAGCCCATCCCAGACGGAATGGCGAGTGTCCAGCCCATCCCGGACGGGATGGCCAATGTCTAGCCCATCCCAGATGGAATGGTCACTGTCTAGCCCATCGTAGACAGAATGGCCAGTGTCCAGCCCATCCCAGACGGAGTGGCCCATGACCAGCCCATGCCAGACGGAATGTCCAGTCTCCAGCCCATCCCAGACGGAATGGTCAGTGTCCAGACCATCCCGGACCGAATCGCCAGGGTCCAGCCCATCCCAGATGCAATGGCCAATGTCCAGCCCATCCCAGACGGAATGGCCCATGTCCTGCCCATCCCGGACGGAATGGCCAACGTCCAGCACATCATAGATGCAATGGCCAGTGTCCAGCCCATCCCGGACAGAATGGCCATTGTCCAGCCCATCCCCGACAGAATGGTCAGTGTCCAGCCCATCCCGGACGGAATGGCCACTGTCCAGCCCATCCCGGACAGAATTACCAGTGTCCAGCCCATCCCCGACAGAATGGTCAGTGTCCAGCCCATCCCGGACGGAATGACCAGTGTCCAGCCCATCCCGGACGGAATGGCCAGTGACCAGCCCATCCCCGACAGAATGGCCCGTGTCCAGCCCATCCCGGACGGAATGGCCAATGTCCAGCCCATCCCGGACGGAATGGCCCATGTCCAGCCCATCCCAGACGGAATGGCCCGTGTCCAGCCCATCCCAGACGGAATGGCCAGTGTCCAGCACATCCCAGACGGAATGGCCCATGTCCAGCCCGTCCCGGACGGAATAGTCAGTGTCCAGCCCATCCCGGACGGAATGGTCAGTGTCGAGCCAATCCCCGACAGAATGGTCAGTGTCCATCCCATCCCAGATGGAATGGCGAGTGTCCAGCCCATCCCGGTCAGAATAGCCACTGTCCAGCCCATCGCAGACAGAATGGCCCATGTCCAGCCCCTCCCGGACGGAATGGCCAATGTCCAGCCCCTCCCGGACGGAATGGCCAATGTCCAGCCCATCCCGGACGGAGTGGCCTATGTCCAGCCCATCCCGGTCAGAATGGCCAGTGCGCAGCCCATCCCAGACAGAATGGCCAGTGTCCAGCCCATCCCAGACGGAATGGCCAGTGTCCACCCCATCTCAGACGGAATGGTCAGTGTCCAGCCCATCCCGGACCGAATGGCTCGGGTCCAGCCCATCCCGGATGGAATGGCCAATGTAAAGCCCATCCCGGACGCAATGGCCCATGTCCAGCCCATCCCAGATGCAATGGCCAGTGTCCAGCCCATCCCGTACAGAATGGCCATTTTCCAGCCGATCCCAGACAGAATGGCCAGTGTCCAGCCCATCCCAGACGGAATGGCCCATGTCCAGCCCATCCCGGACAGAATGGCCAGTGTCCAGCCCATCCCCGACAGAATGGTCAGTGTCCAGCCCATCCCAGACGGAATGGTCAGTGTCCAGCCAATCCCGGACAGAATGGTCAGTGTCCAGCTCATCCCGGACAGAATGGCCAGTGTCCAGCCCATCCCGGACAGAATGTCCAGTGTCCAGCCGATCACGAACGGAATGGTCAATCTCCAGCCCATCCCGGACGGAATGGCCAGTGTCCAGCCCATCCCGGAATGAATGTCCAGTGCCGAGCCAATCCCAGATGCATTGGCCAGTGTCCAGCCCATCCCAGACAGAATGGCCAATGTCCACCCCATCCCGGACGGAATAGCCAGTGTCCAGCCCATTCCGGAATGAATGTCCAGTGCCGAGCCAATCCCAGATGCATTGGCCAGTGTCCAGCCCATCCCAGACAGAATGGCCAATGTCCACCCCATCCCATACGGAATGGCCAGTGTCCAGCCCATCCCAGACGGAATGGCCCATGTCCAGCCCATCCCGGACAGAATGGCCAGTGTCCAGCCCATCCCAGATGGAATGGCGAGTGTCCAGCCCATCCCGGACGGAATGGTCAGTGTCCAGCCCATCCCAGACGCAATGTCCAGTGCCCAGCCCATCCCGGACGGAATGGCCCGTGTCCAGCCCATCCCAGACGGAATGGCGAGTGTCCAGCCCATCCCGGACGGGATGGCCAATGTCTAGCCCATCCCAGATGGAATGGTCAGTGTCTAGCCCATCGTAGACAGAATGGCCAGTGTCCAGCCCATCCCAGACGGAGTGGCCCATGACCAGCCCATGCCAGACGGAATGTCCAGTCTCCAGCCCATCCCAGACGGAATGGTCAGTGTCCAGACCATCCCGGACCGAATCGCCAGGGTCCAGCCCATCCCAGATGCAATGGCCAATGTCCAGCCCATCCCAGACGGAATGGCCCATGTCCTGCCCATCCCGGACGGAATGGCCAACGTCCAGCACATCATAGATGCAATGGCCAGTGTCCAGCCCATCCCGGACAGAATGGCCATTGTCCAGCCCATCCCCGACAGAATGGTCAGTGTCCAGCCCATCCCGGACGGAATGGCCACTGTCCAGCCCATCCCGGACAGAATTACCAGTGTCCAGCCCATCCCCGACAGAATGGTCAGTGTCCAGCCCATCCCGGACGGAATGGCCAGTGTCCAGCCCATCCCGGACGGAATGGCCAGTGACCAGCCCATCCCCGACAGAATGGCCCGTGTCCAGCCCATCCCGGACGGAATGGCCAATGTCCAGCCCATCCCGGACGGAATGGCCCATGTCCAGCCCATCCCAGACGGAATGGCCCGTGTCCAGCCCATCCCAGACGGAATGGCCAGTGTACAGCACATCCCAGACGGATTGGCCCATGTCCAGCCCGTCCCGGACGGAATAGTCAGTGTCCAGCCCATCCCGGACGGAATGGTCAGTGTCGAGCCAATCCCCGACAGAATGGTCAGTGTCCATCCCATCCCAGATGGAATGGCGAGTGTCCAGCCCATCCCGGTCAGAATAGCCACTGTCCAGCCCATCGCAGACAGAATGGCCCATGTCCAGCCCCTCCCGGACGGAATGGCCAATGTCCAGCCCCTCCCGGACGGAATGGCCAATGTCCAGCCCATCCCGGACGGAGTGGCCTATGTCCAGCCCCTCCCGGTCAGAATGGCCAGTGCGCAGCCCATCCCAGACAGAATGGCCAGTGTCCAGCCCATCCCAGACGGAATGGCCAGTGTCCACCCCATCCCAGACGGAATGGTCAGTGTCCAGCCCATCCCGGACCGAATGGCTCGGGTCCAGCCCATCCCGGACCGAATGGCCCATGTCCAGCCCATCCCAGATGCAATGGCCAGTGTCCAGCCCATCCCGTACAGAATGGCCATTGTCCAGCCGATCCCAGACAGAATGGCCAGTGTCCAGCCCATCCCAGACGGAATGGCCCATGTCCAGCCCATCCCGGACAGAATGGCCAGTGTCCAGCCCCTCCCCGACAGAATGGTCAGTGTCCAGCCCATCCCAGAGGGAATGGCCCATCTCCAGCCCATCCCGGACGGAATGGCCAGTGTCCAGCCCATCCCAGATGCAATGGCCAATGTCCATCCCATCCCGGACGGAATAGCCAGTGTCCAGCCCATTCCGGAATGAATGGCCAGTGCCGAGCCAATCCCAGATGCATTGGCCAGTGTCCAGCCCATCCCAGACAGAATGGCCAATGTCCACCCCATCCCGGACAGAATGGCCAGTGTCCAGCCCATCCCAGACGGAATGGCCCATGTCCAGCCCATCCCGGACAGAATGGCCAGTGTCCAGCCCATCCCAGACGGAATGGCGAGTGTCCAGCCCATCCCGGACGGAATGGTCAGTGTCCAGCCCATCCCAGACGCAATGTCCAGTGTCCAGCCCATCCCGGACGGAATGGTCAGTGTCCAGTCCATCCACGACAGAATGGTCAGTGTCCAGCAGATCCCTGAAGGAATGGCGAGTGTCCAGCCCATCCCGGACGGAATGGCCCGTGTCCAGCCCATCCCAGACGGAATGGCGAGTGTCCAGCCCATCCCGGACGGAATGGTCAGTGTCTAGCCCATCGTAGACAGAATGGCCAACGTCCAGCACATCCCAGACGGAATGGCCAGTGCCCAGCCCATCGCGGATGGAATGGCCAATGTCCAGCCCATCCCGGAATGAATGGCCAGTGTCGAGCCCATTCCAGACAGAATGGCCAATGTCCAGCCCATCCCAGACGGAATGGCCCATGTCCAGCCCATCCCGGACAGAATTACCAGTGTCCAGCCCATCCCCGACAGAATGGTCAGTGTCCAGCCCATCCCAGACAGAATGGCCAGTGTCCAGCCCATCCCGGACGGAATGGCCAATGTCCGGCCCATCCCAGACGGAATGGCCAATGTCCAGCCCCTCCCGGAAGGAATGGCCAATGTCCAGCCCATCCCGGACGGAGTGGCCCATGTCCAGCCCATCCCAGCCCATCCCAGACGGAATGGCCAGTGTCCAGCCCATTCCGGACGGAGTGGCCCATGTCCAGCCCGTCCCGGACGGAATGGTCAGTGTCCAGCCCATCCCAGACGGAATGGCCAGTGTCCAGCCCATCCTGGCGAGTGGCCAGTGTCCAGCCCATCCCAGACGGAATGGCCCATGTCCAGCCCATCCCGGCCGGAATAACCACTGTCCAGCCCATCCCAGACGGAATGGCCAGTGTCCAGCCCATCCCGGACGGAGTGGCCCATGTCCAGCCAATCCCAGCCCATCCCAGAAGGAATGGCCAGTGTCCAGCCCATCCCGGACGGAGTGGCCAATGTCCAGCCCGTCCCGGACGGAATGGTCAGTGTCCAGCCCATGCCAGACGGAATGTCCAGTGTCCAGCCCACCCCGGTCGGAATGGTCAGTGTCCAGTCCATCCACGACAGAATGGTCAGTGTCCAGCAGATCCCTGAACGAATGGCGAGTGCCCAGCCCATCCCGGACGGAATGGCCCGTGTCCAGCCCATCCCAGACGGAATGGCGAGTGTCCAGCCCATCCCGGACGGAATGTCCCGTGTCCAGCCCATCCCAGACGGAATGGCCAATGTCTAGCCCATCCCAGATGGAATGGTCAGTGTCTAGCCCATCGTAGACAGAATGGCCAGTGTCCAGCCCATCACGGACGGAATGGCCCAGTGTCCAGCCCATCCCAGCCCATCCCAGACGGAATGGCCAGTATCCAGCCCATCCCGGACAGAATGGCCCATGTCCAGCCCATCCCGGTCAGAATGGCCAGTGTGCAGCCCATCCCAGATAGAATGGCCAGTGTCCAGCCCATCCTAGACGGAATGGCCAGTGTCCAGCTCATCCCAGACGGAATGGCCCATGTCCAGCTCATCCCGGTCAGAATGGCCAATGTCCAGCCAATCCCGGACAGAATGGTCAGTGTCCAGCCCATCCCGTACCGAATGGCCCATGTTCAGCCCATCCCGACGGAATTGTCCGTGTCCAGCCCATCCCAGACGGAATGGTCAGTGTCCAGCCAATCCCGGACAGAATGGTCAGTGTCCAGCTCATCCCGGACAGAATGGCCAGTGTCCAGCCCATCCCGGACAGAATGTCCAGTGTCCAGCCGATCACGAACGGAATGGTCAATGTCCAGCCCATCCCGGACGGAATGGCCAGTGTCCAGCCCATCCCAGATGCAATGGCCAATGTCCATTCCATCCCGGACGGAATAGCCAGTGTCCAGCCCATTCCGGAATGAATGTCCAGTGCCGAGCCAATCCCAGATGCATTGGCCAGTGTCCAGCCCATCCCAGACAGAATGGCCAATGTCCACCCCATCCCATACGGAATGGCCAGTGTCCAGCCCATCCCAGACGGAATGGCCCATGTCCAGCCCATCCCGGACAGAATGGCCAGTGTCCAGCCCATCCCAGATGGAATGGCGAGTGTCCAGCCCATCCCGGACGGAATGGTCAGTGTCCAGCCCATCCCAGACGCAATGTCCAGTGCCCAGCCCATCCCGGACGGAATGGCCCGTGTCCAGCCAATCCCAGACGGAATGGCGAGTGTCCAGCCCATCCCGGACGGGATGGCCAATGTCTAGCCCATCCCAGATGGAATGGTCAGTGTCTAGCCCATCGTAGACAGAATGGCCAGTGTCCAGCCCATCCCAGACGGAGTGGCCCATGACCAGCCCATGCCAGACGGAATGTCCAGTCTCCAGCCCATCCCAGACGGAATGGTCAGTGTCCAGCCATCCCAGACGGAATTGCCAGTGTCCAGCCCATCCCAGATGCAATGGCCAATGTCCAGCCCATCCCAGACGGAATGGCCAACGTCCAGCACATCATAGATGCAATGGCCAGTGTCCAGCCCATCCCGGACAGAATGGCCATTGTCCAGCCCATCCCCGACAGAATGGTCAGTGTCCAGCCCATCCCGGACGGAATGGCCATTGTCCAACCCATCCCCGACAGAATGGTCAGTGTCCAGCCCATCCCGGACGGAATGGCCACTGTCCAGCCCATCCCGGACAGAATTACCAGTGTCCAGCCCATCCCCGACAGAATGGTCAGTGTCCAGCCCATCCCGGACGGAATGGCCAGTGTCCAGCCCATCCCGGACGGAATGGCCAGTGACCAGCCCATCCACGACAGAATGGCCCGTGTCCAGCACATCCCGGACGGAATGGCCAATGTCCAGCCCATCCCGGACGGAATGGCCCATGTCCAGCCCATCCCAGACGGAATGGCCAGTGTCCAGCCCATCCCGGACGGAGTGGCCCATGTCCAGCCCGTCCCGGACGGAATAGTCAGTGTCCAGCCCATCCCCGACAGAATGGTCAGTGTCCATCCCATCCCAGACGGAATGGCCCATCTCCAGCCCATCCCGGTCAGAATAGCCACTGTCCAGCCCATCGCAGACAGAATGGCCCATGTCCAGCCCCTCCCGGACGGAATGGCCAATGTCCAGCCCCTCCCGGACGGAATGGCCAATGTCCAGCCCATCCCGGTCAGAATGGCCAGTGCGCAGCCCATCCCAGACAGAATGGCCAGTGTCCACCCCATCCCAGACGGAATGGTCAGTGTCCAGCCCATCCCGGACCGAATGGCTCGGGTCCAGCCCCTCCCGGATGGAATGGCCAATGTAAAGCCCATCCCGGACGCAATGGCCCATGTCCAGCCCATCCCAGATGCAATGGCCAGTGTCCAGCTCATCCCGTACAGAATGGCCATTGTCCAGCCGATCCCAGACAGAATGGCCAGTGTCCAGCCCATCCCAGACGGAATGGCCCATGTCCAGCCCATCCCGGACAGAATGGCCAGTGTCCAGCCCATCCCCGACAGAATGGTCAGTGTCCAGCCCATCCCAGACGGAATGGCCCATCTCCAGCCCATCCCGGACGGAATGGCCAGTTTCCAGCCCATCCCAGATGCAATGGCCAATGTCCATCCCATCCCGGACGGAATAGCCAGTGTCCAGCCCATTCCGGAATGAATGGCCAGTGCCGAGCCAATCCCAGATGCATTGGCCAGTGTCCAGCCCATCCCAGACAGAATGGCCAACGTCCACCCCATCCCGGACAGAATGGCCAGTGTCCAGCCCATCCCAGACGGAATGGCCCATGTCCAGCCCATCCCGGACAGAATGGCCAGTGTCCAGCCCATCCCAGACGGAATGGCGAGTGTCCAGCCCATCCCGGACGGAATGGTCAGTGTCCAGCCCATCCCAGACGCAATGTCCAGTGTCCAGCCCATCCCGGACGGAATGGTCAGTGTCCAGTCCATCCACGACAGAATGGTCAGTGTCCAGCAGATCCCTGAAGGAATGGCGAGTGCCCAGCCCATCCCGGACGGAATGGCCCGTGTCCAGCCCATCCCAGACGGAATGGCGAGTGTCCAGCCCATCCCGTACGGAATGGTCAGTGTCTAGCCCATCGTAGACAGAATGGCCAGTGTCCAGCCCATCCCAGACGGAGTGGCCCATGGCCAGCCCATGCCAGACGGAATGTCCAGTCTCCAGCCCATCCAGGACGGAATGGTCAGTGTCCAGCCCATCCCAGACGGAATTGCCAGTGTCCAGACCATCCCGGACCGAATCGCCAGGGCCCAGCCCATCCCAGATGCAAAGGCCAATGTCCAGCCCATCCCAGACGGAATGGCCCATGTCCTGCCCATCCCGGATGGAATGGACAATGAAAAGCTCATCCCGGACGGAATGGCCAACGTCCAGCACATCCCAGACGGAATGGCCAGTGTCCAGCACATCCCAGACGGAATGGCCCATGTCCAGCCCGTCCCGGACGGAATAGTCAGTGTCCAGCCCATCCCGGACGGAATGGTCAGTGTCGAGCCAATCCCCGACAGAATGGTCAGTGTCCATCCCATCCCAGATGGAATGGCGAGTGTCCAGCCCATCCCGGTCAGAATTGCCACTGTCCAGCCCATCGCAGACAGAATGGCCCATGTCCAGCCCCTCCCGGACGGAATGGCCAATGTCCAGCCCCTCCCGGACGGAATGGCCAATGTCCAGCCCATCCCGGACGGAGTGGCCTATGTCCAGCCCCTCCCGGTCAGAATGGCCAGTGCGCAGCCCATCCCAGACAGAATGGCCAGTGTCCAGCCCATCCCAGACGGAATGGCCAGTGTCCACCCCATCCCAGACGGAATGGTCAGTGTCCAGCCCATCCCGGACCGAATGGCTCGGGTCCAGCCCATCCCGGACCGAATGGACCATGTCCAGCCCATCCCAGATGCAATGGCCAGTGTCCAGCCCATCCCGTACAGAATGGCCATTGTCCAGCCGATCCCAGACAGAATGGCCAGTGTCCAGCCCATCCCAGACGGAATGGCCCATGTCCAGCCCATCCCGGATAGAATGGCCAGTGTCCAGCCCATCCCCGACAGAATGGTCAGTGTCCAGCCCATCCCAGACGGAATGGCCCATCTCCAGCCCATCCCGGACGGAATGGCCAGTGTCCAGCCCATCCCAGATGCAATGGCCAATGTCCATCCCATCCCGGACGGAATAGCCAGTGTCCAGCCCATTCCGGAATGAATGGCCAGTGCCGAGCCAATCCCAGATGCATTGGCCAGTGTCCAGCCCATCCCAGACAGAATGGCCAATGTCCACCCCATCCCGGACAGAATGGCCAGTGTCCAGCCCATCCCAGACGGAATGGCCCATGTCCAGCCCATCCCGGACAGAATGGCCAGTGTCCAGCCCATCCCAGACGGAATGGCGAGTGTCCAGCCCATCCCGGACGGAATGGTCAGTGTCCAGCCCATCCCAGACGCAATGTCCAGTGTCCAGCCCATCCCGGACGGAATGGTCAGTGTCCAGTCCATCCACGACAGAATGGTCAGTGTCCAGCAGATCCCTGAAGGAATGGCGAGTGTCCAGCCCATCCCGGACGGAATGGCCCGTGTCCAGCCCATCCCAGACGGAATGGCGAGTGTCCAGCCCATCCCGGACGGAATGGTCAGTGTCTAGCCCATCGTAGACAGAATGGCCAACGTCCAGCACATCCCAGACGGAATGGCCAGTGCCCAGCCCATCGCGGATGGAATGGCCAATGTCCAGCCCATCCCGGAATGAATGGCCAGTGTCGAGCCCATTCCAGACAGAATGGCCAATGTCCAGCCCATCCCAGACGGAATGGCCCATGTCCAGCCCATCCCGGACAGAATTACCAGTGTCCAGCCCATCCCCGACAGAATGGTCAGTGTCCAGCCCATCCCAGACAGAATGGCCAGTATCCAGCCCATCCCGGACGGAATGGCCAATGTCCGGCCCATCCCAGACGGAATGGCCAATGTCCAGCCCCTCCCGGAAGGAATGGCCAATGTCCAGCCCATCCCGGACGGAGTGGCCCATGTCCAGCCCATCCCAGCCCATCCCAGACGGAATGGCCAGTGTCCAGCCCATTCCGGACGGAGTGGCCCATGTCCAGCCCGTCCCGGACGGAATGGTCAGTGTCCAGCCCATCCCAGACGGAATGGCCAGTGTCCAGCCCATCCTGGCGAGTGGCCAGTGTCCAGCCCATCCCAGACGGAATGGCCCATGTCCAGCCCATCCCGGCCGGAATAACCACTGTCCAGCCCATCCCAGACGGAATGGCCAGTGCCCAGCCCATCCCGGACGGAGTGGCCCATGTCCAGCCAATCCCAGCCCATCCCAGAAGGAATGGCCAGTGTCCAGCCCATCCCGGACGGAGTGGCCAATGTCCAGCCCGTCCCGGACGGAATGGTCAGTGTCCAGCCCATGCCAGACGGAATGTCCAGTGTCCAGCCCACCCCGGTCGGAATGGTCAGTGTCCAGTCCATCCACGACAGAATGGTCAGTGTCCAGCAGATCCCTGAAGGAATGGCGAGTGCCCAGCCCATCCCGGACGGAATGGCCCGTGTCCAGCCCATCCCAGACGGAATGGCGAGTGTCCAGCCCATCCCGGACGGAATGTCCCGTGTCCAGCCCATCCCGGACGGAATGGCCAATGTCTAGCCCATCCCAGATGGAATGGTCAGTGTCTAGCCCATCGTAGACAGAATGGCCAGTGTCCAGCCCATCCCGGACGGAATGGCCCAGTGTCCAGCCCATCCCAGCCCATCCCAGACGGAATGGCCAGTATCCAGCCCATCCCGGACAGAATGGCCCATGTCCAGCCCATCCCGGTCAGAATGGCCAGTGTGCAGCCCATCCCAGATAGAATGGCCAGTGTCCAGCCCATCCTAGACGGAATGGCCAGTGTCCAGCTCATCCCAGACGGAATGGCCCATGTCCAGCTCATCCCGGTCAGAATGGCCAATGTCCAGCCAATCCCGGACAGAATGGTCAGTGTCCAGCCCATCCCGTACCGAATGGCCCATGTTCAGCCCATCCCGACGGAATTGTCCGTGTCCAGCCCATCCCAGACGGAATGGTCAGTGTCCAGCCAATCCCGGACAGAATGGTCAGTGTCCAGCTCATCCCGGACAGAATGGCCAGTGTCCAGCCCATCCCGGACAGAATGTCCAGTGTCCAGCCGATCACGAACGGAATGGTCAATGTCCAGCCCATCCCGGACGGAATGGCCAGTGTCCAGCCCATCCCAGATGCAATGGCCAATGTCCATCCCATCCCGGACGGAATAGCCAGTGTCCAGCCCATTCCGGAATGAATGTCCAGTGCCGAGCCAATCCCAGATGCATTGGCCAGTGTCCAGCCCATCCCAGACAGAATGGCCAATGTCCACCCCATCCCATACGGAATGGCCAGTGTCCAGCCCATCCCAGACGGAATGGCCCATGTCCAGCCCATCCCGGACAGAATGGCCAGTGTCCAGCCCATCCCAGATGGAATGGCGAGTGTCCAGCCCATCCCGGACGGAATGGTCAGTGTCCAGCCCATCCCAGACGCAATGTCCAGTGCCCAGCCCATCCCGGACGGAATGGCCCGTGTCCAGCCAATCCCAGACGGAATGGCGAGTGTCCAGCCCATCCCGGACGGGATGGCCAATGTCTAGCCCATCCCAGATGGAATGGTCAGTGTCTAGCCCATCGTAGACAGAATGGCCAGTGTCCAGCCCATCCCAGACGGAGTGGCCCATGACCAGCCCATGCCAGACGGAATGTCCAGTCTCCAGCCCATCCCAGACGGAATGGTCAGTGTTCAGCCCATCCCAGACGGAATTGCCAGTGTCCAGCCCATCCCAGATGCAATGGCCAATGTCCAGCCCATCCCAGACGGAATGGCCAACGTCCAGCACATCATAGATGCAATGGCCAGTGTCCAGCCCATCCCGGACAGAATGGCCATTGTCCAGCCCATCCCCGACAGAATGGTCAGTGTCCAGCCCATCCCGGACGGAATGGCCATTGTCCAACCCATCCCCGACAGAATGGTCAGTGTCCAGCCCATCCCGGACGGAATGGCCACTGTCCAGCCCATCCCGGACAGAATTACCAGTGTCCAGCCCATCCCCGACAGAATGGTCAGTGTCCAGCCCATCCCGGACGGAATGGCCAGTGTCCAGCCCATCCCGGACGGAATGGCCAGTGACCAGCCCATCCACGACAGAATGGCCCGTGTCCAGCCCATCCCGGACGGAATGGCCAATGTCCAGCCCATCCCGGACGGAATGGCCCAGGTCCAGCCCATCCCAGACGGAATGGCCAGTGTCCAGCCCATCCCGGACGGAGTGGCCCATGTCCAGCCCGTCCCGGACGGAATAGTCAGTGTCCAGCCCATCCCCGACAGAATGGTCAGTGTCCATCCCATCCCAGACGGAATGGCCCATCTCCAGCCCATCCCGGTCAGAATAGCCACTGTCCAGCCCATCGCAGACAGAATGGCCCATGTCCAGCCCCTCCCGGACGGAATGGCCAATGTCCAGCCCCTCCCGGACGGAATGGCCAATGTCCAGCCCATCCCGGTCAGAATGGCCAGTGCGCAGCCCATCCCAGACAGAATGGCCAGTGTGCACCCCATCCCAGACGGAATGGTCAGTGTCCAGCCCATCCCGGACCGAATGGCTCGGGTCCAGCCCATCCCGGATGGAATGACCAATGTAAAGCCCATCCCGGACTCAATGGCCCATGTCCAGCCCATCCCAGATGCAATGGCCAGTGTCCAGCCCATCCCGTACAGAATGGCCATTGTCCAGCCGATCCCAGACAGAATGGCCAGTGTCCAGCCCATCCCAGACGGAATGGCCCATGTCCAGCCCATCCCGGACAGAATGGCCAGTGTCCAGCCCATCCCCGACAGAATGGTCAGTGTCCAGCCCATCCCAGACGGAATGGCCCATCTCCAGCCCATCCCGGACGGAATGGCCAGTTTCCAGCCCATCCCAGATGCAATGGCCAATGTCCATCCCATCCCGGACGGAATAGCCAGTGTCCAGCCCATTCCGGAATGAATGGCCAGTGCCGAGCCAATCCCAGATGCATTGGCCTGTGTCCAGCCCATCCCAGACAGAATGGCCAATGTCCACCCCATCCCGGACAGAATGGCCAGTGTCCAGCCCATCCCAGACGGAATGGCCCATGTCCAGCCCATCCCGGACAGAATGGCCAGTGTCCAGCCCATCCCAGACGGAATGGCGAGTGTCCAGCCCATCCCGGACGGAATGGTCAGTGTCCAGCCCATCCCAGACGCAATGTCCAGTGTCCAGCCCATCCCGGACGGAATGGTCAGTGTCCAGTCCATCCACGACAGAATGGTCAGTGTCCAGCAGATCCCTGAAGGAATGGCGAGTGCCCAGCCCATCCCGGACGGAATGGCCCGTGTCCAGCCCATCCCAGACGGAATGGCGAGTGTCCAGCCCATCCCGTACGGAATGGTCAGTGTCTAGCCCATCGTAGACAGAATGGCCAGTGTCCAGCCCATCCCAGCCGGAGTGGCCCATGACCAGCCCATGCCAGACGGAATGTCCAGTCTCCAGCCCATCCAGGACGGAATGGTCAGTGTCCAGCCGATCCCAGACGGAATTGCCAGTGTCCAGACCATCCCGGACCGAATCGCCAGGGCCCAGCCCATCCCAGATGCAAAGGCCAATGTCCAGCCCATCCCAGACGGAATGGCCCATGTCCTGCCCATCCCGGATGGAATGGACAATGAAAAGCTCATACCGGACGGAATGGCCAACGTCCAGCACATCCCAGACGGAATGGCCAGTGCCCAGCCCATCGCGGATGGAATGGCCAATGTCCAGCCCATCCCGGAATGAATGGCCAGTGTCGAGCCCATCCCAGACAGAATGGCCAATGTCCAGCCCATCCCAGACGGAATGGCCCATGTCCAGCCCATCCCGGACAGAATTACCAGTGTCCAGCCCATCCCCGACAGAATGGTCAGTGTCCAGCCCATCCCAGACAGAATGGCCAGTGTCCAGCCCATCCCGGACGGAATGGCCAGTGTCCAGCCCATCCCGGACGGAATAGCCACTGTCCAGCTCATCGCAATCAGAATGGCCCATGTCCAGCCCATCCCGGACAGAATTACCAGTGTCCAGCCCATCCCGGACAGAATGGTCAGTGTCCAGCCCATCCCAGACAGAATGGCCAGTGTCCAGCCCATCCCGGACGGAATGGCCAATGTCCGGCCCATCCCAGACGGAATGGCCAATGTCCAGCCCCTCCCGGAAGGAATGGCCAATGTCCAGCCCATCCCGGACGGAGTGGCCCATGTCCAGCCCATCCCAGCCCATCCCAGACGGAATGGCCAGTGTCCAGCCCATTCCGGACGGAGTGGCCCATGTCCAGCCCGTCCCGGACGGAATGGCCAGTGTCCAGCCCATCCTGGACGGAATAGTCAGTGTCCAGCCCATCCCGGACGGAATGGTCAGTGTCGAGCCAATCCCCGACAGAATGGTCAGTGTCCAGCCCATCCCAGACAGAATGGCCAATGTCCAGCCCATCGCAGACAGAATGGCCCATGTCCAGCCCATCCCAGACAGAATGGCCAATGTCCAGCCCCTCCCGGACGGAATGGCCAATGTCCAGCCCATCCCAGACGGAATGGCCAGTGTCCCGCCCATCCCAGACGGAATGGCCATTGTCCAGCCCATCCCGGACGGAGTGGCCTATGTCCAGCCCATCCCAGCCCATCCCGGACAGAATGGCCCATGTCTAGCCCATCCCGGACAGAATGGCCCATGTCCAGCCCATCCCGGTCAGAATGGCCAGTGTGCAGCCCATCCCAGATAGAATGGCCAGTGTCCAGCCCATCCTAGACGGAATGGCCAGTGTCCAGCTCATCCCAGACGGAATGGCCCATGTCCAGCTCATCCCGGTCAGAATGGCCAATGTCCAGCCAATCCCGGACAGAATGGTCAGTGTCCAGCCCATCCCGTACCGAATGGCCCATGTTCAGCCCATCCCGACGGAATTGTCCGTGTCCAGCCCATCCCAGACGGAATGGTCAGTGTCCAGCCAATCCCGGACAGAATGGTCAGTGTCCAGCTCATCCCGGACAGAATGGCCAGTGTCCAGCCCATCCCGGACAGAATGTCCAGTGTCCAGCCGATCACGAACGGAATGGTCAATGTCCAGCCCATCCCGGACGGAATGGCCAGTGTCCAGCCCATCCCAGATGCAATGGCCAATGTCCATCCCATCCCGGACGGAATAGCCAGTGTCCAGCCCATTCCGGAATGAATGTCCAGTGCCGAGCCAATCCCAGATGCATTGGCCAGTGTCCAGCCCATCCCAGACAGAATGGCCAATGTCCACCCCATCCCATACGGAATGGCCAGTGTCCAGCCCATCCCAGACGGAATGGCCCATGTCCAGCCCATCCCGGACAGAATGGCCAGTGTCCAGCCCATCCCGTACAGAATGGCCATTGTCCAGCCGATCCCAGACAGAATGGCCAGTGTCCAGCCCATCCCAGACGGAATGGCCCATGTCCAGCCCATCCCGGACAGAATTACCAGTGTCCAGCCCATCCCCGACAGAATGGTCAGTGTCCAGCCCATCCCAGACAGAATGGCCAGTGTCCAGCCCATCCCGGACGGAATGGCCAGTGTCCAGCCCATCCCGGACGGAATAGCCACTGTCCAGCTCATCGCAATCAGAATGGCCCATGTCCAGCCCATCCCGGACAGAATTACCAGTGTCCAGCCCATCACGGACAGAATGGTCAGTGTCCAGCCCATCCCAGACAGAATGGCCAGTGTCCAGCCCATCCCGGACGGAATGGCCAATGTCCGGCCCATCCCAGACGGAATGGCCAATGTCCAGCCCCTCCCGGACGGAGTGGCCCATGTCCAGCCCATCCCAGCCCATCCCAGACGGAATGGCCAGTGTCCAGCCCATTCCAGACGGAGTGGCCCATGTCCAGCCCGTCCCAGACGGAATGGTCAGTGTCCAGCCCATCCCAGACGGAATGGCCAGTGTCCAGCCCATCCTGGACGGAATAGTCAGTGTCCAGCCCATCCCGGACGGAATGGTCAGTGTCGAGCCAATCCCCGACAGAATGGTCAGTGTCCAGCCCATCCCAGACAGAATGGCCAATGTCCAGCCCATCGCAGACAGAATGGCCCATGTCCAGCCCATCCCAGACAGAATGGCCAATGTCCAGCCCCTCCCGGACGGAGTGGCCTATGTCCAGCCCATCCCAGCCCATCCCGGACAGAATGGCCCATGTCTAGCCCATCCCGGACAGAATGGCCCATGTCCAGCCCATCCCGGTCAGAATGGCCAGTGTGCAGCCCATCCCAGATAGAATGGCCATTGTCCAGCCCATCCCGGACGGAGTGGCCTATGTCCAGCCCATCCCAGCCCATCCCGGACAGAATGGCCCATGTCTAGCCCATCCCGGACAGAATGGCCCATGTCCAGCCAATCCCGGACAGAATGGTCAGTGTCCAGCCCATCCCGTACCGAATGGCCCATGTTCAGCCCATCCCGACGGAATTGTCCGTGTCCAGCCCATCCCAGACGGAATGGTCAGTGTCCAGCCAATCCCGGACAGAATGGTCAGTGTCCAGCTCATCCCGGACAGAATGGCCAGTGTCCAGCCCATCCCGGACAGAATGTCCAGTGTCCAGCCGATCACGAACGGAATGGTCAATGTCCAGCCCATCCCGGACGGAATGGCCAGTGTCCAGCCCATCCCGGAATGAATGTCCAGTGCCGAGCCAATCCCAGATGCATTGGCCAGTGTCCAGCCCATCCCAGACAGAATGGCCAATGTCCATCCCATCCCGGACGGAATAGCCAGTGTCCAGCCCATTCCGGAATGAATGTCCAGTGCCGAGCCAATCCCAGATGCATTGGCCAGTGTCCAGCCCATCCCAGACAGAATGGCCAATGTCCACCCCATCCCATACGGAATGGCCAGTGTCCAGCCCATCCCAGACGGAATGGCCCATGTCCAGCCCATCCCGGACAGAATGGCCAGTGTCCAGCACATCCCAGACGGAATGGCCAGTGCCCAGCCCATCGCGGATGGAATGGCCAATGTCCAGCCCATCCCGGAATGAATGGCCAGTGTCGAGCCCATCCCAGACAGAATGGCCAATGTCCAGCCCATCCCAGACGGAATGGCCCATGTCCAGCCCATCCCGGACAGAATTACCAGTGTCCAGCCCATCCCCGACAGAATGGTCAGTGTCCAGCCCATCCCAGACAGAATGGCCAGTGTCCAGCCCATCCCGGACGGAATGGCCAGTGTCCAGCCCATCCCGGACGGAATAGCCACTGTCCAGCTCATCGCAATCAGAATGGCCCATGTCCAGCCCATCCCGGACAGAATTACCAGTGTCCAGCCCATCCCGGACAGAATGGTCAGTGTCCAGCCCATCCCAGACAGAATGGCCAGTGTCCAGCCCATCCCGGACGGAATGGCCAATGTCCGGCCCATCCCAGACGGAATGGCCAATGTCCAGCCCCTCCCGGAAGGAATGGCCAATGTCCAGCCCATCCCGGACGGAGTGGCCCATGTCCAGCCCATCCCAGCCCATCCCAGACGGAATGGCCAGTGTCCAGCCCATTCCGGACGGAGTGGCCCATGTCCAGCCCGTCCCGGACGGAATGGCCAGTGTCCAGCCCATCCTGGACGGAATAGTCAGTGTCCAGCCCATCCCGGACGGAATGGTCAGTGTCGCGCCAATCCCCGACAGAATGGTCAGTGTCCAGCCCATCCCAGACAGAATGGCCAATGTCCAGCCCATCGCAGACAGAATGGCCCATGTCCAGCCCATCCCAGACAGAATGGCCAATGTCCAGCCCCTCCCGGACGGAATGGCCAATGTCCAGCCCATCCCAGACGGAATGGCCAGTGTCCCGCCCATCCCAGACGGAATGGCCATTGTCCAGCCCATCCCGGACGGAGTGGCCTATGTCCAGCCCATCCCAGCCCATCCCGGACAGAATGGCCCATGTCTAGCCCATCCCGGACAGAATGGCCCATGTCCAGCCCATCCCGGTCAGAATGGCCAGTGTGCAGCCCATCCCAGATAGAATGGCCAGTGTCCAGCCCATCCTAGACGGAATGGCCAGTGTCCAGCTCATCCCAGACGGAATGGCCCATGTCCAGCTCATCCCGGTCAGAATGGCCAATGTCCAGCCAATCCCGGACAGAATGGTCAGTGTCCAGCCCATCCCGTACCGAATGGCCCATGTTCAGCCCATCCCGACGGAATTGTCCGTGTCCAGCCCATCCCAGACGGAATGGTCAGTGTCCAGCCAATCCCGGACAGAATGGTCAGTGTCCAGCTCATCCCGGACAGAATGGCCAGTGTCCAGCCCATCCCGGACAGAATGTCCAGTGTCCAGCCGATCACGAACGGAATGGTCAATGTCCAGCCCATCCCGGACGGAATGGCCAGTGTCCAGCCCATCCCAGATGCAATGGCCAATGTCCATCCCATCCCGGACGGAATAGCCAGTGTCCAGCCCATTCCGGAATGAATGTCCAGTGCCGAGCCAATCCCAGATGCATTGGCCAGTGTCCAGCCCATCCCAGACAGAATGGCCAATGTCCACCCCATCCCATACGGAATGGCCAGTGTCCAGCCCATCCCAGACGGAATGGCCCATGTCCAGCCCATCCCGGACAGAATGGCCAGTGTCCAGCCCATCCCGTACAGAATGGCCATTGTCCAGCCGATCCCAGACAGAATGGCCAGTGTCCAGCCCATCCCAGATGGAATGGCCCATGTCCAGCCCATCCCGGACAGAATTACCAGTGTCCAGCCCATCCCCGACAGAATGGTCAGTGTCCAGCCCATCCCAGACAGAATGGCCAGTGTCCAGCCCATCCCGGACGGAATGGCCAGTGTCCAGCCCATCCCGGACGGAATAGCCACTGTCCAGCTCATCGCAATCAGAATGGCCCATGTCCAGCCCATCCCGGACAGAATTACCAGTGTCCAGCCCATCACGGACAGAATGGTCAGTGTCCAGCCCATCCCAGACAGAATGGCCAGTGTCCAGCCCATCCCGGACGGAATGGCCAATGTCCGGCCCATCCCAGACGGAATGGCCAATGTCCAGCCCCTCCCGGACGGAGTGGCCCATGTCCAGCCCATCCCAGCCCATCCCAGACGGAATGGCCAGTGTCCAGCCCATTCCAGACGGAGTGGCCCATGTCCAGCCCGTCCCAGACGGAATGGTCAGTGTCCAGCCCATCCCAGACGGAATGGCCAGTGTCCAGCCCATCCTGGACGGAATAGTCAGTGTCCAGCCCATCCCGGACGGAATGGTCAGTGTCGAGCCAATCCCCGACAGAATGGTCAGTGTCCAGCCCATCCCAGACAGAATGGCCAATGTCCAGCCCATCGCAGACAGAATGGCCCATGTCCAGCCCATCCCAGACAGAATGGCCAATGTCCAGCCCCTCCCGGACGGAATGGCCAATGTCCAGCCCATCCCAGACGGAATGGCCAGTGTCCCGCCCATCCCAGACGGAATGGCCATTGTCCAGCCCATCCCGGACGGAGTGGCCTATGTCCAGCCCATCCCAGCCCATCCCGGACAGAATGGCCCATGTCTAGCCCATCCCGGACAGAATGGCCCATGTCCAGCCCATCCCGGTCAGAATGGCCAGTGTGTAGCCCATCCCAGATAGAATGGCCATTGTCCAGCCCATCCCGGACGGAGTGGCCTATGTCCAGCCCATCCCAGCCCATCCCGGACAGAATGGCCCATGTCTAGCCCATCCCGGACAGAATGGCCCATGTCCAGCCAATCCCGGACAGAATGGTCAGTGTCCAGCCCATCCCGTACCGAATGGCCCATGTTCAGCCCATCCCGACGGAATTGTCCGTGTCCAGCCCATCCCAGACGGAATGGTCAGTGTCCAGCCAATCCCGGACAGAATGGTCAGTGTCCAGCTCATCCCGGACAGAATGGCCAGTGTCCAGCCCATCCCGGACAGAATGTCCAGTGTCCAGCCGATCACGAACGGAATGGTCAATGTCCAGCCCATCCCGGACGGAATGGCCAGTGTCCAGCCCATCCCGGAATGAATGTCCAGTGCCGAGCCAATCCCAGATGCATTGGCCAGTGTCCAGCCCATCCCAGACAGAATGGCCAATGTCCATCCCATCCCGGACGGAATAGCCAGTGTCCAGCCCATTCCGGAATGAATGTCCAGTGCCGAGCCAATCCCAGATGCATTGGCCAGTGTCCAGCCCATCCCAGACAGAATGGCCAATGTCCACCCCATCCCATACGGAATGGCCAGTGTCCAGCCCATCCCAGACGGAATGGCCCATGTCCAGCCCATCCCGGACAGAATGGCCAGTGTCCAGCCCATCCCAGATGGAATGGCGAGTGTCCAGCCCATCCCGGACGGAATGGTCAGTGTCCAGCCCATCCCAGACGCAATGTCCAGTGCCCAGCCCATCCCGGACGGAATGGCCCGTGTCCAGCCCATCCCAGACGGAATGGCGAGTGTCCAGCCCATCCCGGACGGGATGGCCAATGTCTAGCCCATCCCAGATGGAATGGTCAGTGTCTAGCCCATCGTAGACAGAATGGCCAGTGTCCAGCCCATCCCAGACGGAGTGGCCCATGACCAGCCCATGCCAGACGGAATGTCCAGTCTCCAGCCCATCCCAGACGGAATGGTCAGTGTCCAGACCATCCCGGACCGAATCGCCAGGGTCCAGCCCATCCCAGATGCAATGGCCAATGTCCAGCCCATCCCAGACGGAATGGCCCATGTCCTGCCCATCCCGGACGGAATGGCCAACGTCCAGCACATCATAGATGCAATGGCCAGTGTCCAGCCCATCCCGGACAGAATGGCCATTGTCCAGCCCATCCCCGACAGAATGGTCAGTGTCCAGCCCATCCCGGACGGAATGGCCACTGTCCAGCCCATCCCGGACAGAATTACCAGTGTCCAGCCCATCCCCGACAGAATGGTCAGTGTCCAGCCCATCCCGGACGGAATGGCCAATGTCCAGCCCATCCCGGACGGAATGGCCAGTGACAAGCCCATCCCCGACAGAATGGCCCGTGTCCAGCCCATCCCGGACGGAATGGCCAATGTCCAGCCCATCCCGGACGGAATGGCCCATGTCCAGCCCATCCCAGACGGAATGGCCCGTGTCCAGCCCATCCCAGACGGAATGGCCAGTGTCCAGCACATCCCAGACGGAATGGCCAATGTCCAGCCCGTCCCGGACGGAATAGTCAGTGTCCAGCCCATCCCGGACGGAATGGTCAGTGTCGAGACAATCCCGGACAGAATGGCCCATGTCCAGCCCATCCCGGTCAGAATGGCCAGTGTGCAGCCCATCCCAGATAGAATGGCCATTGTCCAGCCCATCCCGGACGGAGTGGCCTATGTCCAGCCCATCCCAGCCCATCCCGGACAGAATGGCCCATGTCTAGCCCATCCCGGACAGAATGGCCCATGTCCAGCCAATCCCGGACAGAATGGTCAGTGTCCAGCCCATCCCGTACCGAATGGCCCATGTTCAGCCCATCCCGACGGAATTGTCCGTGTCCAGCCCATCCCAGACGGAATGGTCAGTGTCCAGCCAATCCCGGACAGAATGGTCAGTGTCCAGCTCATCCCGGACAGAATGGCCAGTGTCCAGCCCATCCCGGACAGAATGTCCAGTGTCCAGCCGATCACGAACGGAATGGTCAATGTCCAGCCCATCCCGGACGGAATGGCCAGTGTCCAGCCCATCCCGGAATGAATGTCCAGTGCCGAGCCAATCCCAGATGCATTGGCCAGTGTCCAGCCCATCCCAGACAGAATGGCCAATGTCCATCCCATCCCGGACGGAATAGCCAGTGTCCAGCCCATTCCGGAATGAATGTCCAGTGCCGAGCCAATCCCAGATGCATTGGCCAGTGTCCAGCCCTTCCCAGACAGAATGGCCAATGTCCACCCCATCCCATACGGAATGGCCAGTGTCCAGCCCATCCCAGACGGAATGGCCCATGTCCAGCCCATCCCGGACAGAATGGCCAGTGTCCAGCCCATCCCAGATGGAATGGCGAGTGTCCAGCCCATCCCGGACGGAATGGCCAACGTCCAGCACATCCCAGACGGAATGGCCAGTGCCCAGCCCATCGCGGATGGAATGGCCAATGTCCAGCCCATCCCGGAATGAATGGCCAGTGTCGAGCCCATCCCAGACAGAATGGCCAATGTCCAGCCCATCCCAGACGGAATGGCCCATGTCCAGCCCATCCCGGACAGAATTACCAGTGTCCAGCCCATCCCCGACAGAATGGTCAGTGTCCAGCCCATCCCAGACAGAATGGCCAGTGTCCAGCCCATCCCGGACGGAATGGCCAGTGTCCAGCCCATCCCGGACGGAATAGCCACTGTCCAGCTCATCGCAATCAGAATGGCCCATGTCCAGCCCATCCCGGACAGAATTACCAGTGTCCAGCCCATCCCGGACAGAATGGTCAGTGTCCAGCCCATCCCAGACAGAATGGCCAGTGTCCAGCCCATCCCGGACGGAATGGCCAATGTCCGGCCCATCCCAGACGGAATGGCCAATGTCCAGCCCCTCCCGGAAGGAATGGCCAATGTCCAGCCCATCCCGGACGGAGTGGCCCATGTCCAGCCCATCCCAGCCCATCCCAGACGGAATGGCCAGTGTCCAGCCCATCCTGGACGGAATAGTCAGTGTCCAGCCCATCCCGGACGGAATGGTCAGTGTCGAGCCAATCCCCGACAGAGTGGTCAGTGTCCAGCCCATCCCAGACAGAATGGCCAATGTCCAGCCCATCGCAGACAGAATGGCCCATGTCCAGCCCATCCCAGACAGAATGGCCAATGTCCAGCCCCTCCCGGACGGAATGGCCAATGTCCAGCCCATCCCAGACGGAATGGCCAGTGTCCCGCCCATCCCAGACGGAATGGCCATTGTCCAGCCCATCCCGGACCGAGTGGCCTATGTCCAGCCCATCCCAGCCCATCCCGGACAGAATGGCCCATGTCTAGCCCATCCCGGACAGAATGGCCCATGTCCAGCCCATCCCGGTCAGAATGGCCAGTGTGCAGCCCATCCCAGATAGAATGGCCAGTATCCAGCCCATCCTAGACGGAATGGCCAGTGTCCAGCTCATCCCAGACGGAATGGCCCATGTCCAGCTCATCCCGGTCAGAATGGCCAATGTCCAGCCAATCCCGGACAGAATGGTCAGTGTCCAGCCCATCCCGTACCGAATGGCCCATGTTCAGCCCATCCCGACGGAATTGTCCGTGTCCAGCCCATCCCAGACGGAATGGTCAGTGTCCAGCCAATCCCGGACAGAATGGTCAGTGTCCAGCTCATCCCGGACAGAATGGCCAGTGTCCAGCCCATCCCGGACAGAATGTCCAGTGTCCAGCCGATCACGAACGGAATGGTCAATGTCCAGCCCATCCCGGACGGAATGGCCAGTGTCCAGCCCATCCCAGATGCAATGGCCAATGTCCATCCCATCCCGGACGGAATAGCCAGTGTCCAGCCCATTCCGGAATGAATGTCCAGTGCCGAGCCAATCCCAGATGCATTGGCCAGTGTCCAGCCCATCCCAGACAGAATGGCCAATGTCCACCCCATCCCATACGGAATGGCCAGTGTCCAGCCCATCCCAGACGGAATGGCCCATGTCCAGCCCATCCCGGACAGAATGGCCAGTGTCCAGCCCATCCCGTACAGAATGGCCATTGTCCAGCCGATCCCAGACAGAATGGCCAGTGTCCAGCCCATCCCAGACGGAATGGCCCATGTCCAGCCCAACCCGGACAGAATTACCAGTGTCCAGCCCATCCCCGACAGAATGGTCAGTGTCCAGCCCATCCCAGACATAATGGCCAGTGTCCAGCCCATCCCGGACGGAATGGCCAGTGTCCAGCCCATCCCGGACGGAATAGCCACTGTCCAGCTCATCGCAATCAGAATGGCCCATGTCCAGCCCATCCCGGACAGAATTACCAGTGTCCAGCCCATCACGGACAGAATGGTCAGTGTCCAGCCCATCCCAGACAGAATGGCCAGTGTCCAGCCCATCCCGGACGGAATGGCCAATGTCCGGCCCATCCCAGACGGAATGGCCAATGTCCAGCCCCTCCCGGACGGAGTGGCCCATGTCCAGCCCATCCCAGCCCATCCCAGACGGAATGGCCAGTGTCCAGCCCATTCCAGACGGAGTGGCCCATGTCCAGCCCGTCCCAGACGGAATGGTCAGTGTCCAGCCCATCCCCGACAGAATGGTCAGTGTCCAGCCCATCCCAGACAGAATGGCCAATGTCCAGCCCATCGCAGACAGAATGGCCCATGTCCAGCCCATCCCAGACAGAATGGCCAATGTCCAGCCCCTCCCGGACGGAATGGCCAATGTCCAGCCCATCCCAGACGGAATGGCCAGTGTCCCGCCCATCCCAGACGGAATGGCCATTGTCCAGCCCATCCCGGACGGAGTGGCCTATGTCCAGCCCATCCCAGCCCATCCCGGACAGAATGGCCCATGTCTAGCCCATCCCGGACAGAATGGCCCATGTCCAGCCCATCCCGGTCAGAATGGCCAGTGTGCAGCCCATCCCAGATAGAATGGCCATTGTCCAGCCCATCCCGGACGGAGTGGCCTATGTCCAGCCCATCCCAGCCCATCCCGGACAGAATGGCCCATGTCTAGCCCATCCCGGACAGAATGGCCCATGTCCAGCCAATCCCGGACAGAATGGTCAGTGTCCAGCCCATCCCGTACCGAATGGCCCATGTTCAGCCCATCCCGACGGAATTGTCCGTGTCCAGCCCATCCCAGACGGAATGGTCAGTGTCCAGCCAATCCCGGACAGAATGGTCAGTGTCCAGCTCATCCCGGACAGAATGGCCAGTGTCCAGCCCATCCCGGACAGAATGTCCAGTGTCCAGCCGATCACGAACGGAATGGTCAATGTCCAGCCCATCCCGGACGGAATGGCCAGTGTCCAGCCCATCCCGGAATGAATGTCCAGTGCCGAGCCAATCCCAGATGCATTGGCCAGTGTCCAGCCCATCCCAGACAGAATGGCCAATGTCCATCCCATCCCGGACGGAATAGCCAGTGTCCAGCCCATTCCGGAATGAATGTCCAGTGCCGAGCCAATCCCAGATGCATTGGCCAGTGTCCAGCCCATCCCAGACAGAATGGCCAATGTCCACCCCATCCCATACGGAATGGCCAGTGTCCAGCCCATCCCAGACGGAATGGCCCATGTCCAGCCCATCCCGGACAGAATGGCCAGTGTCCAGCCCATCCCAGATGGAATGGCGAGTGTCCAGCCCATCCCGGACGGAATGGTCAGTGTCCAGCCCATCCCAGACGCAATGTCCAGTGCCCAGCCCATCCCGGACGGAATGGCCCGTGTCCAGCCCATCCCAGACGGAATGGCGAGTGTCCAGCCCATCCCGGACGGGATGGCCAATGTCTAGCCCATCCCAGATGGAATGGTCAGTGTCTAGCCCATCGTAGACAGAATGGCCAGTGTCCAGCCCATCCCAGACGGAGTGGCCCATGACCAGCCCATGCCAGACGGAATGTCCAGTCTCCAGCCCATCCCAGACGGAATGGTCAGTGTCCAGACCATCCCGGACCGAATCGCCAGGGTCCAGCCCATCCCAGATGCAATGGCCAATGTCCAGCCCATCCCAGACGGAATGGCCCATGTCCTGCCCATCCCGGACGGAATGGCCAACGTCCAGCACATCATAGATGCAATGGCCAGTGTCCAGCCCATCCCGGACAGAATGGCCATTGTCCAGCCCATCCCCGACAGAATGGTCAGTGTCCATCCCATCCCGGACGGAATGGCCACTGTCCAGCCCATCCCGGACAGAATTACCAGTGTCCAGCCCATCCCCGACAGAATGGTCAGTGTCCAGCCCATCCCGGACGGAATGGCCAGTGTCCAGCCCATCCCGGACGGAATGGCCAGTGACCAGCCCATCCCCGACAGAATGGCCCGTGTCCAGCCCATCCCCGACAGAATGGTCAGTGTCCATCCCATCCCGGACGGAATGGCCACTGTCCAGCCCATCCCGGACAGAATTACCAGTGTCCAGCCCATCCCCGACAGAATGGTCAGTGTCCAGCCCATCCCGGACGGAATGGCCAGTGTCCAGCCCATCCCAGACGGAATGGCCCATGTCCAGCCCGTCCCGGACGGAATAGTCAGTGTCCAGCCCATCCCGGACGGAATGGTCAGTGTCGAGCCAATCCCCGACAGAATGGTCAGTGTCCAGCCCATCCCAGATGGAATGGCGAGTGTCCAGCCCATCCCGGTCAGAATAGCCACTGTCCAGCCCATCGCAGACAGAATGGCCCATGTCCAGCCCCTCCCGGACGGAATGGCCAATGTCCAGCCCCTCCCGGACGGAATGGTCAATGTCCAGCCCATCCCGGACGGAGTGGCCTATGTCCAGCCCATCCCGGTCAGAATGGCCAGTGCGCAGCCCATCCCAGACAGAATGGCCAGTGTCCAGCCCATCCCAGACGGAATGGCCAGTGTCCACCCCATCCCAGACGGAATGGTCAGTGTCCAGCCCATCCCGGACCGAATGGCTCGGGTCCAGCCCATCCCGGATGGAATGGCCAATGTAAAGCCCATCCCGGACGCAATGGCCCATGTCCAGCCCATCCCAGATGCAATGGCCAGTGTCCAGCCCATCCCGCACAGAATGGCCATTGTCCAGCCGATCCCAGACAGAATGGCCAGTGTCCAGCCCATCCCAGACGGAATGGCCCATGTCCAGCCCATCCCGGACAGAATGGCCAGTGTCCAGCCCATCCCCGACAGAATGGTCAGTGTCCAGCCCATCCCAGACGGAATGGTCAGTGTCCAGCCAATCCCGGACAGAATGGTCAGTGTCCAGCTCATCCCGGACAGAATGGCCAGTGTCCAGCCCATCCCGGACAGAATGTCCAGTGTCCAGCCGATCACGAACGGAATGGTCAATGTCCAGCCCATCCCGGACGGAATGGCTAGTGTCCAGCCCATCCCGGAATGAATGTCCAGTGCCGAGCCAATCCCAGATGCATTGGCCAGTGTCCAGCCCATCCCAGACAGAATGGCCAATGTCCATCCCATCCCGGACGGAATAGCCAGTGTCCAGCCCATTCCGGAATGAATGTCCAGTGCCGAGCCAATCCCAGATGCATTGGCCAGTGTCCAGCCCATCCCAGACAGAATGGCCAATGTCCACCCCATCCCATACGGAATGGCCAGTGTCCAGCCCATCCCAGACGGAATGGCCCATGTCCAGCCCATCCCGGACAGAATGGCCAGTGTCCAGCCCATCCCAGATGGAATGGCGAGTGTCCAGCCCATCCCGGACTGAATGGTCAGTGTCCAGCCCATCCCAGACGCAATGTCCAGTGCCCAGCCCATCCCGGACGGAATGGCCCGTGTCCAGCCCATCCCAGACGGAATGGCGAGTGTCCAGCCCATCCCGGACGGGATGGCCAATGTCTAGCCCATCCCAGATGGAATGGTCAGTGTCTAGCCCATCGTAGACAGAATGGCCCGTGTCCAGCCCATCCCAGACGGAGTGGCCCATGACCAGCCCATGCCAGACGGAATGTCCAGTCTCCAGCCCATCCCAGACGGAATGGTCAGTGTCCAGACCATCCCGGACCGAATCGCCAGGGTCCAGCCCATCCCAGATGCAATTGCCAATGTCCAGCCCATCCCAGACGGAATGGCCCATGTCCTGCCCATCCCGGACGGAATGGCCAACGTCCAGCACATCATAGATGCAATGGCCAGTGTCCAGCCCATCCCGGACAGAATGGCCATTGTCCAGCCCATCCCCGACAGAATGGTCAGTGTCCAGCCCATCCCGGACGGAATGGCCACTGTCCAGCCCATCCCGGACAGAATTACCAGTGTCCAGCCCATCCCCGACAGAATGGTCAGTGTCCAGCCCATCCCGGACGGAATGGCCAGTGTCCAGCCCATCCCGGACGGAATGGCCAGTGACCAGCCCATCCCCGACAGAATGGCCCGTGTCCAGCCCATCCCGGACGGAATGGCCAATGTCCAGCCCATCCCGGACGGAATGGCCCATGTCCAGCCCATCCCAGACGGAATGGCCCGTGTCCAGCCCATCCCAGACGGAATGGCCAGTGTCCAGCACATCCCAGACGGAATGGCCCATGTCCAGCCCGTCCCGGACGGAATAGTCAGTGTCCAGCCCATCCCGGACGGAATGGTCAGTGTCGAGCCAATCCCCGACAGAATGGTCAGTGTCCATCCCATCCCAGATGGAATGGCGAGTGTCCAGCCCATCCCGGTCAGAATAGCCACTGTCCAGCCCATCGCAGACAGAATGGCCCATGTCCAGCCCCTCCCGGACGGAATGGCCAATGTCCAGCCCCTCCCGGACGGAATGGCCAATGTCCAGCTCATCCCGGACGGAGTGGCCTATGTCCAGCCCATCCCGGTCAGAATGGCCAGTGCGCAGCCCATCCCAGACAGAATGGCCAGTGTCCAGCCCATCCCAGACGGAATGGCCAGTGTCCACCCCATCCCAGACGGAATGGTCAGTGTCCAGCCCATCCCGGACCGAATGGCTCGGGTCCAGCCCATCCCGGATGGAATGGCCAATGTAAAGCCCATCCCGGACGCAATGGCCCATGTCCAGCCCATCCCAGATGCAATGGCCAGTGTCCAGCCCATCCCGTACAGAATGGCCATTGTCCAGCCGATCCCAGACAGAATGGCCAGTGTCCAGCCCATCCCAGACGGAATGGCCCCTGTCCAGCCCATCCCGGACAGAATGGCCAGTGTCCAGCCCATCCCCGACAGAATGGTCAGTGTCCAGCCCATCCCAGACGGAATGGCCCATCTCCAGCCCATCCCGGACGGAATGGCCAGTGTCCAGCCCATCCCAGATGCAATGGCCAATGTCCATCCCATCCCGGACGGAATAGCCAGTGTCCAGCCCATTCCGGAATGAATGGCCAGTGCCGAGCCAATCCCAGATGCATTGGCCAATGTCCAGCCCATCCCGGACGGAATGGCCCGTGTCCAGCCCATCCCAGACGGAATGGCGAGTGTCCAGCCCATCCCGGACGGAATGGTCAGTGTCTAGCCCATCGTAGACAGAATGGCCAACGTCCAGCACATCCCAGACGGAATGGCCAGTGCCCAGCCCATCGCGGATGGAATGGCCAATGTCCAGCCCATCCCGGAATGAATGGCCAGTGTCGAGCCCATTCCAGACAGAATGGCCAATGTCCAGCCCATCCCAGACGGAATGGCCCATGTCCAGCCCATCCCGGACAGAATTACCAGTGTCCAGCCCATCCCCGACAGAATGGTCAGTGTCCAGCCCATCCCAGACAGAATGGCCAGTGTCCAGCCCATCCCGGACGGAATGGCCAATGTCCGGCCCATCCCAGACGGAATGGCCAATGTCCAGCCCCTCCCGGAAGGAATGGCCAATGTCCAGCCCATCCCGGACGGAGTGGCCCATGTCCAGCCCATTCCAGCCCATCCCAGACGGAATGGCCAGTGTCCAGCCCATTCCGGACGGAGTGGCCCATGTCCAGCCCGTCCCGGACGGAATGGTCAGTGTCCAGCCCATCCCAGACGGAATGGCCAGTGTCCAGCCCATCCTGGACGGAGTGGCCCATGTCCAGCCCATCCCGGACGGAATGGCCAATGTCCAGCCCATCCTGGACGGAGTGGCCCATGTCCAGCCCATCCCGGACGGAATGGCCAGTGTCCAGCCCATCGCAGACAGAATGGCCCATGTCCAGCCCATCCCAGACAGAATGGCCAATGTCCAGCCCCTCCCGGACGGAATGGCCAATGTCCAGCCCATCCCAGACGGAATGGCCAGTGTCCCGCCCATCCCAGACGGAATGGCCATTGTCCAGCCCATCCCGGACGGAGTGGCCTATGTCCAGCCCATCCCAGCCCATCCCGGACAGAATGGCCCATGTCCAGCCCATCCCGGACAGAATGGCCAGTGTCCAGCCCATCCCAGATGCAATGGTCAGTGTCCAGCCCATCCCGGACAGAATGGCCAATGTCCAGCCCATCCCAGACGGAATGGCCCATGTCCTGCCCATCCCGGACGCAATGGCCCATGTCCAGCCCATCCCAGATGCAATGGCCAGTGTCCAGCCCGTCCCGGACGGAATGGTCAGTGTCCAGCCCATCCCAGACGGAATGGCCAGTGTCCAGCCCATCCCGGACGGAGTGGCCCATGTCCAGCCCATCCCAGCCCATCCCAGACGTAATGGCCAGTGTCCAGCCCATCCCCGACAGAATGGTCAGTGTCCAGCCCATCCCGGACGGAATGGCCCATCTCCAGCCCATCCCGGACGGAGTGGCCCATGTCCAGCCCGTCCCGGACGGAATGGTCAGTGTCCAGCCCTTGCCAGACGGAATGGTCAGTGTCCATCCCACTCCAGACGGAATGGCGAGTGTCCAGCCCATCCCGGTCAGAATGGCCCATGTCCAGCCCATCCCAGACAGAATGGCCAGTGCCCAGCCCATCCCGGACCGAATGGCTAGGGTCCAGCCCATCCCAGATGCAATGGCCAATGTCCAGCCCATCCCAGACGGAATGGACAATGAAAAGCCCATCTCGGACGGAATGGCCAACGTCCAGCACATCCCAGACGGAATGGCCAGTGCCCAGCCCATCGCGGATGGAATGGCCAATGTCCAGCCCATCCCGGAATGAATGGCCAGTGTCGAGCCCATCCCGGACGGAGTGGCCCATGTCCAGCCCATCCCAGCCCATCCCAGACGGAATGGCCAGTGTCCAGCCCATTCTGGAAGGAGTGGCCCATGTCCAGCCCGTCCCGGCCGGAATGGTCAGTGTCCTGCCCATCCCAGTCGGAATGGCCCCGTGTCCAGCCCATCCCGGACGGAATGGTCGGTGTCGAGCCAATCCCCGACAGAATGGTCAGTGTCCATCCCATCCCAGACGGAATGGCGAGTGTCCAGCCCATCCCGGTCAGAATGGCCAGTGTCCAGCCCATCCCAGACAGAATGGCCAGTGCCCAGCCCTTCCTGGAATGAATGACCAATGTCCAGCCCATCCCGGACGGAATGGCCACTTTCCAGCCTATCCCGGAATGAATGGCCAGTGTCGAGCCCATTTCAGACGGAATGGCCAGTGTCCAGCCCATCCCAGATTCAATGGCCAATGTCCATCCCTTCCCAGACGGAATGGCCAGTGTCCAGCCGATTCCGGAATGAATGGCCAGTGTTGACCCCATCCCAGATGCATTGGCCAGTGTCCAGCCCTTCCCAGACAGAATGGCCAATGTCCATTCCATCCCATACGGAATGGCCCATGCCCAGCCCATCCCGGACAGAATGGCCAGTGTCCAGCCCATCCCCGACAGAATGTCCTGTGTCCAGCCCATCCCGGACAGAATGTCCTGTGTCCAGCCATCACGGACGGAATGGTCAATGTCCAGCCCTTCACGGACGGAATGGCCACTGTCCAGCCCATCCCGGAATGACTGGCCAGTGTCGAGACCATTCCAGACGGAATGGCCAGTGTCCAGCCTGTCCCGGACGGAATGGCCAGTGTCCAGCCCATCCCAGATGCAATGGCCAATGTCCATCCCATCCCGGACGGAATAGCCAGTGTCCAGCCCATTCCGGACGGAATGGCCAGTGCCCAGCCCATCCCATACGGAATGGCCAGTGTCCAGCCCATCCCGGACGGAATGGCCCAGTCTCCAGCCCATCTCAGCCCATCCCAGACGAATTGCCCGTGTCCAGCCCATCCCGGACGGAGTGGCCCATGTCCAGCCCGTCCCGGACGGAATGGTCAGTGTCCAGCCCATGCCAGACGGAATGTCCAATGTCCAGCCCACCCCAGACGGAATGGTCAGTGTCGAGCCAATCCCCGACAGAATGGCCCATGTCCAGCCCATCCCGGACGGAATGGCCAGTGTCCAGCCCATCCCGGACGGGGTGGCCCATGTCCAGCCCATCCCAACCCATCCGAGACGGAATGGTCAGTGTCCAGCCAATCCCGGACGGAATGGCCAGTGTCCAGCCCATCCCGGACGGAATGGCCAGTGACCAGCCCATCCCCGACAGAATGGCCCGTGTCCAGCCCATCCCGGACGGAATGGCCAATGTCCAGCCCATCCCGGACGGAATGGCCCATGTCCAGCCCATCCCAGACGGAATGGCCCGTGTCCAGCCCATCCCAGACGGAATGGCCAGTGTCCAGCACATCCCAGACGGAATGGCCCATGTCCAGCCCGTCCCGGACGGAATAGTCAGTGTCCAGCCCATCCCGTACGGAATGGTCAGTGTCGAGCCAATCCCCGACAGAATGGTCAGTGTCCATCCCATCCCAGATGGAATGGCGAGTGTCCAGCCCATCCCGGTCAGAATAGCCACTGTCCAGCCCATCGCAGACAGAATGGCCCATGTCCAGCCCCTCCCGGACGGAATGGCCAATGTCCAGCCCCTCCCGGACGGAATGGCCAATGTCCAGCCCATCCCGGACGGAGTGGCCTATGTCCAGCCCATCCCGGTCAGAATGGCCAGTGCGCAGCCCATCCCAGACAGAATGGCCAGTGTCCAGCCCATCCCAGACGGAATGGCCAGTGTCCACCCCATCCCAGACGGAATGGTCAGTGTCCAGCCCATCCCGGACCGAATGGCTCGGGTCCAGCCCATCCCGGATGGAATGGCCAATGTAAAGCCCATCCCGGACGCAATGGCCCATGTCCAGCCCATCCCAGATGCAATGGCCAGTGTCCAGCCCATCCCGTACAGAATGGCCATTGTCCAGCCGATCCCAGACAGAATGGCCAGTGTCCAGCCCATCCCAGACGGAATGGCCCCTGTCCAGCCCATCCTGGACAGAATGGCCAGTGTCCAGCCCATCCCCGACAGAATGGTCAGTGTCCAGCCCATCCCAGACGGAATGGCCCATCTCCAGCCCATCCCGGACGGAATGGCCAGTGTCCAGCCCATCCCAGATGCAATGGCCAATGTCCATCCCATCCCGGACGGAATAGCCAGTGTCCAGCCCATTCCGGAATGAATGGCCAGTGCCGAGCCAATCCCAGATGCATTGGCCAATGTCCAGCCCATCCCGGACGGAATGGCCCGTGTCCAGCCCATCCCAGACGGAATGGCGAGTGTCCAGCCCATCCCGGACGGAATGGTCAGTGTCTAGCCCATCGTAGACAGAATGGCCAACGTCCAGCACATCCCAGACGGAATGGCCAGTGCCCAGCCCATCGCGGATGGAATGGCCAATGTCCAGCCCATCCCGGAATGAATGGCCAGTGTCGAGCCCATTCCAGACAGAATGGCCAATGTCCAGCCCATCCCAGACGGAATGGCCCATGTCCAGCCCATCCCGGACAGAATTACCAGTGTCCAGCCCATCCCCGACAGAATGGTCAGTGTCCAGCCCATCCCAGACAGAATGGCCAGTGTCCAGCCCATCCCGGACGGAATGGCCAATGTCCGGCCCATCCCAGACGGAATGGCCAATGTCCAGCCCCTCCCGGAAGGAATGGCCAATGTCCAGCCCATCCCGGACGGAGTGGCCCATGTCCAGCCCATTCCAGCCCATCCCAGACGGAATGGCCAGTGTCCAGCCCATTCCGGACGGAGTGGCCCATGTCCAGCCCGTCCCGGACGGAATGGTCAGTGTCCAGCCCATCCCAGACGGAATGGCCAGTGTCCAGCCCATCCTGGACGGAGTGGCCCATGTCCAGCCCATCCCGGACGGAATGGCCAATGTCCAGCCCATCCTGGACGGAGTGGCCCATGTCCAGCCCATCCCGGACGGAATGGCCAGTGTCCAGCCCATCGCAGACAGAATGGCCCATGTCCAGCCCATCCCAGACAGAATGGCCAATGTCCAGCCCCTCCCGGACGGAATGGCCAATGTCCAGCCCATCCCAGACGGAATGGCCAGTGTCCCGCCCATCCCAGACGGAATGGCCATTGTCCAGCCCATCCCGGACGGAGTGGCCTATGTCCAGCCCATCCCAGCCCATCCCGGACAGAATGGCCCATGTCCAGCCCATCCCGGACAGAATGGCCAGTGTCCAGCCCATCCCAGATGCAATGGTCAGTGTCCAGCCCATCCCGGACAGAATGGCCAATGTCCAGCCCATCCCAGACGGAATGGCCCATGTCCTGCCCATCCCGGACGCAATGGCCCATGTCCAGCCCATCCCAGATGCAATGGCCAGTGTCCAGCCCGTCCCGGACGGAATGGTCAGTGTCCAGCCCATCCCAGACGGAATGGCCAGTGTCCAGCCCATCCCGGACGGAGTGGCCCATGTCCAGCCCATCCCAGCCCATCCCAGACGTAATGGCCAGTGTCCAGCCCATCCCCGACAGAATGGTCAGTGTCCAGCCCATCCCGGACGGAATGGCCCATCTCCAGCCCATCCCGGACGGAGTGGCCCATGTCCAGCCCGTCCCGGACGGAATGGTCAGTGTCCAGCCCTTGCCAGACGGAATGGTCAGTGTCCATCCCACTCCAGACGGAATGGCGAGTGTCCAGCCCATCCCGGTCAGAATGGCCCATGTCCAGCCCATCCCAGACAGAATGGCCAGTGCCCAGCCCATCCCGGACCGAATGGCTAGGGTCCAGCCCATCCCAGATGCAATGGCCAATGTCCAGCCCATCCCAGACGGAATGGACAATGAAAAGCCCATCTCGGACGGAATGGCCAACGTCCAGCACATCCCAGACGGAATGGCCAGTGCCCAGCCCATCGCGGATGGAATGGCCAATGTCCAGCCCATCCCGGAATGAATGGCCAGTGTCGAGCCCATCCCGGACGGAGTGGCCCATGTCCAGCCCATCCCAGCCCATCCCAGACGGAATGGCCAGTGTCCAGCCCATTCTGGAAGGAGTGGCCCATGTCCAGCCCGTCCCGGCCGGAATGGTCAGTGTCCTGCCCATCCCAGTCGGAATGGCCCCGTGTCCAGCCCATCCCGGACGGAATGGTCGGTGTCGAGCCAATCCCCGACAGAATGGTCAGTGTCCATCCCATCCCAGACGGAATGGCGAGTGTCCAGCCCATCCCGGTCAGAATGGCCAGTGTCCAGCCCATCCCAGACAGAATGGCCAGTGCCCAGCCCTTCCTGGAATGAATGACCAATGTCCAGCCCATCCCGGACGGAATGGCCACTTTCCAGCCTATCCCGGAATGAATGGCCAGTGTCGAGCCCATTTCAGACGGAATGGCCAGTGTCCAGCCCATCCCAGATTCAATGGCCAATGTCCATCCCTTCCCAGACGGAATGGCCAGTGTCCAGCCGATTCCGGAATGAATGGCCAGTGTTGACCCCATCCCAGATGCATTGGCCAGTGTCCAGCCCTTCCCAGACAGAATGGCCAATGTCCATTCCATCCCATACGGAATGGCCCATGCCCAGCCCATCCCGGACAGAATGGCCAGTGTCCAGCCCATCCCCGACAGAATGTCCTGTGTCCAGCCCATCCCGGACAGAATGTCCTGTGTCCAGCCATCACGGACGGAATGGTCAATGTCCAGCCCTTCACGGACGGAATGGCCACTGTCCAGCCCATCCCGGAATGACTGGCCAGTGTCGAGACCATTCCAGACGGAATGGCCAGTGTCCAGCCTGTCCCGGACGGAATGGCCAGTGTCCAGCCCATCTCAGATGCAATGGCCAATGTCCATCCCATCCCGGACGGAATAGCCAGTGTCCAGCCCATTCCGGACGGAATGGCCAGTGTCCAGCCCATCCCATACGGAATGGCCAGTGTCCAGCCCATCCCGGACGGAATGGCCCAGTCTCCAGCCCATCTCAGCCCATCCCAGACGAATTGCCCGTGTCCAGCCCATCCCGGACGGAGTGGCCCATGTCCAGCCCGTCCCGGACGGAATGGTCAGTGTCCAGCCCATGCCAGACGGAATGTCCAATGTCCAGCCCACCCCAGACGGAATGGTCAGTGTCGAGCCAATCCCCGACAGAATGGCCCATGTCCAGCCCATCCCGGACGGAATGGCCAGTGTCCAGCCCATCCCGGACGGGGTGGCCCATGTCCAGCCCACCCCAACCCATCCGAGACGGAATGGTCAGTGTCCAGCCAATCCCGGACGGAATGGCCAATGTCCAGCCCGTCCCGGACGGAATGGTCAGTGTCCAGCCCATCGCAGACGAATGTCCAGCGTCCAGCCCATCCCGGACGGAATGGTCAGTGTCCAGTCCATCCCCGACAGAATGGTCAGTGTCCAGCAGATCCCTGAAGGAATGGCGAGTGTCCAGCCAATCCAAGACGGAATGGCAAGTGTCCAGCCCATCCCGGACGGAATGTCCCGTGTCCAGCCCATCCCGGACGGAATGGCCAATGTCTAGCCCATCCCAGATGGAATGGTCAGTGTCTAGCCCATCGTAGAAAGAGTGGCCAGTGTCCAGCCCGTCCCAGACGGAGTGGCCCATGACCAGCCCATGCCAGAAGGAATGTCCAGTCTCCAGCCGATCCAGGACGGAATGGTCAGTGTCCAGCCCCTCCCGGAAGGAATGGCCAATCTCCAGCCCATCCCGGACGGAATGGTCCCGTGTCCAGCCCATCCCGGACGGAATGGCCCATGTCTAGCCCATCCCAGATGGAGTGGTCAGTGTCTAGCCCATCGTAGAAAGAGTGGCCAGTGTCCAGCCCGTCCCAGACGGAGTGGCCCATGACCAGCCCATGCCAGAAGGAATGTCCAGTCTCCAGCCGATCCAGGACGGAATGGTCAGTGTCCAGCCCCTCCCGGATGGAATGGCCAATCTCCAGCCCATCCCGGACGGAATGGTCCCGTGTCCAGCCCATCCCGGACGGAATGGCCCATGTCCAGCCCATCCCAACCCATCCGAGACGGAATGGTCAGTGTCCAGCCAATCCCGGACGGAATGGCCAGTGTCCAGCCCATCCCGGACGGAATGGCCAGTGACCAGCCCATCCCCGACAGAATGGCCCGTGTCCAGCCCATCCCGGACGGAATGGCCAATGTCCAGCCCATCCCGGACGGAATGGCCCATGTCCAGCCCATCCCAGACGGAATGGCCCGTGTCCAGCCCATCCCAGACGGAATGGCCAGTGTCCAGCACATCCCAGACGGAATGGCCCATGTCCAGCCCGTCCCGGACGGAATAGTCAGTGTCCAGCCCATCCCGGACGGAATGGTCAGTGTCGAGCCAATCCCCGACAGAATGGTCAGTGTCCATCCCATCCCAGATGGAATGGCGAGTGTCCAGCCCATCCCGGTCAGAATAGCCACTGTCCAGCCCATCGCAGACAGAATGGCCCATGTCCAGCCCCTCCCGGACGGAATGGCCAATGTCCAGCCCCTCCCGGACGGAATGGCCAATGTCCAGCCCATCCCGGACGGAGTGGCCTATGTCCAGCCCATCCCGGTCAGAATGGCCAGTGCGCAGCCCATCCCAGACAGAATGGCCAGTGTCCAGCCCATCCCAGACGGAATGGCCAGTGTCCACCCCATCCCAGACGGAATGGTCAGTGTCCAGCCCATCCCGGACCGAATGGCTCGGGTCCAGCCCATCCCGGATGGAATGGCCAATGTAAAGCCCATCCCGGACGCAATGGCCCATGTCCAGCCCATCCCAGATGCAATGGCCAGTGTCCAGCCCATCCCGTACAGAATGGCCATTGTCCAGCCGATCCCAGACAGAATGGCCAGTGTCCAGCCCATCCCAGACGGAATGGCCCCTGTCCAGCCCATCCCGGACAGAATGGCCAGTGTCCAGCCCATCCCCGACAGAATGGTCAGTGTCCAGCCCATCCCAGACGGAATGGCCCATCTCCAGCCCATCCCGGACGGAATGGCCAGTGTCCAGCCCATCCCAGATGCAATGGCCAATGTCCATCCCATCCCGGACGGAATAGCCAGTGTCCAGCCCATTCCGGAATGAATGGCCAGTGCCGAGCCAATCCCAGATGCATTGGCCAATGTCCAGCCCATCCCGGACGGAATGGCCCGTGTCCAGCCCATCCCAGACGGAATGGCGAGTGTCCAGCCCATCCCGGACGGAATGGTCAGTGTCTAGCCCATCGTAGACAGAATGGCCAACGTCCAGCACATCCCAGACGGAATGGCCAGTGCCCAGCCCATCGCGGATGGAATGGCCAATGTCCAGCCCATCCCGGAATGAATGGCCAGTGTCGAGCCCATTCCAGACAGAATGGCCAATGTCCAGCCCATCCCAGACGGAATGGCCCATGTCCAGCCCATCCCGGACAGAATTACCAGTGTCCAGCCCATCCCCGACAGAATGGTCAGTGTCCAGCCCATCCCAGACAGAATGGCCAGTGTCCAGCCCATCCCGGACGGAATGGCCAATGTCCGGCCCATCCCAGACGGAATGGCCAATGTCCAGCCCCTCCCGGAAGGAATGGCCAATGTCCAGCCCATCCCGGACGGAGTGGCCCATGTCCAGCCCATTCCAGCCCATCCCAGACGGAATGGCCAGTGTCCAGCCCATTCCGGACGGAGTGGCCCATGTCCAGCCCGTCCCGGACGGAATGGTCAGTGTCCAGCCCATCCCAGACGGAATGGCCAGTGTCCAGCCCATCCTGGACGGAGTGGCCCATGTCCAGCCCATCCCGGACGGAATGGCCAATGTCCAGCCCATCCTGGACGGAGTGGCCCATGTCCAGCCCATCCCGGACGGAATGGCCAGTGTCCAGCCCATCGCAGACAGAATGGCCCATGTCCAGCCCATCCCAGACAGAATGGCCAATGTCCAGCCCCTCCCGGACGGAATGGCCAATGTCCAGCCCATCCCAGACGGAATGGCCAGTGTCCCGCCCATCCCAGACGGAATGGCCATTGTCCAGCCCATCCCGGACGGAGTGGCCTATGTCCAGCCCATCCCAGCCCATCCCGGACAGAATGGCCCATGTCCAGCCCATCCCGGACAGAATGGCCAGTGTCCAGCCCATCCCAGATGCAATGGTCAGTGTCCAGCCCATCCCGGACAGAATGGCCAATGTCCAGCCCATCCCAGACGGAATGGCCCATGTCCTGCCCATCCCGGACGCAATGGCCCATGTCCAGCCCATCCCAGATGCAATGGCCAGTGTCCAGCCCGTCCCGGACGGAATGGTCAGTGTCCAGCCCATCCCAGACGGAATGGCCAGTGTCCAGCCCATCCCGGACGGAGTGGCCCATGTCCAGCCCATCCCAGCCCATCCCAGACGTAATGGCCAGTGTCCAGCCCATCCCCGACAGAATGGTCAGTGTCCAGCCCATCCCGGACGGAATGGCCCATCTCCAGCCCATCCCGGACGGAGTGGCCCATGTCCAGCCCGTCCCGGACGGAATGGTCAGTGTCCAGCCCTTGCCAGACGGAATGGTCAGTGTCCATCCCACTCCAGACGGAATGGCGAGTGTCCAGCCCATCCCGGTCAGAATGGCCCATGTCCAGCCCATCCCAGACAGAATGGCCAGTGCCCAGCCCATCCCGGACCGAATGGCTAGGGTCCAGCCCATCCCAGATGCAATGGCCAATGTCCAGCCCATCCCAGACGGAATGGACAATGAAAAGCCCATCTCGGACGGAATGGCCAACGTCCAGCACATCCCAGACGGAATGGCCAGTGCCCAGCCCATCGCGGATGGAATGGCCAATGTCCAGCCCATCCCGGAATGAATGGCCAGTGTCGAGCCCATCCCGGACGGAGTGGCCCATGTCCAGCCCATCCCAGCCCATCCCAGACGGAATGGCCAGTGTCCAGCCCATTCTGGAAGGAGTGGCCCATGTCCAGCCCGTCCCGGCCGGAATGGTCAGTGTCCTGCCCATCCCAGTCGGAATGGCCCCGTGTCCAGCCCATCCCGGACGGAATGGTCGGTGTCGAGCCAATCCCCGACAGAATGGTCAGTGTCCATCCCATCCCAGACGGAATGGCGAGTGTCCAGCCCATCCCGGTCAGAATGGCCAGTGTCCAGCCCATCCCAGACAGAATGGCCAGTGCCCAGCCCTTCCTGGAATGAATGACCAATGTCCAGCCCATCCCGGACGGAATGGCCACTTTCCAGCCTATCCCGGAATGAATGGCCAGTGTCGAGCCCATTTCAGACGGAATGGCCAGTGTCCAGCCCATCCCAGATTCAATGGCCAATGTCCATCCCTTCCCAGACGGAATGGCCAGTGTCCAGCCGATTCCGGAATGAATGGCCAGTGTTGACCCCATCCCAGATGCATTGGCCAGTGTCCAGCCCTTCCCAGACAGAATGGCCAATGTCCATTCCATCCCATACGGAATGGCCCATGCCCAGCCCATCCCGGACAGAATGGCCAGTGTCCAGCCCATCCCCGACAGAATGTCCTGTGTCCAGCCCATCCCGGACAGAATGTCCTGTGTCCAGCCATCACGGACGGAATGGTCAATGTCCAGCCCTTCACGGACAGAATGGCCACTGTCCAGCCCATCCCGGAATGACTGGCCAGTGTCGAGACCATTCCAGACGGAATGGCCAGTGTCCAGCCTGTCCCGGACGGAATGGCCAGTGTCCAGCCCATCCCAGATGCAATGGCCAATGTCCATCCCATCCCGGACGGAATAGCCAGTGTCCAGCCCATTCCGGACGGAATGGCCAGTGTCCAGCCCATCCCATACGGAATGGCCAGTGTCCAGCCCATCCCGGACGGAATGGCCCAGTCTCCAGCCCATCTCAGCCCATCCCAGACGAATTGCCCGTGTCCAGCCCATCCCGGACGGAGTGGCCCATGTCCAGCCCGTCCCGGACGGAATGGTCAGTGTCCAGCCCATGCCAGACGGAATGTCCAATGTCCAGCCCACCCCAGACGGAATGGTCAGTGTCGAGCCAATCCCCGACAGAATGGCCCATGTCCAGCCCATCCCGGACGGAATGGCCAGTGTCCAGCCCATCCCGGACGGGGTGGCCCATGTCCAGCCCATCCCAACCCATCCGAGACGGAATGGTCAGTGTCCAGCCAATCCCGGACGGAATGGCCAATGTCCAGCCCGTCCCGGACGGAATGGTCAGTGTCCAGCCCATCGCAGACGAATGTCCAGCGTCCAGCCCATCCCGGACGGAATGGTCAGTGTCCAGTCCATCCCCGACAGAATGGTCAGTGTCCAGCAGATCCCTGAAGGAATGGCGAGTGTCCAGCCAATCCAAGACGGAATGGCAAGTGTCCAGCCCATCCCGGACGGAATGTCCCGTGTCCAGCCCATCCCGGACGGAATGGCCAATGTCTAGCCCATCCCAGATGGAATGGTCAGTGTCTAGCCCATCGTAGAAAGAGTGGCCAGTGTCCAGCCCGTCCCAGACGGAGTGGCCCATGACCAGCCCATGCCAGAAGGAATGTCCAGTCTCCAGCCGATCCAGGACGGAATGGTCAGTGTCCAGCCCCTCCCGGAAGGAATGGCCAATCTCCAGCCCATCCCGGACGGAATGGTCCCGTGTCCAGCCCATCCCGGACGGAATGGCCCATGTCTAGCCCATCCCAGATGGAGTGGTCAGTGTCTAGCCCATCGTAGAAAGAGTGGCCAGTGTCCAGCCCGTCCCAGACGGAGTGGCCCATGACCAGCCCATGCCAGAAGGAATGTCCAGTCTCCAGCCGATCCAGGACGGAATGGTCAGTGTCCAGCCCCTCCCGGATGGAATGGCCAATCTCCAGCCCATCCCGGACGGAATGGTCCCGTGTCCAGCCCATCCCGGACGGAATGGCCCATGTCCAGCACATCCCAGCCCATCCCAGACGGAATGGCCAGTGTCCAGCCCATCCTGGACGGAGTGGCCCATGTCCAGCCCGTCCCGGACGGAATGGTCAGTGTCCAGCCCATCCCGGACGGAATGGTCAGTGTCGAGCCAAACCCCGACAGAATGGTCAGTGTCCATCCCATCCCAGACGGAATGGTGAGTGTCCAGCCCATCCCGGTCATAATGGCCAGTGTCCAGCCCATCCCCGAGGGAATGGCCAGTGTCCAGCTCATTCCAGACGGAGTGGCCCATGTCCAGCCCGTCCCGGACGGAATGGTCAGTGCCCAGCCCATCCCCGAGGGAATGGCCAGTGTCCAGCTCATTCCAGACGGAGTGGCCCATGTCCAGCCCGTCCCGGACGGAATGGTCAGTGTCCTGCCCATCCCGGACGGAGTGGCCCATGTCAGCCCCTCCCGGACGGAATGGTCCGTGTCCAGCCCATGCCAGACGGAATGTCCAGTGTCCAGCCCATTCCGGACGGAATGGTCAGTGTCGAGCCAATCCCCGACAGAATGGTCAGTGTCCAGCCCATCCCGGACCGAATGGCCCGTGTCCAGCCCTTCCTGGAATGAATGGCCAATGTCCAGCCCATCCCGGACGGAATGGCCAATGTCCAGCCCATCCCAGACGGAATGGTGAGTGTCCAGCCCATCCCGGTCATAATGGCCAGTGTCCAGCCCATCCCCGAGGGAATGGCCAGTGTCCAGCTCATTCCAGACGGAGTGGCCCATGTCCAGCCCGTCCCGGACGGAATGGTCAGTGTCCTGCCCATCCCGGACGGAGTGGCCCATGTCAGCCCCTCCCGGACGGAATGGTCCGTGTCCAGCCCATGCCAGACGGAATGTCCAGTGTCCAGCCCATTCCGGACGGAATGGTCAGTGTCGAGCCAATCCCCGACAGAATGGTCAGTGTCCAGCCCATCCCGGACCGAATGGCCCGTGTCCAGCCCTTCCTGGAATGAATGGCCAATGTCCAGCCCATCCCGGACGGAATGGCCAGTGTCGAGCCCATTCCAGACGGAATGGACAGTGTCCAGCCTTTCCCGGACCGAATGGCCAGTGTCGAGCCCATCCCAGATGCAATGGCCAATGTCCATCCCTTCCCGGACGGAATGGCCAGTGTCCAGCCGATTCCGGAATGAATGGCCAGTGTTGAGCCCATCCCAGACAGAATGGCCAATGTCCATCCCATCCCATGCGGAATGGCCAGTGTCCAGCCCATCCCAGCCGGAATGTCCAGTCTCCTGACCATCCAGGACGGAATGATCAGTGTCCAGACCATCCCAGACGGAATTGCCAGTGTCCAGCCCATCCCGGACCGAATGGCCAGTGTCCAGCCCATCCCAGATGCAATGGCCAATGTCCGGCCCATCCCGGATGGAATGGCCAATGTAAAGCCCATCCCGGACGCAATGGCCAGTGTCCAGCCCATCCCAGATGCAATGGCCAGTGTCCAGCCCATCCCGGACGGAATGGCCAACGTCCAGCACATCCCCGACAGAATGGTCAGTGTCCAGCCCATCCCCGACAGAATGGTCAGTGTCCAGCCCATCCCCGACAGAATGGTCAGTGTCCAGCCCATCCCGGACGGAATGGCCCGTGTCCAGCCCATCCTCGAATGAATGGCAATTGTCCAGCCCATCCCAGATGGAATGGCCAATGTCCAGCCCAACCCAGATGGAATGGCCCATATTCAGCACATCCCGGACAGAATGGCCAATGTCCAGCCCATCACGGACGGCATGTCCAGTGTCCAGCCCATCCCGGACGGAGTGACCCATGTCCAGCTCATCCTGGACAGAATGGCCAGTGTTCAGCCAATCCCTGAATGAATGGCCAGTGTCCAGCCCATCCCAGACGGAATGTCCAGGTTCCAGCCAATCCCGGACGGAATGGTCAGTGTCCAGCCCATCCCAGTAGGATGGCCCATGTCCAGCCCATCCTGGACAGAATGGCCAGTGTCCACCCCATCCCGGACAGAATGGCCCATGATCAGCCCATCCCAGACGGAATGGCCAGTATCCAGCCCATACCAGACAGAATGGCCAATGTCCAGCCCATCCCGGACGGATTGGCCAATGTCCAGCCGATCCTGGAGGGAATTGCCCAGTGTACAGCCCATCCCAGATGGAATGGCCAATGTCCAGCCCATCCCGGACGGAAAGGCCAATGTCCAGCCCATCCCTGACGGAGTGGCCCATGTCCAGCCGATCCTGGACGGAATGGTCAGTGTCCATCCCATCCCAGACGGAATGGCCAGTGTGCAGCCCATCCCGGACGGATGGCCCATGTCCAGCCAATGCCAGACCGAAGGTCCAGTGTCCAGAACCATCCCGGAAGGAATGGTCAGTGTCCAGCCCATCCCGGACAGAAAGGTAAGTGTCCAGCCCATCCCAGACGGAATGGCCAGTGTCCAGCCCATCCCGGACAGAAAGGTCAGTGTCCAGCCCATCCCAGACGGAATGGCCAATGTCCAGCCCATCCCGGACGGAATGGCCAGTGTCCAGCCCATCCCCGACAGAATGGTCAGTGTCCAGCCCATCCCGGACGGAATGGCCCGTGTCCAGCCCATCCCAGTAGGATGACCCATGTCCAGCCCATCCCGGACAGAATGGCCAGTGTCCAGCCCGTCCCAGATCGAATGTCCAGGTTCCAGCCAATCCCGGATGGAATCGTCAGTGTCCAGCCCATCCCGGACGGAATGGCCAGTGTCCAGCCCGTCCCAGACGGAATAGCCACTGTCCAGCCCATCCCAGACAGAATGGCCCAAGTCCAGCCCCTCCCGGACGGAATGGCCCATGTCCAGCCCATCCTGGACAGAATGGCCAGTGTCCACCCCATCCCGGACAGAATGGCCCATGTCCAGCCCATGCCAGACGGAATGGCCCAGTGTCCAGCACATCCCAGAACGAATGGCCCATGTCCAGCCCATCCCAGATGGAATGGCCCATGCCCAGCCCATCCCGGACAGAATGGCCAGCGTCCAGCCCATCACAGACGGAATGGCCAGTGTCCAGCCCATCCCGGACGGAGCGGCCCATGTCCAGCCCATCCCAGTAGGATGGCCCATGTCCAGCCCATCCTGGACAGAATGGCCAGTGTCCACCCCATCCCGGACAGAATGGCCCATGTCCAGCCCATCCCAGAAGGAATGGCCAATGTCCAGCCCATCCCGGACGGAACGGCCAATGTCCAGCCCATCCCTGACGGAGTGGCCCATGTCCAGACCATCCCAGCCCATCCCAGGCGGAATGGCCAGTGTCCAGCCCATCCCGGACGGAGTGGCCCATGTCCAGCCCATCCTGGACGGAATGGTCAGTGTCCATCCCATCCCAGACGGAATGGTCAGTGTCCAGCCCATCCCCGAAAGAATGGTCAGTGTCCAGCCCATCCCGGACGGAATGGCCACTGTCCATCATATCCCCGACAGAATGGTCAGTGCCCAGCCCATCCCAGACGGAATGGCCCGTGTCCAGCCCATCCTGGAATGAATGGCCCGTGTCCAGCCCAACCAGATGGAATGGCCCATATCCAGCCCATCCCGGACAGAATAGCCAGCGTCCAGCCCATCCCGGACGGAATGTCCAGTGTCCAGCCCATCCCGGACGGAGTGGCCCATGCCCAGCCCATCCCAGATCGAATGTCCAGGTTCCGGCCAATCCCGGATGGAATCGACAGTGTCCAGCCGATCCCAGACGGAATGGCCAATGTCCAGACCATCCCTGACGGAATGGCCCATGTCCAGCCCATCCCGGACAGAATGGCCAGTGTCCAGCCCATCCCGGACGGAATGTCCAGTGTCCAGCCCATCCCGGACGGAATGGCCAGTGTCCATCACATCCCCGACAGAATGGTCAATGTCCAGCCCATCCTGGACAGAATGGCCAGTGTCCAGCCCATCCCGGACGGAATAGCCCATGTCCAGCCCATCCCAGTAGGATGGCCCATGTCCACCCCATCCCAGACGGAATGGCCCGTATCCAGCCCAATCCGGCGGAATAGCCACTGCCCAGCCCATCGCAGACAGAATGGCCAATGTCCAGCCCATCCCAGACGGAACGGCCAATGTCCAGCCCATCCCGGATGGAATTGCCCAGTGTCCAGCCGATCCCGGACGGAACGGCCAATGTCCAGCCCATTCCTGACGGAGTGGCCCAAGTCCAGCCCATCCCGGACGGAATGGCCAGTGTCCAGCCCATCCCAGACGGAATGTCCAGTGTCCAGCCCATCCCGGACAGAATGGCCAGTGTCCAGCCATTCCCGGTCGGAATGACCAAAGTCCAGCCCATCCCGGACGGAATGGCCAATGTCCAGCCCATCCCGGACGGAACGGCCCATGTCCAGCCCATCCCGGATGGAATTGCCCAGTGTCCAGCCCATCCCGGACGGAACGGCCAATGTCCAGCCCATTCCTGACGGAGTGGCCCAAGTCCAGCCCATCCCGGACAGAATGGCCAGTGTCCAGCCCATCCCGGACAGAATGGCCAGTGTCCAGCCATTCCCGGTCGGAATGACCAAAGTCCAGCCCATTCTGAACGGAATGGCCAATATCCAGCCCATCCCGGACAGAATGGCCAATGTCCAGCCCATCCCGGACGAAATGGCCTATGTTCAGCCCATCCCGGTCGGAATAGCCAGTGTCCAGCTCATCCCAGACGGAATGGCCAATGTCCAGCCCCTCCCGGACGTAATGACCAATGTTCAGCCCATCCCGGTCGGAATGACCAAAGTCCATCCTATTCTGGATGGAATGGCCAATATCCAGCCCACCCCGGACAGAATGGACAATGTCCAGCCGATTCCGGACGGAATGGCCAATGTCCAGCCCATCCCGGACGAAATGGCCCATGTCGAGCCCATCCCAGACGGAATGGCCGATGTCCAGCCCATCCCGGACGGAATGGCCAGTGTCCATCTCATCCCAGACGGAATGGCTCATGTCCAGCCCATCCCGGACGGAATGGCCCGTGTCCAGCCCATCCCGGAATGAATGGCCGGTGTCCAGCCCAACCTGCAATAAATGGCCAGTGTCCAGCCCATCCCGGACGGAATGGCCAATGTCCAGCCCATCCCGGATGGAGTGGCCCAGTGTCCAGCCCATCCCAGATGGAATGGCCAGTGTCCAGCCCATCGCGGACGGAATGGACCATGTCCAGCCCATCCCGGAATGAATGGCCAGTGTCCATCTCATCCCGGACGGAATGGCCAATGTCCAGCTCATCCCGGACGGAATGCCCAGTGTCCAGCCCATCCCAGATGGAATGGCCAATGTCCAGCCCATCGCGGACGGAATGGACCATGTCCAGCCCATCCCGGACGGAATGGCCAGTGTCCAGCCCACCCCGGAATGATTGGCCAATTTCCAGCCCATCCCGGACGGAATGGCCCATGTCCAACCCATCCCAGACGGAATGGCCAGTGTCCAGCCCATCCCGGAATGAATGGTCAGTGCCCAGCCCATCCCAGACGGAATGGCCAGTGTCCAGGCCATCCCGGACCGAATGGCCAGTGTCCAGCTCATCCCAGATGTAATGGCCAATGTCCAGCCCATCCCAGATGCAATGGCCAGTGTGCAGCCCATCCCGGACAGTGTGGCCTTTGTCCAGCCCATCCCAGACAGAATGGCCAATGTCCAGCCCATCCCAGACAGAATGGCCAATGTCCAGCCCATCCCCGACAGAATGGCCCATGTCCAGACCATCCCAGACGGAATGGCCAATATACACCCCACCCCGGACGGAATGGGCCATGTCCAGCCCATCCCGGACAGAGAGGCCCATGTCCAGCTCATCCTGGACAGAATGGTCAGTGTCCAGCCCATCCCGGACGGAATAGCCACTGTCCAGCCCATCGCAGACAGAATGGCCAATGTCCAGCCCATCCCAGACGGAATGGCCCATGTCCAGCCCATCTCCGACAGAATGGTCAGTGTCCAGCCCATCCCGGACGGAATGGCCAGTGACCAGACCATCCCCGACAGAATGGCCCATGTCCAGACCATCCCAGACGGAATGGCCAATATTCACCCCACTCCGGACGGAATGGGCCATGTCCAGCCCATCCCGGACAGAGAGGCCCATGTCCAGCTCATCCTGGACAGAATGGTCAGTGTCCAGCCCATCCCGGACGGAATAGCCACTGTCCAGCCCATCCCAGACAGAATGGCCAATGTCCAGCCCCTCCCGGACGGAATGGCCAATGTCCAGCCCATCCCGGATGGAATGGCCAGTGTCCAGCACATCCTGGACGGAGTGGCCCATGGCCAGCCAATCCCAGCCCATCCCAGACGGAATGGCAAGTGTCCAGCCCATCCCGGACGGAGTGGCCCATGTCCAGCCCGTCCCGGACGGAATGGCCAGTGTCCAGACCATCCCAGACGGAATGGCCAGTGACCAGCCCATCCTGGACGGAGTGGCCCATGTCCAGTCCATCCCCGACAGAATGGCCAGTGTCCAGCCCAACCCAGATGAAATTGTCACTGTCTAGCCCATCCCAGACGGAATGGCGAGTGTCCAGCCCATCCCGGACGGAATGGCCCGTGTCCAGCCCAACCCAGATGCAATTGTCAGTGTCCAGCCCATCCCAGACGGAATGGCGAGTGTCCAGCCCATCCCGGACGGAATGGCCCGTGTCCAGCCCATCCTGGACGGAATGGCCCGTGTCCAGCCCATCCCAGATGGAATGGTCAGTGCCCAGCTCATCGCAGACAGAATAGCCAGTGTCCAGCCCATGCCAGACGGAATGTCCAGTGTCCATCCCATCCCAGACGGAATGGCCAGTGACCAGCCCATCCCGGACCGAATGGCCAGTGTCCAGCCCATCCCAGATGCAACGGCCAATGTCCAGCCCATCCCGGACGGAATGGCCAGTGTCCAGCCCATCCCAGGCGGAATGGCCAATGTAAAGCCCATCCCGGACGGAATGGCCCATGTCCAGCCCATCACAGCCCATCCCAGACGGAGTGGCCCATGTCCAACCCATGCCAGATGGAATGTCCAGGTTCCAGCCCATCCCGGACGGAATGGTCAATGTCCAGCCCATCCCGGAATGAATGGCCAGTGTCGAGCCCATCCCAGACGGAATGGCCAGTGTCCAGCCCATCCCGGAATGAATGGCCAGTGTCGAGCCCATCCCAGACCGAATGGCCAGTGTCCAGCCCATCCCGGAATGAATGGCCAGTGTCGAGCCCATCCCAGACGGAATGGCCAGTGTCCATCCCATCCCAGATGTAATGGCCAATGCCCAGCCCATCCACGACGGAATGGCCAGTGTCCAGCCCCTCCCAGATTGAATGGCCCATGTCCAGCCCATCCCGGACAGAATGGCCAGTGTCCAGCCCATCCCAGATTGAATGGCCCATGTCCAGCCCATCCCGGACAGAATGGCCAGTGACCAGCCCATCCCCGACAGAATGGTCAATGTCCAGCCCATCCCAGATGGAATGGGCCATGTCCAGCCCATCCCCGACAGAGAGGCCCATGTCCAGCTCATCTTAGACAGAATGGTCAGTGTCCAGCCCATCCCGAAAGTAATAGCCACTGTCCAGCCCATCCCAGACAGAACGGCCAATGTCCAGCCCCTCCCGGACGGAATGGCCAATGTCCAGCCGATCCCCGACGGAATGGCCCAGTGTCCAGCCTATCCTGGACGGAGTGGCCCATGTCCAGCCCATCCCAGACGGAATGGCCAGTGTCCAGCCAATCCCGGACGGAGTGGCCCATGTCCAGCTCGTCCCGGACGGAATGGTCAGTGTCCAGCCCATGCCAGACGGAATGTCCAGTGTCCAGTCCATCCCCGACAGAATGGTCAATGTCCAGCCCATCCCAGAAGGAATGGCGAGTGTCCAGCCCATCCCGGATGGAATGGCCCGTGTCCAGCCCATCCCAGACGGAGTGGCCCATGCCCAGCCCATGCCAGACGGAATGTCCAGTGTCCGGCCCATCCCAGACAGAATGGTCAGTGTCCAGCCCATTCCAGACGGAATGGCCAGTGTCCAGCCTTTCCCGGACCGAATGGCCAGTGTCCAGCCCATCCCAGATGCAATGGCCAATGTTCAGCCCATCCCGGAATGAATGGCCAGCGTCGAGCCCATTCCAGACGGAATGGCCAGTGTCCAGCCTTTCCCGGACCGAATGGCCCGTGTCCAGCCCATCCCAGATGCAATGGCCAATGTCCAGCCCATCCCGGACGGAATGGCCAGTGTCCAGGCCATCCCAGACGGAATGGCCAATGTAAAGCTCATCCCGGACGGAATGGCCAATCTAAAGCCCATCCCAGACGGAATGGCCCATGTCCAGCACATCCCGGACGGAATGGCCAGTGTCCAGCCAATCCCCGACAGAATGGTCAGTGTCCAGCCCTTCCCGGACGGAATGGCCAGTGTCCAGCATATCACCGACTGAATGGTCAGTGGCCAGCCCATCCCAGGCGGACTGGCGTGTGTCCAGCCCATCCCGGACGGAATGGCCCGTGTCCAGCCCATCCTGGAATGAATGGCCAGTGTCCAGCCCATCCAAGATGGAATGGCCAATGTCCAGCCCAACCCAGATGGAATGGCCTATAACCAGCCCATGCCGGACAGAATGGCCAGTGTCCAGCCCATCACGGACGGAATGTCCAGAGTCCAGCCCATCCCGGACGGAGAGTTCACCCTGTTGGGAGTTTTCTATAGGCCTCCTAATAGTTCTAGGGATGTAGAGGAAAGGATGTCGAAGATGATTCTGGATATGAGCGAAAGTAACAGGGTAGTTATTATGGGAGACTTTAACTTTCCAAATATTGACTGGAAAAGATATAGTTCGAGTACAATAGATGGGTCGTTTTTTGTACAGTGTGCAGGAGGGTTTCCTGAAACAATATGTTGACAGGCCAACAAGAGGCGAGGCCACGTTGGATTTGGTTTTGGGTAATGAACCAGGCCAGGTGTTGGATTTGGAGGTAGGAGAGCACTTTGGGGACAGTGACCACAATTCGGTGACGTTTACGTTAATGATGGAAAGGGATAAGTATACACCGCAGGGCAAGAGTTATAGCTGGGGGAAGGGCAATTATGATGCCATTAGACGTGACTTGGGGGGGATAAGGTGGAGAAGTAGGCTGCAAGTGTTGGGCAGACTGGATAAGTGGGGCTTGTTCAAGGATCAGCTACTGCGTGTTCTTGATAAGTATGTACCGGTCAGGCAGGGAGGAAGGTGTCGAGCGAGGGAACCGTGGTTTACCAAGGAAGTGGAATCTCTTGTTAAGAGGAAGAAGGAGGCCTATGTGAAGATGAGGTGTGAAGTTTCGGTTGGGGCGATGGATAGTTACAAGGTAGCGAGGAAGGATCTAAAGAGAGAGCTAAGATGAGCAAGGAGGGGACATGAGAAGTATTTGGCAGGAAGGATCAAGGAAAACCCAAAAGCTTTCTATAGGTATGTCAGGAATAAGCGAATGACGAGGGAAAGAGTAGGACCAGTCAAGGACAGGGATGGGAAATTGTGTGTGGAGTCTGAAGAGATAGGCGAGATACTAAATTAATATTTTTCGTCAGTATTCACTCAGGAAAAAGATAATGTTGTGGAGGAGAATGCTGAGCCCCAGGCTAATAGAATAGATGGCATTGAGGTACGTAGGGAAGAGGTGTTGGCAATTCTGGACAGGCTTAAAATAGATAAGTCCCCGGGACCTGATGGGATTTATCCTAGGATTCTCTGGGAGGCCAGGGAAGAGATTGCTGGACCTTTGGCTTTGATTTTTATGTCATCATTGGCTACAGGAATAGTGCCAGAGGACTGGAGGACAGCAAATGTGGTCCCTTTGTTCAAAAAGGGGAGCAGAGACAACCCCGGCAACTATAGACCGGTGAGCCTCATGTCTGTAGTGGGTAAAGTCTTGGAGGGGATTATAAGAGGCAAGATTTATAATCATCTAGATAGGAATAATATGATCAGGGATAGTCAGCATGGCTTTGTGAAGAGTAGGTCATGCCTCACAAACCTTATTGAGTTCTTTGAGAAGGTGACTGAACAGGTAGATGAGGGTAGAGCAGTTGATGTGGTGTATATGGATTTCAGCAAAGCGTTTGATAAGGTTCCCCACGGTAGGCTATTGCAGAAAATACGGAGGCTGGGGATTGAGGGTGATTTAGAGATGTGGATCAGAAATTGGCTAGCTGAAAGAAGACAGAGGGTGGTGGTTGATGGGAAATGTTCAGAATGGAGTACAGTCACAAGTGGAGTACCACAAGGATCTGTTCTGGGGCCGTTGCTGTTTGTCATTTTTATCAATGACCTAGAGGAAGGCGCAGAAGGGTGGGTGAGTAAATTTGCAGACGATACTAAAGTCGGTGGTGTTGTCGATAGTGTGGAAGGATGTAGCAGGTAACAGAGGGATATAGATAAGCTGCAGAGCTGGGCTGAGAGGTGGCAAATGGAGTTTAATGTAGAGAAGTGTGAGGTGATTCACTTTGGAAGGAATAACAGGAATGCGGAATATTTGGCTAATGGTAAAGTTCTTGAAAGTGTGGATGAGCAGAGGGATCTAGGTGTCCATGGACATAGATCCCTGAAAGTTGCCACCCAGGTTGATAGGGTTGTGAAGAAGGCCTATGGAGTGTTGGCCTTTATTGGTAGAGGGATTGAGTTCCGGAGTCGGGAGGTCATGTTGCAGCTGTACAGAACTCTGGCACAGCCGCATTTGGAGTATTGCGTACAGTTCGGGTCACCGCATTATAGGAAGGACGTGGAGGCTTTGGAGCGGGTGCAGAGGAGATTTACCAGGATGTTGCCTGGTATGGAGGAAAAATCTTATGAGGAAAGGCTGATGGACTTGAGGTTGTTTTCGTTGGAGAAGAAGGTTAAGAGGAGACTTAATAGAGGCATACAAAATGATCAGGGGGTTGGATAGGGTGGGCAGTGAGAGCCTTCTCCTGCGGATGGAAATGGCTGGCACGAGGGGACATAACTTTAAACTGAGGGGTAATAGATATAGGACAGAGGTCAGAGGTAGGTTCTTTACGCAAAGAGTAGTGAGGCCGTGGAATGCCCTACCTGCTACAGTAGTAAAGTCACCAACATTTAGCGCATTTAAAAGTTTATTGGATAAACATATGGATGATAATGGCATAGTGTAGGTTAGATGGCTTTTGTTTCGGTGCAACATCGTGGGCCGAAGGGCCTGTACTGCGCTGTATTGTTCTATGTTCTATGTTCTATGAGTCGCCCATGTCCTGCCCATCCTGGACAGAATGGCCAGTGTTCAGTCCATCCCGGAATGAATGGCCAGTGTCCAGCCCATCCCAGATGGAATGTCCTGGTTCCAGCCCATCCCAGACGGAATGGCCAGTATCCAGCCCATCCCAGATGGAATGGCCAATGTCCAGCCCATCCCGGACGGAATGGGCAATGTCCAGCCCATCCCGGACAGAGTGGCCCATGTCCAGCCCATCCTGGACAGAATGGCCAGTGTCCAACCCATCCCAGACGGAATTGCCAGTGTCCAGCCCATCCCAGACGGAATGGCCAGTGTCCAGCCCATCCCGGTCGGAATGGTCAGTGTCCTGCCCATCCCGGACAGAGTGGCAGATGTCCAGCCCATCCTGGACAGAATGGTCAGTGTCCAGCCCACCCCGGACGGAATAGCCACTGTCCAGCCCATCGCAGACAGAATGGCCCATATCCAGCCCATCCCTGACAGAATGGCCAGTGTCCAGCCCATCCCGGACGGAACGGCCAATGTCCAGCCCATCCAGGACGGAATGGCCCAGTGTCCAGCCCATCCCAGAAGGAATGGCCAATGTCCAGCCCATCCCAGAAGGAATGGCCAGTGTCCAGCCCATCCCAGACGGAACGGCCAATGTCCAGCCCATCCCTGACGGAGTGGCCCATGTCCATCCCATCCCAGACGGAATGGCCAGTGTCCAGCCCATCCCGGACGGAATGGTCAGTGTCCAGCCCATCCCAGATGGAATGGCCAGTGTCCAGCCCATCCCGGACAGAATGGCGAGTGTCCAGCCCATCCCGGTCGGAATGACCAAAGTCAAGCCCATTTTGGACGGAATGGCCAATATCTGCCCATCCCGGACAGAATGGACAATGTCCAGCCCATCCCGGACGGAATGGCCAATGTCCAGCCCATCCCGGACGGAATGGCCAGTGTCCAACCCATCCCGGACGCAGTGGCCAATGTCCAGCCCATCCCAGCCCATCCCAGACGGAAGGGCCAGTGTCCAGCCCATCCCGGACTGAGTGGCCCATGTCCAACACATGCCAGATGGAATGTCCAGGTTCCAGCCCATCGCAGACAGAATGGCCAGTGTCCAGCTCATCCCGGCCAGTGGCCAGTGTCCAGCCCATCCCAGACGGAATGGCCAGTGTCCAGCCCATCGCAGACAGAATGGCCAATGTCCAGCCCATCCCAGACGGAATGGCCAGTGTCCAGCCCATCGCAGACAGAATGGCCAATGACCAGCCCATCGCGGACAGAATGGCCAATGTCCAGCCCATCCCCGACGGAATGGCCAATGTCCAGCCCATCCCCGACGGAATGGCCAGTGTCCAGCCCATCCCGGACAGAATGGCCAGTGTCCAGCCTATCCCGGTCGGAGTGGCCCATGTCCAGCCCATCCCCGACGGAATGGCCAGTGTCCAGCCCATCCCGGACAGAATGGCCAGTGTCCAGCCCATCCCCGACGGAATGGCCAGTGTCCAGCCCATCCCGGACAGAATGGCCAGTGTCCAGCCCATCCCCGACGGAATGGCCAGTGTCCAGCCCATCCCGGAATGAATGGCCAGTGTCGAGCCCATCCCAGACGGAATGGCCAGTGTCCAGCCCATCCCAGACGGAATAGCCAGTGTCCAGCCCATCCCAGACAGAATGTCCAAGTGTCCAGCCCATCCCAGACGGAATGGCCAGTGTCCAGCCCATCGCAGACAGAATGGCCAATGTCCAGCCCATCCCAGACGGAATGGCCAGTGTCCAGCCCATCGCAGACAGAATGGCCAATGACCAGCCCATCGCGGACAGAATGGCCAATGTCCAGCCCATCCCCGACGGAATGGCCAATGTCCAGCCCATCCCCGACGGAATGGCCAGTGTCCAGCCCATCCCGGACAGAATGGCCAGTGTCCAGCCCATCCCCGACGGAATGGCCAGTGTCCAGCCCATCCCGGAATGAATGGCCAGTGTCGAGCCCATCCCAGACGGAATGGCCAGTGTCCAGCCCATCCCCGACGGAATGGCCAGTGTCCAGCCCATCCCGGACAGAATGGCCAGTGTCCAGCCTATCCCGGTCGGAGTGGCCCATGTCCAGCCCATCCCCGACGGAATGGCCAGTGTCCAGCCTATCCCGGACAGAATGGCCAGTGTCCAGCCCATCCCCGACGGAATGGCCAGTGTCCAGCCCATCCCGGACAGAATGGCCAGTGTCCAGCCCATCCCCGACGGAATGGCCAGTGTCCAGCCCATCCCGGACAGAATGGCCAGTGTCCAGCCCATCCCCGACGGAATGGCCAGTGTCGAGCCCATCCCAGACGGAATGGCCAGTGTCGAGCCCATCCCAGACGGAATGGCCAGTGTCCAGCCCATCCCCGACGGAATGGCCAGTGCCCAGCCCATCCCGGAATGAATGGCCAGTGTCCAGCCCATCCCAGATGCAATGGCCAGTGTCCAGCCCATCCCGGACAGTGTGGTCTTTTTCCAGCCCATCCCGGACAGAATGGTCAATGTCCAGCCCATCCCAGGCGGAATGGTCAGTGTCCAGCCCATCCCGGACAGAGAGGCCCATGTCCAGCTCATCTTGGACGGAATGGTCATTGTCCAGCTCATCCCGAAAGGAATAGCCACTGTCCAGCCCATCGCAGACAGAATGGCCAGTGTCCAGCCCATCCCGGACGGAGTGGCACATGTACAGCCAATCCCAGCCCATCCCAAACGGAATGGCCAGTGTCCAGCCCATCCCGGACGGAGTGGCCCATGTCCAGCTCGTCCCGGACGGAATGGTCAGTGTCCAGTCCATCCCCGACAGAATGTTCAGTGTCCAGCCCATCCCAGACGGAATGGCGAGTGTCCAGCCCATCCCAGACGGAATGGTCAGTGTCCAGCCCATCCCAGAAGGATTGGCCATTGCCCAGTCCATCCCAGACAGTTTGACCAGTGTCCAGCCCATCCCGGTCGGAATGACCAATGACCAGCCCATTCAGGATGGAATGGCCAATTTCCATCCCATTCCGGACAGAATGTACAATGTCCAGCCCATCCCGGCCGGAACGGCCAATGTCTAGACCATCCCGGACGGAATGGCCCACGTCCAGCCCATCCCACACGGAACGGCCAATGTCCACCCCATCCCGGACGGAATGGCCCATATCCAGCCCATCTCAGATGGAATGGCCAATGTCCAGCTCATCCCAGACGGAATGGCCAATATCCAGCCCATCCCGGACGGAATGGCCAGAGCCCAGCCCACCCCGGCCGGAATGGCCAGTGTCCAGCCCATCCCAGACGGAATGGCCAGTGTCCAGCCCATCCCAGACGGAATGGCCAGTGTCCAGCCCATCCCACACGGAATGGCCAATGTCCAGCACATCCCGGACGGAATGGCCAGTGTCCAGCCCATCCCAGACAGAATGGCCAGTGTCCAGCCCATCCCAGACAGAATGGCCAGTGTCCAGCCCATCCCGGCCAGTGACCAGTGACCAGCCCATTCAAGATGGAATGGCCAGTGTCCAACCCATCCCGGATGGAGTGGGCCATGTCCAGCCCATGCCAGACGGAATGTCCAGTGCCCAGCCCATCCTGGACGGAATGGTCAGTGTCCAGCCCATCCCAGAAGGATTGGCCATTATCCAGTCCATCCCAGACAGAATGGCCAGTGTCCAGCCCATCCCGGTCGGAATGACCAATGACCAGCCCATTCAGGATGGAATGGCCAATTTCCATCCCATCCCGGACAGAATGTACAATGTCCAGCCCATCCCGGCCGGAACGGCCAATGTCTAGCCCATCCCGGACGGAATGGCCCACGTCCAGCCCATCCCAGACCGAATGGCCCGTGTCCAGCCCATCCCGGACGGAATGGCCCATATCCAGCCCATCTCAGATGAAATGGCCAATGTCCAGCTCATCCCAGACGGAATGGCCAATATCCAGCCCATCCCGGACGGAATGGCCCAGTGTCCAGCCCATCCCGGCCGGAATGGCCAGAGCCCAGCCCACCCCACACGGAATGGCCAATGTCCAGCCCATCCCGGACGGAATGGCCAATGTCCACCCCATCCCGGACGGAATGGCCCATTTCCAGCCCATCTCAGATGGAATGGCCAATGTCCAGCTCATCCCGGACGGAATGGCCAGAGCCCAGCCCTCCCCGGCCGGAATGGCCAGTGTCCAGCCCATCCCAGACGGAATGGCCAGTGTCCAGCCCATCCCAGACGGAATGGCCAGTGTCCAGCCCATCCCAGAGGGACTGGCCAGTGTGCAGCCCATTCCAGACGGACGGCAAGAGTCCAGCCCATCCCGGACGGAATGGCCAATATCGAGCCCATCGCACACGGAATGGCCCATGTCCAGCCCATCCAGGAATGAATGGCCAGTGTCCAGCCCATCCCAGACAGAATGGCCAGTGTCCAGCCCATCCCAGACAGAATGGCCAGTGTCCAGCCCATCCCGGCCAGTGGCCAGTGACCAGCCCATTCAAGATGGAATGGCCAGTGTCCAACCCATCCCGGATGGAGTGGGCCATGTCCAGCCCATGCCAGACGGAATGTCCAGTGCCCAGCCCATCCCGGACGGAATGGTCAGTGTCCAGCCCATCCCAGAAGGATTGGCCATTATCCAGTCCATCCCAGACAGAATGGCCAGTGTCCAGCCCATCCCGGTCGGAATGACCAATGACCAGCCCATTCAGGATGGAATGGCCAATTTCCATCCCATCCCGGACAGAATGTACAATGTCCAGCCCATCCCGGCCGGAACGGCCAATGTCTAGCCCATCCCGGACGGAATGGCCCACGTCCAGCCCAACCGAATGGCCCGTGTCCAGCCCATCCCGGACGGAATGGCCCATATCCAGCCCATCTCAGATGAAATGGCCAATGTCCAGCTCATCCCAGACGGAATGGCCAATATCCAGCCCATCCCGGACGGAATGGCCCAGTGTCCAGCCCATCCCGGCCGGAATGGCCAGAGACCAGCCCACCCCGGCCGGAATGGCCAGTGTCCAGCCCATCCCAGACAGAATGGCCAGTGTCCAGCCCATCCCAGACGGAATGGCCAGTGTCCAGCCCATCCCAGACGGAATGGCCAGTGTCCAGCCCATTCCAGACGGACGGCAAGAGTCCAGCCCATCCCGGACGGAATGGCCAATATCGAGCCCATCGCACACGGAATGGCCCATGTCCAGCCCATCCAGGAATGAATGGCCAGTGTCCAGCCCATCCCAGACAGAATGGCCAGTGTCCAGCCCATCCCAGACAGAATGGCCAGTGTCCAGCCCATCCCGGCCAGTGGCCAGTGACCAGCCCATTCAAGACGGAATGGCCAGTGTCCAACCCATCCCGGTCGGAATGGCCCATGTCCAGCCCATCCCAGACGGAATGGCCAGTGTCCAGCCCATCCCACACAGAATGGCCAGTGTCCAGCCCATCCCGGTCGGAATGGTCAGTGTCCTGCCCATCCCGGACAAAGTGGCCCATGTCAAGCCCATCCCAGACGGAATGGCCCATGTCCAACCCATCCCAGATGCAATGGCCAGTGTCCAGCCCATCCCGGACAGTGTGGTCTTTTTCCAGCCCATCCCAGACAGAATGGCAAATGCCCAGCCCATCCCATACGGAATGGCCCATGTCCAGCCCACCCCGGACAGAATGGCCAGTGTCCAGCCCATCCCTGACAGAATGGTCAGTGTCCAGCCCATCCCGGACGGAATGGGCCATGTCCAGCCCATCCCGGACAGAGAGGCCCATGTCCAGCTCATCTTGGACGGAATGGTCAGTGTCCAGCCCATCCCGAAAGGAATAGCCACTGTCCAGCCCATCGCAGACAGAATGGCCCATGTCCAGACCATCCCAGCCCATCCCAGACGGAATGGCCAGTGTCCAGCCCATCCCGGACGGAGTGGCCCATGTCCAGCTCGTCCCGGACGGAATGGTCAGTGTCCAGCCCATGCCAGACGGAATGTCCTGTGTCCAGCCCATCCCGAACGGAATGGTCAGTGTCCAGTCCATCCCCGACAGAATGGTCAGTGTCCAGCCCATCCCAGACGGAATGGCGAGTGCCCAGCCCATCCCGGACGGAATGGCCCGTGTCCAGCCCATCCCAGATGGAATGGTCAGTGTCCAGCCCATCCCAGTTGGAATGGTCCATGTCCAGCCCATGCCAGACGGAATGTCCAGTGCCCAGCCCATCCCGGACGGAATGGTCAGTGTCCAGCCCATCCCAGAAGGATTGGCCATTGCCCAGTCCATCCCAGACAGAATGGCCAGTGTCCAGCCCATCCCGGTCGGAATGACCAATGTCTGCCCATCCCGGTCGGAATGACCAATGTCTGCCCATCCCGGACGGAATGGCCAGTGTCCAGCCCATCTCAGATGGAATGGCCAATGTCCAGCTCATCCCAGACGGAATGGCCAATGTCCAGCCCATCCCGGACGGAATGGCCAGAGCCCAGCCCATCCCGGCCGGAATGGCCAGTGTCCAGCCCATCCCAGACGGAATGGCCAGTGTCCAGCCATCCCAGACGGAATGGCCAGTGTCCAGCCCATCCCAGACGGAATGGCCAGTGTCCAGCCCATTCCAGGCGGACGGCAAGAGTCCAGCACATCCCGGACGGAATGGCCCATGTCCAGCCCATCCAGGAATGAATGGCCAGTGTCCAGCCCATCCCAGACAGAATGGCCAGTGTCCAGTCCATCCCGGCCAGTGGCCAGTGACCAGCCCATTCAAGACGGAATGGCCTGTGTCCAACCCATCCCGGACAGAATGGCCAGTGTCCAGCCCATTCCAGACGGAATGGCCAGTGTCCAACCAATCGCGGACAGAATGGCCAGTGTCCAGCCCATCCCGGACAGTGGCCAGTGTCCAGCCCATCCCGGACGGAATGGCCCAGCGTCCAGCCCACCCCGGACGGAATGGCCAGTGTCCAGCCCATCCCCGACAGAATGGTCAATGTCCAGCCCATCCCAGGCGGAATGGCCAATGTCCAGCCCATCCCGGACGGAATGGCGAGTGTCCAGCCCTTCCCGGACGGAATGCGCCATGTCCAGTTCGTCCCGGACGGAATGGTCAGCGTCCAGCCCATCCCGGACGGAGTGGCCCATGTCCAGCTCGTCCCGGACGGAATGGTCAGTGTCCAGCCCATGCCAGACGGAATGTCCTGTGTCCAGCCCATCCCGAACGGAATGGTCAGTGTCCAGTCCATCCCCGACAGAATGGTCAGTGTCCAGCCCATCCCAGACGGAATGGCGAGTGTCCAGCCCATCCCGGACGGAATGGCCCGTGTCCAGCCCATCCCAGATGGAATGGTCAGTGTCCAGCCCATCCCAGTTGGAATGGTCCATGTCCAGCCCATGCCAGACGGAATGTCCAGTGCCCAGCCCATCCCGGACGGAATGGTCAGTGTTCAGCCCATCCCAGAAGGATTGGCCATTGCCCAGTCCATCCCAGACAGAATGGCCAGTGTCCAGCCCATCCCGGTCGGAATGACCAATGTCTGCCCATCCCGGTCGGAATGACCAATGTCTGCCCATCCCGGACGGAATGGCCAGTGTCCAGCCCATCTCAGATGGAATGGCCAATGTCCAGCTCATCCCAGACGGAATGGCCAATGTCCAGCCCATCCCGGACGGAATGGCCAGAGCCCAGCCCATCCCGGCCGGAATGGCCAGTGTCCAGCCCATCCCAGACGGAATGGCCAGTGTCCAGCCCATCCCGGACGGAATGGCCAGTGTCCAGCCCATCCCAGACGGAATGGCCAGTGTCCAGCCCATTCCAGGCGGACGGCAAGAGTCCAGCACATCCCGGACGGAATGGCCCATGTCCAGCCCATCCAGGAATGAATGGCCAGTGTCCAGTCCATCCCTGCCAGTGGCCAGTGACCAGCCCATTCAAGACGGAATGGCCTGTGTCCAACCCATCCCGGACAGAATGGCCAGTGTCCAGACCATTCCAGACGGAATGGCCAGTGTCCAACCAATCGCGGACAGAATGGCCAGTGTCCAGCCCATCCCGGACAGTGGCCAGTGTCCAGCCCATCCCGGACGGAATGGCCCAGCGTCCAGCCCACCCCGGACGGAATGGCCAGTGTCCAGCCCATCCCCGACAGAATGGTCAATGTCCAGCCCATCCCAGGCGGAATGGCCAATGTCCAGCCCATCCCAGGCGGAATGGCCAATGTCCAGCCCATCCCGGACGGAATGGCGAGTGTCCAGCCCTTCCCGGACGGAATGCGCCATGTCCAGTTCGTCCCGGACGGAATGGTCAGTGTCCAGCCCATCCCGGACGGAATGGTCAGTGTCCAGCCCATCCCGGACGGAATGGTCAGTGTCCAGCCCATCCCAGACGGAATGGCGAGTGTCCAGCCCTTCCCGGGCGGAATGGCCCGTGTCCAGCCCATCCCAGATGGAATGGTCAGTGTCCAGCCCATCCGAGACGGAATGGCGAGTTTCCAGCCCATCCCGGACGGAATGGCCAATGTCCAGCCCATCCAAGATGGAATGGTCAGTGTCCAGCCCATCGCAGACAGAATGGCCAGTGTCCAGCCCATCCTGGACGGAATGGTCCATGCCCAGCCCATCCCAGATGCAATGGCCAGTGTCCAGCCAATCCCGGACGGAATGGCCCATGTCCAGCCCATCCCGGACGTAATGGCCAGTGTCCAGCCCATCCCCGTCAGAATGGTCAGTGTCGAGCCCATCCCAGACGGAATGGCCAGTGTCCAGCCCACCTTGGACTGAATGGCCAGTGTCCAGCCCATCCCAGACGGAATGTCCAGTGCCCAGCCCATCCCGGACGGAATGGCCCGTGTCCAGCCCATCTTGGAATGAATGGCCAGTGTCCAGCCCATCCCAGATGGAATGGCCAATGTCCAGCCCAACCCAGATGGAATGGCCAGTGTCCAGCCCATCCCGGACCGAATGGCCAGTGTCCAGGCCATCCCGGAATGAATAGCCAGTGTCGAGCCCTTCCAAGACAGAATAGCTAGACTCCAGCCCATCCCAGACGGAATGGCCAGGGTCCAGCACATCCCGGACCGAATGGCCAGTGTCCAGGCCCAGATGCAATGGCCAGTGTCCAGCCCATCCCGGAATGAATGGCCAGTGTCGAGCCCATCCCAGACGGAATGGCCCATGTCCAGCCCCTCCCGGACGGAATGGCCAATGTCCAGCCCATCCCAGACAGAATGGCCAATGTCCAGCCCCTCCCGGACGGAATGGCCAATGTCCAGCCCATCCCAGACAGAATGGCCAGTGTCCAGCCCATCCCGTACACAATGGCCATTGTCCAGCCCATCCCGTACAGAATGGCCATTGTCCAGCCCATCCCAGACAGAATGGCCAATGTCCAGCCCATCCCAGACGGAATGGCCGATGTCCAGCCCATCCCCGACAGAATGGTCATTATCCAGCTCATCCCGGAAGAAATGGCCAGTGACCATCCCATCCCCGATAGAATGGTCAATGTCCAGCCCATCCCAGATGGAATGGGCCGTGTCCAACCCATCCCGGACAGAGTGGCCCATGTCCAGCCCACCTGGACAGCATGGTCAGTGTCCAGCCCACCCCTGACGGAATAGCCACTGTCCAGCCCATCGCAGACAGAATGGCCCATGTGCAGCCAATCCCGGACGGAATGGCCAATGTCCAGCCCCTCCCGGACGGAATGGCCAATGTCCAGCCCATCCCAGAAGGAATGGTCAGTGTCCAGCCCATGCCAGACGGAATGTCCAGTGTCCAACCCATCCCGGACGGAATGGCCAATGTCCAGCCCATACCGGACGGAATGGTCAGTGTCCAGCCCATCGCAGACAGAATGGCCAATGTCCAGCCCATACCGGACGGAATGGTCAGTGTCCAGCCCATCCCAGACGGAGTGGCCCTTGTCCAGCCCATCCCGGACGGAATTGCCTGCGTCCAGCCCATCCCGGACGGAATGGCCCATGTCCAGCCCATCCCGGACGGAATGGCCAGTGTCCAGCCCATCCCCGTCAGAATGGTCTGTGTCGAGCCCATCCCGGACGGAATGGCCAGTGTCCAACATATCCCCGACAGAATGGTCAGTGTCCAGCCCATTCCAGACGGAATGGCGAGTGTCCAGCCCATACCGGACGGAATGGCCAGTGTCCAGCCCATCCCGGACAGAATGGCCAGTGTCCAGCCCATCTTGGAATGAATGGCCCATATCCAGCCCATCCCGGACAGAATGGCCAGTGTCCTGCCCATCCCGGACAGAATGGCCAGTGTCCAGCCCATCCCGGACAGAACGGCCAATTTCCAGCCCATCCCGGACGGAGTGGCCCATGTCCAGCCCATCCCAGAAGGAATGTCCCATGGCCAGCCCATCCCAGACGGTTTGGCCAGTGTCCAGCCCATCGCAGACGGAATGGCCAGTATCCAGCCCATCCCGGACCGAATGGTCAGTGTCCAGCCCATCCCAGATGCAATGGCCAATGTCCAGCCCATCCCCGACAGAATGGTCAGTGTCCAGCCCATCCCAGACAAAATGGCGAGTTTCCAGCCCATCACGGACGGAATGGCCCGTGTCCAGCCCATCCTGGAATGAATGGCCAGTGTCCAGCCCATCCCAGATGGAATGGCCAATGTCCAGCCCATACCGGACGGAATGGGCCATGTCCAGCCCATGCCTGACGGAGTGGCCCATGTCCAGCCCATCCTGGACCGAATGGCCAGTTTCCAGCCCATCCTGGACAGAGTGGTCAGTGTCCAGCCCATCCCAGATGGAATGGCCAATGTCCAGCCCATCCCATGCGGAATGGTCAGTGCCCAGCCCATCCCAGACAGAATGGCCAATGTCCAGCCCATCCCAGACAGAATGGCCCATGTCCAACCCATCCCGGATGGAAAGGCCAATGTCCAGCCCATCCCGGACGGAATGGCCCAGTGTCCAGCCCATCCCGGACAGAGTGGCCCATGTCCAGCCCATGCCAGGCGGAATGTCCAGTATCCAGCCCATCCCAGACGGAATGGCCAGTGTCCAGCCCATCCCGGACCGAATGGCCAGTGTCCGACCCAACCCAGATGCAATGGCCAATGTCTAGCCCATCCCAGACAGAATGGCCAGTGTCCAGCCCATCCCAGAGGGAATGGCCAGTGTCCAGCCCATCCCAGACGGAATGGCCAGTGTCCAGCTCATCCCGGATGGAATGGCCAGTGTCCAGCACATCCCTGATGGAGTGGCCCATGTCCACCCCATCCCGGATAGAATGCCCAGTGTCCTGCCCATCCCGGACAGAATGGCCAGTGTCCAGCCCATCCCAGATGGAATTCCCAATGTCCAGTCCATCACGGACAGAATGTCCAGTGTCCAGGCCATCCCGGACAGAATGTCCAGTGTCCAGCACGTCCCGGACAGAATTGACAGTGTCCAGACCATCCCAGACAGAATGGCCAGTGTCCAGCCCATTCTGGACAGAATGGCCCATGTCCAGGCCATCCCGGACAGAATGTCCAGTGTCCAGCCCATGCCGGACAGAATGTCCAGTGTCCAGCCCATCCCGGACGGATTGGCCCATGTCCAGCCCATCCCAGACGGAATTTCCATATCCAGCCCATCCCTGATGGAATGGTCAGTGTCCAGCCCATTCTGGATAGAATAGCCCATGTCCAGCCCTTCCCGGACAGAATGTCCAATATCCATCCCATCCCGAACTGAATGTCCAATGTCCAGTCCATCCCGTCCAGAATGTCCATTGTCCAGCCCATCCCGGACAGAATGTCCAATGTCCAGCCGATCCCGGAAAGAATGGCCAATTTCCAGCCCATCCCGGACAGAATGTCCAATGTCCAGCCCATCCCGGACAGAATGTCCAATGTCCAGCCCATCCCAGATGGAATGGCCAGTGTCCAGCCCATCCCGGACAGCATGGCCAGTGTCCATCCATCCCGGACAGAATGGCCAGTGTCCAGCCCACCCCGCACGGAATGGCCAGTGTCCAGCTCATCGTGTACAGAATGTCCAGTGTCAAGCCCATCCCGGACAGAATGGTCAATGTCCAGCCCATCCCGGACAGAATGTCCAATGTCCAGCCCATCCGGCACAGAATGGTCAGTGTCCAGCCCATCCCAGATGGAATGGCCAATGTGCAGCCCATCTCATACGGAATGGCCCATGTCCAGCCCATCCCGGACGGAATGGCCAATGTCCAGCCCATCCCGAACGGTATTGCCAGTGCACAGCTCATCACGGACAGAATGTCCAGTGTCCAGCCCATCCCGGACAGAATGTCCAGTGTCCAGCCCATCCCGGACGGAATTGCCAGTGTCCAGCCCATCTCAACAGAATGGCCAGTGTCCAGCCCATCCTGGACAGAATGTCCAGTGTCCAGCCCATCCCGGACAGAATGGCCAGTCTCCTGCCCATCCCGGACAGAATGTCCAATGTCCATCCCATCCCGGACAGAATGTCCAATGTCCATCCCATCCCGGACAGATTGGTCAGTGTCCAGCCCATCCCGGATGGATTGGCCACTGTCCAGCCCATCCCAGATGGAATGGCTCATGTCCAGCCCATCCCAGACGGAATGGCCAATGTCCAGCCCATCCCTGATGGAATTGCCAGTGTCCAGCCCATCACGGACAGAATGTCCAGTGCCCAGCCCATCCCGGACAGAATGTCCAGTGTCCAGCCCATCCCGGACGGAATTGCCAGTGCCCCGTGCGAATGGAATTCCTTTATCCCAATCCTCTGGATAATTGTGACAATACGCCCTCAACGTTGTCTTTAATGTCTGATGCCACCTTTCTAACGCTCCCTGCAATTCTGGATGGTACGCAGTTGATTTAAATTGTTTTATTCCTCAGGTATCCATAACTTCTTTGAATAACCGGGAGGTAAAATTTGATCGTTGATCCGATTGTATTTCTTTGGGTCGTCCATATCTAGTAAAGAATTTAAGCAACTCCTCCACAATCCTTTTAGCTGTAATATTACGTACTGGAATGGCCTCTGGAAACCTAGCAGACACATCCATTACAGTCAAAAGATATTGATTCCCACTTTTTGTTTTAGGAAGCGGTCCTACACAATCGATTAGGACCCTTGTAAAAGGTTCCTCAAATGCTGGAATGGGTATTAAGGGTGATGGTTTTATCACTGCTTGAGGTTTCCCTATCACTTGACATGTGTGACATGATTGACAAAATTTAACTACATCTTGATGTAGTCCAGGCCAATAAAAATGTTTTTGGATTTTAGCTTGAGTTTTCCTTATTACCAAATGACCCCCCACTGGTACCTCATGTGCAACTCGCAACACCTCCTTTCTATACCCTACCGGCAATACGACTTGATGAACTTCTGCCCACTTTTCATCCGCCTGCATATGTAAAGGTCTCCATTTTCTCATCAAGGCATCACTTTTACGGTAATAATGTGGTATACACGCAGATTCCTCTTCCGTAATTAGGGATGCACCTAATGAGTCAATCAAATTCTGTCCTTTTGAACTAATTTTTGGTCATGAGGTAAGAGGACCACTTAAATTGACTAAGGAAAATTGGTGAGTGAGAAATCAGAAATTACATTATTGGAGTACGTGTCAAATTTTAGGGAACGATTAAATAGAGCAGGTGAATTGGCTAGATAACATTTAAAAGTTGCACAAAATCTGATGAAACGGATAGCGGACAAGAAATCCAAAGTTTGTAGTTTTGCCAGTGGGGATAAAGATTTAGTATTGTTACCAGTGGTAGGTGAACCTTTAAAAACAAGGTTTTGTGGACCTTATCAGATTGAAAGGAAATTAAGTGAGATGAATTATGTGGTAAAAACACCAGATAGAAGGAAGACTCACCGAGTGTGTCATGTGAATATGCTTAAAAGGTACTTTGAAAGGGAAGGAGAGAAAAAGGAGGAGGTTTTAATGATTCTAACTCAAAGTGACAAACCAAATCCAGATGACTGTGAATTTGACATCCCTCAAATTAAATTGGAAAATGAGAATGTTCTTAAAAATTGGGATAAATTGTTGAGTTACCTTCCAGAGGAAAAACGAACTGACCTGAAAGAGTTATTGATATCACGTGGGCAAGTGTGTAGAGATAAATTGGGACGTCCGAAAATGGATATACGTGATGTAGATGTGGGAAATGCTGTTCCAATCAAACAACATCCATACAAACGTATCCCATTAAAATTGGCACAGGTTAACAAAGAGATTGAGAGTATGCTTAAAAATGGCATAATTGAAGTGGGTTGCAGCCAATGGAGCTCACCCATAGTGATGGTACCAAAACCAGATGGTACCCAACGGTTGTGTGTGGACTATAGAAAGGTTAATGCAGTTACAAGAATGGACTCTTATCCTATCCCACGTTTGGAGGATTGCATTGAGAAAATGGGACAATCAGCTTTTATTTCCAAACTGGATTTACTTAAAGGTCACTGGCAGGTACCTTTATTCGAAAGGGCGAAAGAGATTTCAGCTTTTGTGACTCCAGATGGTAGATACCAATTCAAAGTTATGCCATTTGGCATGAAAAACACCCCAGCCACATTTCAACGGTTAACTAACAAAGTTGTTTCAGGACAATCTGGTAATTTCATCGACGATCTGGTAATTTTCAGCCAGACATGGACAGAACATTTAAAACATCATATGGAGTCATTCGATCGACTTCAGGAGGCGGGTTTGGTGATAAACCTAGCCAAAAGTGAATTTGAAAAGCCCAAGTCCTTTCCTTGGCCATACAATCGGACAGGGTCAAATGGTCCCACGGGATGTGAAACCAACAGTTGTTGAGGAGTTTCCGATACCCTCAAGACGAAGGGAAATAATGCGATTTCTTGGCATGAGTGGTTTTGATCGAACATTGGTGCAAAAGCTTTGTAACGTGATTGCTCCACTGATGGACTTGCTGAAGAAACGGTGAACATTTCAATGGACAGCGGAGTTTCAACAGGCATTTGACTGCCTGAAAGCTGTGATAACCAATGCTCCTGTGTGGGAGAATTGCAAGGGCTCTGTGATCAGATTGAACGAAAGTATCTGGCTTTAAATAGAAATGCCGAGGCGTAGAGGAATGGACGGATCGTGCAGAGACCTTCTTGTTCAATGAGACTGTCAATCAAGAAGGATTTCAGTTGGAGGAAGACGAACGAAAAAAAATGGACCATATTATTATACCTGTTTGCGTGTGTTGGGCGCGATTCTCCAATGCCGTTTGGGAGAATTGCCTGGGGCGCCATTTTTTCACGTGACGCCGGTCCGACACCCTTCTGTTAAAGGTTTTGTTTTTTGTAAGTCTTCTGGATGTTGAAAGGACAGCTTACGGATTATTTAGTGTTGTAGTCTTTGGGGGTTGTATTTGAATTGATGGTTGCTAAGATGTTCACTGTATGTTTTAAAAGGTTAACTTGAGTTCATAGAATAAACATTGTTTTGCTTTAAAAAATACTTTTCCATTTCTGCTGTCCCACACCTGTAGAGTGGGCCGTGTGCTCCCCATACCACAATCTATTAAAAGTTGTGGGTCAGGTAAACTCCATTTTTTTAAAAGCAGAACAATGTTTATTCTATGAACTCAAGTTAACCTTTTTAAAACACACAGTGAACATCTTAGCAACCATTACTTCAAATACAACACCCAAAAGCTACAACACTAAATAATCCTTTAAGCTTCCCAAACAACATCCAGAAGACAGAAGAAACACCTTTTACCAGAAGCACATTAGGTTTACATTCACTACTGAGAACATTTATAATTTGAATTCACCAAATGATCAAGAGATAGTCTTTTGATGGCAGAGAGAACAGCAGTAAACCTGCTTGGTCTGGCTTCAGCTCCAACACTGAAAACGAAACTAAAACACAATCTGCAGCCTGCTCAAATACGAAAGTAAAAAGCTGACATACAGCCCAGCTCCACCCACTCTCTGACATCACTGTAGTAAAAAACACCCATTTCTTAAAGGTACTCTCACTACAGATATTTATATACACACCCATTTATAAACACCCATTTCTTAAAGGTACTCTCACATGACAGTATTCACATGCAACTCGCATTTTTGGCAATTTCCGTAGGTATATTTTGTATACAACTAGACACACAGTATTACTACACTAAGTTTGTACATCACGGGTGATAGTTGTGTTGACTTTTGTAGGATAAAGGGAACGTTCCTGTTAAAACATAAAATCGTTATTTATTCCTGATATAGTTTCAACTGGGTCAAATGCTTCCATTGTCCCATTCCTCGAATGTCTATGCATGCACAAGTGTCATTCCCCGAATGTTTATGCATGCACAAGTCCCATTCCCCGAATGTCTATGCATGCACAAGTCCCATTCCCTGAATGTCTATGCATGCACAAGTGTAATTTCCCGAATGTCTATGCATGCACAAGTGTCATTCCCCAAATGTCTATGCATGCACAAGTCACGTTCCCCGAATGTCTATGCATGCACAAGTCCCATTCCCCGAATGTCTATGCATGCACAAGACCCATTCCCCGAATGTCTAATCATGCACAAGTGTCATTCCCCGAATGTCTATGCATGCACAAGTCACGTTCCCCAAATGTCTATGCATGCACAAGTCACGTTCCCCGAATGTCTATGCATGCACAAGTGTCATTCCCCGAATGTCTGTTCATGCACAAGACCCATTCCCCGAATGTCTATGCATGCACAAGTGTCATTCTCCGAATGTCTGTGCATGCACAAGTCCCATTCCCCGAATGTCTGTGCATGCACAAGTCCCATTCCCCGAATTTCTATGCATGCACAAGTCCCATTCCCCGAATGTCTGTGCATGCACAAGTCACGTTCCCCGAATGTCTTTGCATGCACAAGTCACGTTCCCCAAATGTCTATGCATGCACAAGTCCCATTCCCCGAATGTCTATGCATGCACATGTCACGTTCCCCAAATGTCTATGCATGCACAAGTCACGTTCCCTGAATGTCTATGCATGCACAAGTGTCATTTCCCGAATGTCTATGCATGCACAAGTCACGTTCCCCGAATGTCTATGCATGCACAAGTCCCATTCCCCGAATGTCTATGCATGCACAAGTCCCATTCCCCGAATGTCTATGCATGCACAAGACCCATTCCCCGAATGTCTATGCATGCACAAGTCACGTTCCCCGAATGTCTATGCATGCACAAGTCCCATTCCCCGAATGTCTATGCATGCACAAGTCACGTTCCCCGAACGTCTTTGCATGCACAAGTCACGTTCCCCGAATGTCTATGCATGCACAAGTCCCATTCCCCGAATGTCTATGCATGCACAAGTCACGTTCCCCACAAGTCTATGCATGCACAAGTCACGTTCCCCGAATGTCTATGCATGCACAAATCCCATTCCCCGAATGTCTATGCATGCACAAGTCCCATTCCCCGAATGTCTATGCATGCACAAGTCACGTTCCCCGAATGTCTATGCATGCACAAGTCCCATTCCCCGAATGTCTATGCATGCACAAGACCCATTCCCCGAATCTCTATGCATGCACAAGTCACGTTCCCCGAATGTCTATGCATGCACAAGACCCATTCCCCGAATGTCTATGCATGCACAAGTTACGTTCCCCAAATGTCTATGCATGCACAAGTCATGTTCCCCGAATGTCTATGCATGCACAAGTGTCAGTCCCCGAATGTCTATGCATGCACAAGTCACGTTCCCCGAATGTCAATGCATGCACAAGTCACGTTCCCCGAATGTCTATGCATGCACAAGTCACGTTCCCCGAATTTCTATGCATGCACAAGTCCCATTCCCCGAATGTCTATGCATGCACAAGACCCATTCCCCGAATCTCTATGCATGCACACGTCACGATCCCCGAATGTCTATGCATGCACAAGACCCATTCCACGAATGTCTATGCATGCACAAGTCACGTTCCCCAAATGTCTATGCATGCACAAGTCATGTTCCCCGAATGTCTATGCATGCACAAGTGTGATTCCCCAATTGTCTATGCATGCACAAGTCCCATTCCCCGAATGTCTATGCATGCACAAGTCACGTTCCCCGATGGTCTATGCATGCAGAAGTCACGTTCCCCGAATGTCTATGCATGCACAAGTCCCATTCCCCGAATGTCTATGCATGCACAAGTCACGTTCCCCGAATGTCTATGCATGCACAAGTCCCATTCACCGAATGTCTATGCATGCACAAGCGTCATTCCCCGAATGTCTGTGCATGCACAAATCCCATTCCCCGAATGTCTATGCATGCACAAGTGTCATTCCCCGAATGCCTGTGCATTCACAAGTCCCATTCCCCGAATGTCTATGCATGCACAAGTCCCATTCCCCGAATGTCTGTACATGCACATGTCACGTTCCCCGAATGCCTATGCATGCACAAGTCCCATTCCCCGAATGTCTATGCATGCACAAGTGTCATTCCCCGAATGTCTATGCATGCACAAGTCACGTTCCCCAAATGTCTATGCATGCACAAGTCCCATTCCCCGAATGTCTATGCATGCACAAGTCCCATTCCCCGAATGTCTGTACATGCACATGTCACGTTCCCCGAATGCATATGCATGCACAAGTCCCATTCCCCGAATGTATATGCATGCACAAGTGTCATTCCCCGAATGTCTATGCATGCACAAGTCCCATTTCCCGAATGTCTATGCATGCACAAGTCACGTCCCCCAAATGTCTATACACGCACAAGTCACGTTCCCCGAATGTCTATGCATGCACAAGTGTCATTCCCCGAATGTCTATGCATGCACAAGTCGCGTTCCCCGAATGTCTATGCATCCACAAGTCCCATTCCCCGAATGTCTATGCATGCACAAGACCCATTCCACGAATGTCTGTGCATGCACAAGTCACGTTCCCCGAATGTCTATGCATGCACAAGTGTCATTCCCCGAATGTCTGTGCATGCACAAGTCCCATTCCTCGAATGTCTATGCGTGCACAAGTCCCATTCCCCGAAGGGCAATGCATGCACAAGTCCCATTCCCCGAATGTCTGTGCATGCACAAGTCCCATTCCCCGAATGTCTATGCGTGCACAAGTCCCATTCCCCGAAGGTCAATGCATGCGCAAGTCCCATTCCCCGAATGTCTATGCATGCACAAGTCCCATTCCCCGAATGTCTATGCATGCACAAGTGTCATTCTCCGAATGTCTATGCATGCACAAGTCACGTTCCCCAAATGTCTATGCATGCACAAGTCCCATTCGCCGAATGTATATGCATGCACAAGTGTCATTCCCCGAATGTCTATGCATGCACAAGTCCCATTCCCCGAATGTATATGCATGCACAAATCACATTCCCCAAATGTCTATGCATGCACAAGTCCCATTCCCCGATGGTCTATGCACGTAGAAGTCATGTTCCCCGAATGTCTATGCATGCACAAGTCCCATTCCCCGAATGTCTATGCATGCACAAGTCACGTTCCCCGAATGTCTATGCATGCACAAGTCCCACTCCCCGAATGTCTATGCATGCACAAGTGTCATTCCCCGAATGTCACTGCATGCACAAGTCCCATTCCCTGAATGTCTATGCATGCACAAGTCACGTTCCCCAAATGACTATACACGCACAAGTCACGTTCCCCGAATGTCTATGCATGCACAAGTGTCATTCCCCGAATGTCTATGCATGCACAAGTCACGTTCCCCGAATGTCTATGCATGCACAAGTCCCATTCCCCGAATGTCTATGCATGCACAAGTCCCATTCCCCGAATGTCTATGCATGCACAAGACCGATTCCCCGAATGTCTATGCATGCACAAGTCACGTTCCCTGAATGTCTATGCATGCACAAGTGTCATTCCCCGTATGTCTGTGCATGCACAAGTCCCATTCCCCGAATCTCTATGCATTCACAAGTGTCATTCCCCGAATGTCTGTGCATGCACAAGTCCCATTCCCCGAATGTCTATGCGTGCACAAGTCCCATTCCCCAAAGGTCAATGCATGCACAAGTCCCATTCCCCGAATGTCTGTGCATGCACAAGTCACGTTCCCCGAATTTCTATGCATGCACAAGTCCCATTCCCCGAATGTCTATGCATGCACAAGTGTCATTCTCCGAATGTCTATGCATGCACAAGTCACGTTCCCCAAATGTCTATGCATGCAAAAGTCACATTCCCCGAATGTCTATGCATGCACAAGTGTCATTCACCGAATGCCTATGCATGCACAAGTCCCATTCCCCGAATGTCTATGCATGCACAAATCACGTTCCCCAAATGTCTATGCATGCACAAGTCCCATTCCCTGAATGTCTCTGCATGCACAAGTCACGTTCCCCAAATGTCTATGCATGCACAAGTCACGTTCCCCGAATGTCTATGCATGCACAATTCCCATTCCCCGAATGTCTATGCATGCACAAGTCCCATTCCCCGAATGTCTATGCATGCACAAGACCCATTCCCCGAATGGCTATGCATGCACAAGTCCCATTCCCCGAATGTCTATGCATGCACAAGTCACGTTCCCCGATGGTCTTTGCATGCAGAAGTCACGTTCCCCGAATGTCTATGCATGCACAAGTCCCATTCCCCGAATGTCTATGCATGCACAAGTCACGTTCCCCGAATGTCTATGCATGCACAAGTCCCATTCCCCGAATGTCTATGCATGCACAAGTGTCATTCCCCGAATGTCTATGCATGCACAAGTCACGTTCCCCGAATGTCTATGCATGCACAAGTCCCATTCCCCGAATGTCTATGCATGCACAAGTCACGTTCCCCAAATGTCTATGCATGCACAAGTCCCATTCCCTGAATGTCTATGCATGCACAAGTGTCATTCCCCGAATGTCTGTGCATGCACAAGTCACGTTCCCCGAATGTCTATGTATGCACAAGTCCCATTCCCCGAATGTCTAATCATGCACAAGTGTCATTCCCCGAATGTCTATGCATGCACAAGTCACGTTCCCCAAATGTCTATGCATGCACAAGTCCCATTCCCCGAATGTCTATGTATGCACTAGTCCCATTCACCAAATGTCTAATCATGCACAAGTGTCATTCCCCGAATGTCTATGCATGCACAAGTCACGTTCCCCAAATGTCTATGCATGCACAAGTCACGTTCCCCAAATGTCTATGCATGCACAAGTCCCATTCCCCAAATGTCTATGCATGCACAAGTCCCATTCCCCGAATGTCTATGCACGCACAAATCACATTCCCCAAATGTCTGTGCATGCACAAGTCCCATTCCCCGAATGTCTGTGCATGCACAAGTCCCATTCCCCGAATGTCTATGCATGCACAAGTCCCATTCCCCGAATGTCTATGCATGCACAAGTCCCATTCCCCGAATGTCTGTGCATGCACAAGTCACGTTCCCCGAATGTCTATGCATGCACAAGTCACGTTCCCCAAATGTCTATGCATGCACAAGTCCCATTCCACGAATGTCTATGCATGCACAAGTGTCATTCCCCGAATGTCTATGCATGCACAAGTGTCATTCCCCGAATGTCTATGCATGCACAAGTCACGTTCCCCGAATGTCTATGCATGCACAAGTCCCATTCCCCGAATGTCTATGCATGCACAAGTCCCATTCCCCGAATGTCTATGCATGTAGAAGTCACGTTCCCCGAATGTCTATGCATGCACAAGTCCCATTCCCCGAATGTCTATGCATGCACAAGTCACGTTCCCCGAACGTCTTTGCATGCACAAGTCACGTTCCCCGAATGTCTATGCATGCACAAGTCCCATTGCCCGAATGTCTATGCATGCACAAGTCACGTTCCCCGATGGTCTTTGCATGCAGAAGTCACGTTCCCCGAATGTCTATGCATGCACAAGTCCCATTCCCCGAATGTCTATGCATGCACAAGTCACGTTCCCCGAATGTCTATGCATGCACAAGTCCCATTCCCCGAATGTCTATGCATGCACAAGTGTCATTCCCCGAATGTCTATGCATGCACAAGTCACGTTCCCCGAATGTCTATGCATGCACAAGTCCCATTCCCCGAATGTCTATGCATGCACAAGTCACGTTCCCCAAATGTCTATGCATGCACAAGTCCCATTCCCTGAATGTCTATGCATGCACAAGTGTCATTCCCCGAATGTCTGTGCATGCACAAGTCACGTTCCCCGAATGTCTATGTATGCACAAGTCCCATTCCCCGAATGTCTAATCATGCACAAGTGTCATTCCCCGAATGTCTATGCATGCACAAGTCACGTTCCCCAAATGTCTATGCATGCACAAGTCCCATTCCCCGAATGTCTATGTATGCACTAGTCCCATTCCCCAAATGTCTAATCATGCACAAGTGTCATTCCCCGAATGTCTATGCATGCACAAGTCACGTTCCCCAAATGTCTATGCATGCACAAGTCACGTTCCCCAAATGTCTATGCATGCACAAGTCCCATTCCCCAAATGTCTATGCATGCACAAGTCCCATTCCCCGAATGTCTATGCACGCACAAATCACATTCCCCAAATGTCTGTGCATGCACAAGTCCCATTCCCCGAATGTCTGTGCATGCACAAGTCCCATTCCCCGAATGTCTATGCATGCACAAGTCCCATTCCCCGAATGTCTATGCATGCACAAGTCCCATTCCCCGAATGTCTGTGCATGCACAAGTCACGTTCCCCGAATGTCTATGCATGCACAAGTCACGTTCCCCAAATGTCTATGCATGCACAAGTCCCATTCCACGAATGTCTATGCATGCACAAGTGTCATTCCCCGAATGTCTATGCATGCACAAGTGTCATTCCCCGAATGTCTATGCATGCACAAGTCACGTTCCCCGAATGTCTATGCATGCACAAGTCCAATTCCCCGAATGTCTATGCATGCACAAGTCACCTTCCCCGATGGTCTTTGCATGCAGAAGTCACGTTCCCCGAATGTCTATGCATGCACAAGTCCCATTCCCCGAATGTCTATGCATGCACAAGTCACGTTCCCCGAATGTCTATGCATGCACAAGTCCCATTCCCCGAATGTCTATGCATGCACAAGTGTCATTCCCCGAATGTCTATGCATGCACAAGTCACGTTCCCCGAATGTCTATGCATGCACAAGTCCCATTCCCCGAATGTCTATGCATGCACAAGTCACGTTCCCCAAATGTCTATGCATGCACAAGTCCCATTCCCTGAATGTCTATGCATGCACAAGTGTCATTCCCCGAATGTCTGTGCATGCACAAGTCACGTTCCCCGAATGTCTATGTATGCACAAGTCCCATTCCCCGAATGTCTAATCATGCACAAGTGTCATTCCCCGAATGTCTATGCATGCACAAGTCACGTTCCCCAAATGTCTATGCATGCACAAGTCCCATTCCCCGAATGTCTATGTATGCACTAGTCCCATTCCCCAAATGTCTAATCATGCACAAGTGTCATTCCCCGAATGTCTATGCATGCACAAGTCACGTTCCCCAAATGTCTATGCATGCACAAGTCACGTTCCCCAAATGTCTATGCATGCACAAGTCCCATTCCCCAAATGTCTATGCATGCACAAGTCCCATTCCCCGAATGTCTATGCACGCACAAATCACATTCCCCAAATGTCTGTGCATGCACAAGTCCCATTCCCCGAATGTCTGTGCATGCACAAGTCCCATTCCCCGAATGTCTATGCATGCACAAGTCCCATTCCCCGAATGTCTATGCATGCACAAGTCCCATTCCCCGAATGTCTGTGCATGCACAAGTCACGTTCCCCGAATGTCTATGCATGCACAAGTCACGTTCCCCAAATGTCTATGCATGCACAAGTCCCATTCCACAAATGTCTATGCATGCACAAGTGTCATTCCCCGAATGTCTATGCATGCACAAGTGTCATTCCCCGAATGTCTATGCATGCACAAGTCACGTTCCCCGAATGTCTATGCATGCACAAGTCCCATTCCCCGAATGTCTATGCATGCACAAGTCCCATTCCCCGAATGTCTATGCATGCACAAGTCCCATTCCCCGAATGTCTATGCACGCACAAATCACATTCCCCAAATGTCTGTGCATGCACAAGTCCCATTCCCCGAATGTCTGTGCATGCACAAGTCCCATTCCCCGAATGTCTATGCATGCACAAGTCCCATTCCCCGAATGTCTATGCATGCACAAGTCCCATTCCCCGAATGTCTGTGCATGCACAAGTCACGTTCCCCGAATGTCTATGCATGCACAAGTCCCATTCACCGAATGTCTATGCATGCAGAAGTCACGTTCCCCGAATGTCTATGCATGCACAAGTCCCATTCCCCGAATGTCTATGCATGCACAAGTCACGTTCCCCGAACGTCTTTGCATGCACAAGTCACGTTCCCCGAATGTCTATGCATGCACAAGTCCCATTGCCTGAATGTCTATGCATGCACAAGTCACGTTCCCCGATGGTCTTTGCATGCAGAAGTCACGTTCCCCGAATGTCTATGCATGCACAAGTCCCATTCCCCGAATGTCTATGCATGCACAAGTCACGTTCCCCGAATGTCTATGCATGCACAAGTCCCATTCCCCGAATGTCTATGCATGCACAAGTGTCATTCCCCGAATGTCTATGCATGCACAAGTCACGTTCCCCGAATGTCTATGCATGCACAAGTCCCATTCCCCGAATGTCTATGCATGCACAAGTCACGTTCCCCAAATGTCTATGCATGCACAAGTCCCATTCCCTGAATGTCTATGCATGCACAAGTGTCATTCCCCGAATGTCTGTGCATGCACAAGTCACGTTCCCCGAATGTCTATGTATGCACAAGTCCCATTCCCCGAATGTCTAATCATGCACAAGTGTCATTCCCCGAATGTCTATGCATGCACAAATCACGTTCCCCAAATGTCTATGCATGCACAAGTCCCATTCTCCGAATGTCTATGTATGCACTAGTCCCATTCTCCAAATGTCTAATCATGCACAAGTGTCATTCCCCGAATGTCTATGCATGCACAAGTCACGTTCCCCAAATGTCTATGCATGCACAAGTCACGTTCCCCAAATGTCTATGCATGCACAAGTCCCATTCCCCAAATGTCTATGCATGCACAAGTCCCATTCCCCGAATGTCTATGCACGCACAAATCACATTCCCCAAATGTCTGTGCATGCACAAGTCCCATTCCCCGAATGTCTGTGCATGCACAAGTCCCATTCCCCGAATGTCTATGCATGCACAAGTCCCATTCCCCGAATGTCTATGCATGCACAAGTCCCATTCCCCGAATGTCTGTGCATGCACAAGTCACGTTCCCCGAATGTCTATGCATGCACAAGTCACGTTCCCCAAATGTCTATGCATGCACAAGTCCCATTCCACGAATGTCTATGCATGCACAAGTGTCATTCCCCGAATGTCTATGCATGCACAAGTGTCATTCCCCGAATGTCTATGCATGCACAAGTCACGTTCCCCGAATGTCTATGCATGCACAAGTCCCATTCCCCGAATGTCTATGCATGCACAAGTCCCATTCCCCGAATGTCTATGCATGCAGAAGTCACGTTCCCCGAATGTCTATGCATGCACAAGTCCCATTCCCCGAATGTCTATGCATGCACAAGTCACGTTCCCCGAACGTCTTTGCATGCACAAGTCACGTTCCCCGAATGTCTATGCATGCACAAGTCCCATTGCCCGAATGTCTATGCATGCACAAGTCACGTTCCCCACAAGTCTATGCATGCACAAGTCACGTTCCCCGAATGTCTATGCATGCACAAGTCCCATTCCCCGAATGTCTATGCATGCACAAGTCCCATTCCCCGAATGTCTATGCATGAACAAGTCACGTTCCCCGAATGTCTATGCATGCACAAGTCCCATTCCCCGAATGTCTATGCATGCACAAGACCCATTCCCCGAATCTCTATGCATGCACAAGTCACGTTCCCCGAATGTCTATGCATGCACAAGACCCATTCCCCGAATGTCTATGCATGCACAAGTCACGTTCCCCAAATGTCTATGCATGCACAAGTCATGTTCCCCGAATGTCTATGCATGCACAAGTGTCAGTCCCCGAATGTCTATGCATGCACAAGTCACGTTCCCCGAATCTCTATGCATGCACAAGTCACGTTCCCCGAATGTCTATGCATGCACAAGTCCCATTCCCCGAATGTCTATGCATGCACAAGTCCCATTCCCCGAATGTCTATGCATGCACAAGTGTCATTCCCCGAATGTCTATGCATGCACAAGTCACGTTCCCCGAATGTCTATGCATGCACAAGTCCCATTCCCCGAATGTCTATGCATGCACAAGTCACGTTCCCCAAATGTCTATGCATGCACAAGTCCCATTCCCTGAATGTCTATGCATGCACAAGTGTCATTCCCCGAATGTCTGTGCATGCACAAGTCACGTTCCCCGAATGTCTATGTATGCACAAGTCCCATTCCCCGAATGTCTAATCATGCACAAGTGTCATTCCCCGAATGTCTATGCATGCACAAGTCACGTTCCCCAAATGTCTATGCATGCACAAGTCCCATTCCCCGAATGTCTATGTATGCACAAGTCCCATTCCCCAAATGTCTAATCATGCACAAGTGTCATTCCCCGAATGTCTATGCATGCACAAGTCACGTTCCCCAAATGTCTATGCATGCACAAGTCACGTTCCCCAAATGTCTATGCATGCACAAGTCCCATTCCCCAAATGTCTATGCATGCACAAGTCCCATTCCCCGAATGTCTATGCACGCACAAATCACATTCCCCAAATGTCTGTGCATGCACAAGTCCCATTCCACGAATGTCTGTGCATGCACAAGTCCCATTCCCCGAATGTCTATGCATGCACAAGTCCCATTCCCCGAATGTCTATGCATGCACAAGTCCCATTCCCCGAATGTCTGTGCATGCACAAGTCACGTTCCCCGAATGTCTATGCATGCACAAGTCACGTTCCCCAAATGTCTATGCATGCACAAGTCCCATTCTACGAATGTCTATGCATGCACAAGTGTCATTCCCCGAATGTCTATGCATGCACAAGTGTCATTCCCCGAATGTCTATGCATGCACAAGTCACGTTCCCCGAATGTCTATGCATGCACAAGTCCCATTCCCCGAATGTCTATGCATGCAAAAGTCCCATTCCCCGAATGTCTATGCATGCAGAAGTCACGTTCCCCGAATGTCTATGCATGCACAAGTCCCATTCCCCGAATGTCTATGCATGCACAAGTCACGTTCCCCGAACGTCTTTGCATGCACAAGTCACGTTCCCCGAATGTCTATGCATGCACAAGTCCCATTGCCCGAATGTCTATGCATGCACAAGTCACGTTCCCCACAAGTCTATGCATGCACAAGTCACGTTCCCCGAATGTCTATGCATGCACAAGTCCCATTCCCCGAATGTCTATGCATGCACAAGTCCCATTCCCCGAATGTCTATGCATGCACAAGTCACGTTCCCCGAATGTCTATGCATGCACAAGTCCCATTCCCCGAATGTCTATGCATGCACAAGACCCATTCCCCGAATCTCTATGCATGCACAAGTCACGTTCCCCGAATGTCTATGCATGCACAAGACCCATTCCCCGAATGTCTATGCATGCACAAGTCACGTTCCCCAAATGTCTATGCATGCACAAGTCATGTTCCCCGAATGTCTATGCATGCACAAGTGTCAGTCCCCGAATGCCTATGCATGCACAAGTCACGTTCCCCGAATGTCTATGCATGCACAAGTCACGTTCCCCGAATGTCTATGCATGCACAAGTCCCATTCCCCGAATGTCTATGCATGCACAAGTCCCATTCCCCGAATGTCTATGCATGCACAAGTCACGTTCCCCGAATTTCTATGCATGCACAAGTCCCATTCCCCGAATGTCTATGCATGCACAAGACCCATTCCCCGAATCTCTATGCATGCACAAGTCACGTTCCCCGAATGTCTATGCATGCACAAGACCCATTCCCCGAATGTCTATGCATGCACAAGCCACGTTCCCCAAATGTCTATGCATGCACAAGTCATGTTACCCGAATGTCTATGCATGCACAAGTGTGATTCCCCAATTGTCTATGCATGCACAAGTCCCATTCCCCGAATGTCTATGCATGCACAAGTCACGTTCCCCGATGGTCTATGCATGCAGAAGTCACGTTCCCCGAATGTCTATGCATGCACAAGTCCTATTCCCCGAATGTCTGTACATGCACATGTCACGTTCCCCGAATGCCTATGCATGCACAAGTCCCATTCCCCGAATGTCTATGAATGCACAAGTGTCATTCCCCGAATGTCTATGCATGCACAAGTCACGTTCCCCAAATGTCTATGCATGCACAAGTCCCATTCGCCGAATGTATATGCATGCACAAGTGTCATTCCCCGAATGTCTATGCATGCACAAGTCCCATTTCCCGAATGTCTATGCATGCACAAGTCACGTCCCCCAAATGTCTATACACGCACAAGTCACGTTCCCCGAATGTCTATGCATGCACAAGTGTCATTCCCCGAATGTCTATGCATGCACAAGTCACGTTCCCCGAATGTCTATGCATGCACAAGTCCCATTCCCCGAATGTCTATGCATGCACAAGACCCATTCCACGAATGTCTATGCATGCACAAGTCACGTTCCCCGAATGTCTATGCATGCACAAGTGTCATTCCCCGAATGTCTGTGCATGCACAAGTCCCATTCCTCGAATGTCTATGCATGCACAAGTCCCATTCCCCGAAGAGCAATGCATGCACAAGTCCCATTCCCCGAATGTCTGTGCATGCACAAGTCCCATTCCCCGAAGGTCAATGCATGCGCAAGTCCCATTCCCCGAATGTCTATGCATGCACAAGTCCCATTCCCCGAATGTCTATGCATGCACAAGTGTCATTCTCCGAATGTCTATGCATGCACAAGTCACGTTCCCCAAATGTCTATGCATGCACAAGTCCCAATTGCCGAATGTATATGCATGCACAAGTGTCATTCCCCGAATGTCTATGCATGCACAAGTCCCATTCCCCGAATGTCTATGCATGCACAAATCACGTTCCCCAAATGTCTATGCATGCACAAGTCCCATTCCCCTATGGTCTATGCATGCAGAAGTCATGTTCCCCGAATGTCTATGCATGCACAAGTCCCATTCCCCGAATGTCTATGCATGCACAAGTCACGTTCCCCGAATATCTATGCATGCACAAGTCCCACTCCCCGAATGTCTATGCATGCACAAGTGTCATTCCCCGAATGTCACTGCATGCACAAGTCCCATTCCCCGAATGTCTATGCATGCACAAGTCACGTTCCCCAAATGACTATACATGCACAAGTCACGTTCCCCGAATGTCTATGCATGCACAAGTGTCATTCCCCGAATGTCTATGCATGCACAAGTCACGTTCCCCGAATGTCTATGCATGCACAAGTCCCATTCCCCGAATGTCTATGCATGCACAAGTCCCATTCCCCGAATGTCTATGCATGCACAAGACCGATTCCCCGAATGTCTATGCATGCACAAGTCACGTTCCCTGAATGTCTATGCATGCACAAGTGTCATTCCCCGTATGTCTGTGCATGCACAAGTCCCATTCCCCGAATCTCTATGCATGCACAAGTGTCATTCCCCGAATGTCTATGCGTGCACAAGTCCCATTCCCCAAAGGTCAATGCATGCACAAGTCCCATTCCCCGAATGTCTGTGCATGCACAAGTCCCATTCCCCGAATGTCTATGCATGCACAAGTGTCATTCTCCGAATGTCTATGCATGCACAAGTCACGTTCCCCAAATGTCTATGCATGCAAAAGTCACATTCCCGGAATGTCTATGCATGCACAAGTGTCATTCACCGAATGTCTATGCATGCACAAGTCCCATTCCCCGAATGTCTATGCATGCACAAATCACGTTCCCCAAATGTCTATGCATGCACAAGTCCCATTCCCTGAATGTCTCTGCATGCACAAGTCACGTTCCCCAAATGTCTATGCATGCACAAGTCACGTTCCCCGAATGTCTATGCATGCACAAGTCCCATTCCCCGAATGTCTATGCATGCACAAGTCACGTTCCCCACAAGTCTATGCATGCACAAGTCACGTTCCCCGAATGTCTATGCATGCACAAGTCCCATTCCCCGAATGTCTATGCATGCACAAGTCCCATTCCCCGAATGTCTATGCATGCACAAGTCACGTTCCCCGAATGTCTATGCATGCACAAGTCCCATTCCCCGAATGTCTATGCATGCACAAGACCCATTCCCCGAATCTCTATGCATGCACAAGTCACGTTCCCCGAATGTCTATGCATGCACAAGACCCATTCCCCGAATGTCTATGCATGCACAAGTCACGTTCCCCAAATGTCTATGCATGCACAAGTCATGTTCCCCGAATGTCTATGCATGCACAAGTGTCAGTCCCCGAATGTCTATGCATGCACAAGTCACGTTCCCCGAATGTCTATGCATGCACAAGTCACGTTCCCCGAATGTCTATGCATGCACAAGTCCCATTCCCCGAATGTCTATGCATGCACAAGTCCCATTCCCCGAATGTCTATGCATGCACAAGTCACGTTCCCCGAATTTCTATGCATGCACAAGTCCCATTCCCCGAATGTCTATGCATGCACAAGACCCATTCCCCGAATCTCGATGCATGCACAAGTCACGTTCCCCGAATGTCTATGCATGCACAAGACCCATTCCCCGAATGTCTATGCATGCACAAGCCACGTTCCCCAAATGTCTATGCATGCACAAGTCATGTTACCCGAATGTCTATGCATGCACAAGTGTGATTCCCCAATTGTCTATGCATGCACAAGTCCCATTCCCCGAATGTCTATGCATGCACAAGTCCCATTCCCCGAATGTCTATGCATGCACAAGTCCCATTCCCCGAATGTCTATGCATGCACAAGACCGATTCCCCGCATGTCTATGCATGCACAAGTCACGTTCCCTGAATGTCTATGCATGCACAAGTGTCATTCCCCGTATGTCTGTGCATGCACAAGTCCCATTCCCCGAATCTCTATGCATGCACAAGTGTCATTCCCCGAATGTCTGTGCATGCACAAGTCCCATTCCCCGAATGTCTATGCGTGCACAAGTCCCATTCCCCAAAGGTCAATGCATGCACAAGTCCCATTCCCCGAATGTCTATGCATGCACAAGTGTCATTCCCCGAATGTCTATGCCAGCACAAGTGTCATTCCCCAAATGTCTATGCATGCACAAGTCACGTTCCCCGAATGTCTATGCATGCACACATCCCATTCCCCGAATGTCTATGCATGCACAAGTCACGTTCCCCGATGGTCTTTGCATGCAGAAGTCACGTTCCCCGAATGTCTATGCATGCACAAGTCCCATTCCCCGAATGTCTATGCATGCACAAGTCACGTTCCCCGAATGTCTATGCATGCACAAGTCCCATTCCCCGAATGTCTATGCATGCACAAGTGTCATTCCCCGAATGTCTATGCATGCACAAGTCACGTTCCCCGAATGTCTATGCATGCACAAGTCCCATTCCCCGAATGTCTATGCATGCACATGTCACGTTCCCCAAATGTCTATGCATGCACAAGTCCCATTCCCTGAATGTCTATGCATGCACAAGTGTCATTCCCCGAATGTCTGTGCATGCACAAGTCACGTTCCCCGAATGTCTATGTATGCACAAGTCCCATTCCCCGAATGTCTAATCATGCACAAGTGTCATTCCCCAAATGTCTATGCATGCACAAGTCCCATTCCCCGAATGTCTATGTATGCACAAGTCCCATTCCCCAAATGTCTAATCATGCACAAGTGTCATTCCCCGAATGTCTGTGCATGCACAAGTCACGTTCCCCAAATGTCTATGCATGCACAAGTCCCATTCCCCAAATGTCTATGCATGCACAAGTCCCATTCCCCAAATGTCTATGCATGCACAAGTCCCATTCCCCGAATGTCTATGCACGCACAAATCACATTCCCCAAATGTCTGTGCATGCACAAGTCCCATTCCCCGAATGTCTGTGCATGCACAAGTCCCATTCCCCGAATGTCTATGCATGCACAAGTCCCATTCCCCGAATGTCTATGCATGCACAAGTCCCATTCCCCGAATGTCTGTGCATGCACAAGTCACGTTCCCCGAATGTCTTTGCATGCACAAGTCACGTTCCCCAAATGTCTATGCATGCACAAGTCCCATTCCACGAATGTCTATGCATGCACATGTCACGTTCCCCAAATGTCTATGCATGCACAAGTCACGTTCCCTGACTGTCTATGCATGCACAAGTGTCATTCCCCGAATGTCTATGCATGCTCAAGTGTCATTCCCCGAATGTCTATGCATGCACAAGTCACGTTCCCCGAATGTCTATGCATGCACAAGTCCCATTCCCCGAATGTCTATGCATGCACAAGTCCCATTCCCCGAATGTCTATGCATGCACAAGTCCCATTCCCCGAATGTCTATGCATGCAGAAGTCACGTTCCCCGAATGTCTATGCATGCACAAGTCCCATTCCCCGAATGTCTATGCATGCACAAGTCACGTTCCCCGAACGTCTTTGCATGCACAAGTCACGTTCCCCGAATGTCTATGCATGCACAAGTCCCATTGCCCGAATGTCTATGCATGCACAAGTCACGTTCCCCACAAGTCTATGCATGCACAAGTCACGTTCCCCGAATGTCTATGCATGCACAAGTCCCATTCCCCGAATGTCTATGCATGCACAAGTCCCATTCCCCGAATGTCTATGCATGCACAAGTCACGTTCCCCGAATGTCTATGCATGCACAAGTCCCATTCCCCGAATGTCTATGCATGCACAAGACCCATTCCCCGAATCTCTATGCATGCACAAGTCACGTTCCCCGAATGTCTATGCATGCACAAGACCCATTCCCCGAATGTCTATGCATGCACAAGTCACGTTCCCCAAATGTCTATGCATGCACAAGTCATGTTCCCCGAATGTCTATGCATGCACAAGTGTCAGTCCCCGAATGTCTATGCATGCACAAGTCACGTTCCCCGAATGTCTATGCATGCACAAGTCACGTTCCCCGAATGTCTATGCATGCACAAGTCCCATTGCCCGAATGTCTATGCATGCACAAGTCCCATTCCCCGAATGTCTATGTATGCACAAGTCACGTTCCCCAAATTTCTATGCATGCACAAGTCCCATTCCCCGAATGTCTATGCATGCACAAGACCCATTCCCCGAATCTCTATGCATGCACAAGTCACGTTCCCCGAATGTCTATGCATGCACAAGACCCATTCCCCGAATGTCTATGCATGCACAAGCCACGTTCCCCAAATGTCTATGCATGCACAAGTCATGTTACCCGAATGTCTATGCATGCACAAGTCCCATTCCCCGAATGTCTATGCATGCACAAGTCACGTTCCCCGAATGTCTATGCATGCACAAGTCCCATTCACCGAATGTCTATGCATGCACAAGCGTCATTCCCCGAATGTCTGTGCATGCACAAGTCCCATTCCCCGAATGTCTATGCATGCACAAGTGTCATTCCCCGAATGCCTGTGCATTCACAAGTCCCATTCCCCGAATGTCTATGCATGCACAAGTCCCATTCCCCGAATGTCTGTGCATGCACATGTCACGTTCCCCGAATGCCTATGCATGCACAAGTCCCATACCCCGAATGTCTATGCATGCAAAAGTGTCATTCCCGAATGTCTATGCATGCACAAGTCACGTTCCCCAAATGTCTATGCATGCACAAGTCCCATTCAACGAATGGCTATGCATGCACATGTGTCATTCCCTGAATGTCTATGCATGCACAAGTCACGTTCCCCGAATGTCTATGCATGCACAAGTCCCATTCCCCGAATGTCTATGCATGCACAAGTCCCATTCCCCGAATGTCTATGCATGCACAAGTCCCATTCCCCGAATGTCTATGCATGCAGAAGTCACGTTCCCCGAATGTCTATGCATGCACAAGTCCCATTCCCCGAATGTCTATGCATGCACAAGTCACGTTCCCCGAACGTCTTTGCATGCACAAGTCACGTTCCCCGAATGTCTATGCATGCACAAGTCCCATTGCCCGAATGTCTATGCATGCACAAGTCACGTTCCCCACAAGTCTATGCATGCACAAGTCACGTTCCCCGAATGCCTATGCATGCACAAGTCCCATTCCCCGAATGTCTATGCATGCACAAGTCCCATTCCCCGAATGTTTATGCATGCACAAGTCACGTTCCCCGAATGTCTATGCATGCACAAGTCCCATTCCCCGAATGTCTATGCATGCACAAGACCCATTCCCCGAATCTCTATGCATGCACAAGTCACGTTCCCCGAATGTCTATGCATGCACAAGACCCATTCCCCGAATGTCTATGCATGCACAAGTCACGTTCCCCAAATGTCTATGCATGCACAAGTCATGTTCCCCGAATGTCTATGCATGCACAAGTGTCAGTCCCCGAATGTCTATGCATGCACAAGTCACGTTCCCCGAATGTCTATGCATGCACAAGTCACGTTCCCCGAATGTCTATGCATGCACAAGTCCCATTGCCCGAATGTCTATGCATGCACAAGTCCCATTCCCCGAATGTCTATGTATGCACAAGTCACGTTCCCCAAATTTCTATGCATGCACAAGTCCCATTCCCCGAATGTCTATGCATGCACAAGACCCATTCCCCGAATCTCTATGCATGCACAAGTCACGTTCCCCGAATGTCTATGCATGCACAAGACCCATTCCCCGAATGTCTATGCATGCACAAGCCACGTTCCCCAAATGTCTATGCATGCACAAGTCATGTTACCCGAATGTCTATGCATGCACAAGTCCCATTCCCCGAATGTCTATGCATGCACAAGTCACGTTCCCCGAATGTCTATGCATGCACAAGTCCCATTCACCGAATGTCTATGCATGCACAAGCGTCATTCCCCGAATGTCTGTGCATGCACAAGTCCCATTCCCCGAATGTCTATGCATGCAGAAGTGTCATTCCCCGAATGCCTGTGCATTCACAAGTCCCATTCCCCGAATGTCTATGCATGCACAAGTCCCATTCCCCGAATGTCTGTGCATGCACATGTCACGTTCCCCGAATGCCTATGCATGCACAAGTCCCATACCCCGAATGTCTATGCATGCAAAAGTGTCATTTCCGAATGTCTATGCATGCACAAGTCACGTTCCCCAAATGTCTATGCATGCACAAGTCCCATTCAACGAATGGCTATGCATGCACATGTGTCATTCCCTGAATGTCTATGCATGCACAAGTCCCATTTCCCGAATGTCTATGCATGCACAAGTCACGTTCCCCGAATGTCTATGCATGCACAAGTGTCATTCCCCGAATGTCTATGCATGCACAAGTCCCATTGCCCGAATGTCTATGCATGCACAAGTCACGTTCCCCACAAGTCTATGCATGCACAAGTCACGTTCCCCGAATGTCTATGCATGCACAAGTCCCATTCCCCGAATGTCTATGCATGCACAAGTCCCATTCCCCGAATGTCTATGCATGCACAAGTCACGTTCCCCGAATGTCTATGCATGCACAAGTCCCATTCCCCGAATGTCTATGCATGCACAAGACCCATTCCCCGAATCTCTATGCATGCACAAGTCACGTTCCCCGAATGTCTATGCATGCACAAGACCCATTCCCCGAATGTCTATGCATGCACAAGTCACGTTCCCCAAATGTCTATGCATGCACAAGTCATGTTCCCCGAATGTCTATGCATGCACAAGTGTCAGTCCCCGAATGTCTATGCATGCACAAGTCACGTTCCCCGAATGTCTATGCATGCACAAGTCACGTTCCCCGAATGTCTATGCATGCACAAGTCCCATTGCCCGAATGTCTATGCATGCACAAGTCCCATTCCCCGAATGTCTATGTATGCACAAGTCACGTTCCCCAAATTTCTATGCATGCACAAGTCCCATTCCCCGAATGTCTATGCATGCACAAGACCCATTCCCCGAATCTCTATGCATGCACAAGTCACGTTCCCCGAATGTCTATGCATGCACAAGACCCATTCCCCGAATGTCTATGCATGCACAAGCCACGTTCCCCAAATGTCTATGCATGCACAAGTCATGTTACCCGAATGTCTATGCATGCACAAGTCCCATTCCCCGAATGTCTATGCATGCACAAGTCACGTTCCCCGAATGTCTATGCATGCACAAGTCCCATTCACCGAATGTCTATGCATGCACAAGCGTCATTCCCCGAATGTCTGTGCATGCACAAGTCCCATTCCCCGAATGTCTATGCATGCAGAAGTGTCATTCCCCGAATGCCTGTGCATTCACAAGTCCCATTCCCCGAATGTCTATGCATGCACAAGTCCCATTCCCCGAATGTCTGTGCATGCACATGTCACGTTCCCCGAATGCCTATGCATGCACAAGTCCCATACCCCGAATGTCTATGCATGCAAAAGTGTCATTCCCGAATGTCTATGCATGCACAAGTCACGTTCCCCAAATGTCTATGCATGCACAAGTCCCATTCAACGAATGGCTATGCATGCACATGTGTCATTCCCTGAATGTCTATGCATGCACAAGTCCCATTTCCCGAATGTCTATGCATGCACAAGTCACGTTCCCCGAATGTCTATGCATGCACAAGTGTCATTCCCCGAATGTATATGCATGCACAAGTCCCATTCCCCGAACGTCTATGCATGCACAAGTCCCATTCCCCGAATGTCTATGCATGCACAAGTCCTATTCCCCGAATGTCTATGCATGCACAAGACCCATTCCCCGAATGTCTATGCATGCACAAGTCACGTTCCCCAAATGTCTATGCATGCACAAGTCATGTTCCCCGAATGTCTATGCATGCACAAGTGTCAGTCCCCGAATGTCTATGCATGCACAAGTCACGTTCCCTGAATGTCTATGCATGCACAAGTCACGTTCCCCGAATGTCTATGCATGCACAAGTCCCATTCCCCGAATGTCTATGCATGCACAAGTACAATTCCCCGAATGTCTATGCATGCACAAGTCACGTTCCCCGAATTTCTATGCATGCACAAGTCCCATTCCCCGAATGTCTATGCATGCACAAGACCCATTCCCCGAATCTCTATGCATGCACAAGTCACGTTCCCCGAATGTCTATGCATGCACAAGACCCATTCCCCGAATGTCTATGCATGCACAAGCCACGTTCCCCAAATGTCTATGCATGCACAAGTCATGTTACCCGAATGTCTATGCATGCACAAGTGTGATTCCCCAATTGTCTATGCATGCACAAGTCCCATTCCCCAAATGTCTATGCATGCACAAGTCCCATTCCCCGAATGTCTATGCACGCACAAATCACATTCCCCAAATGTCTGTGCATGCACAAGTCCCATTCCCCGAATGTCTGTGCATGCACAAGTCCCATTCCCCGAATGTCTATGCATGCACAAGTCCCATTCCCCGAATGTCTATGCATGCACAAGTCCCATTCCCCGAATGTCTATGCATGCACAAGTCACGTTCCCCGAATTTCTATGCATGCACAAGTCCCATTCCCCGAATGTCTATGCATGCACAAGACCCATTCCCCGAATCTCTATGCATGCACAAGTCACGTTCCCCGAATGTCTATGCATGCACAAGACCCATTCCCCGAATGTCTATGCATGCACAAGCCACGTTCCCCAAATGTCTATGCATGCACAAGTCATGTTACCCGAATGTCTATGCATGCACAAGTGTGATTCCCCAATTGTCTATGCATGCACAAGTCCCATTCCCCAAATGTCTATGCATGCACAAGTCCCATTCCCCGAATGTCTATGCACGCACAAATCACATTCCCCAAATGTCTGTGCATGCACAAGTCCCATTCCCCGAATGTCTGTGCATGCACAAGTCCCATTCCCCGAATGTCTATGCATGCACAAGTCCCATTCCCCGAATGTCTATGCATGCACAAGTCCCATTCCCCGAATGTCTGTGCATGCACAAGTCACGTTCCCCGAATGTCTTTGCATGCACAAGTCACGTTCCCCAAATGTCTATGCATGCACAAGTCCCATTCCACGAATATCTATGCATGCACATGTCACGTTCCCCAAATGTCTATGCATGCACAAGTCACGTTCCCTGACTGTCTATGCATGCACAAGTGTCATTCCCCGAATGTCTATGCATGCTCAAGTGTCATTCCCCGAATGTCTATGCATGCACAAGTCACGTTCCCCGAATGTCTATGCATGCACAAGTCCCATTCCCCGAATGTCTATGCATGCACAAGTCCCATTCCCCGAATGTCTATGCATGCACAAGTCCCATTCCCCGAATGTCTATGCATGCAGAAGTCACGTTCCCCGAATGTCTATGCATGCACAAGTCCCATTCCCCGAATGTCTATGCATGCACAAGTCACGTTCCCCGAACGTCTTTGCATGCACAAGTCACGTTCCCCGAATGTCTATGCATGCACAAGTCCCATTGCCCGAATGTCTATGCATGCACAAGTCACGTTCCCCACAAGTCTATGCATGCACAAGTCACGTTCCCCGAATGTCTATGCATGCACAAGTCCCATTCCCCGAATGTCTATGCATGCACAAGTCCCATTCCCCGAATGTCTATGCATGCACAAGTCACGTTCCCCGAATGTCTATGCATGCACAAGTCCCATTCCCCGAATGTCTATGCATGCACAAGACCCATTCCCCGAATCTCTATGCATGCACAAGTCACGTTCCCCGAATGTCTATGCATGCACAAGACCCATTCCCCGAATGTCTATGCATGCACAAGTCACGTTCCCCAAATGTCTATGCATGCACAAGTCATGTTCCCCGAATGTCTATGCATGCACAAGTGTCAGTCCCCGAATGTCTATGCATGCACAAGTCACGTTCCCCGAATGTCTATGCATGCACAAGTCACGTTCCCCGAATGTCTATGCATGCACAAGTCCCATTGCCCGAATGTCTATGCATGCACAAGTCCCATTCCCCGAATGTCTATGTATGCACAAGTCACGTTCCCCAAATTTCTATGCATGCACAAGTCCCATTCCCCGAATGTCTATGCATGCACAAGACCCATTCCCCGAATCTCTATGCATGCACAAGTCACGTTCCCCGAATGTCTATGCATGCACAAGACCCATTCCCCGAATGTCTATGCATGCACAAGCCACGTTCCCCAAATGTCTATGCATGCACAAGTCATGTTACCCGAATGTCTATGCATGCACAAGTCCCATTCCCCGAATGTCTATGCATGCACAAGTCACGTTCCCCGAATGTCTATGCATGCACAAGTCCCATTCACCGAATGTCTATGCATGCACAAGCGTCATTCCCCGAATGTCTGTGCATGCACAAGTCCCATTCCCCGAATGTCTATGCATGCACAAGTGTCATTCCCCGAATGCCTGTGCATTCACAAGTCCCATTCCCCGAATGTCTATGCATGCACAAGTCCCATTCCCCGAATGTCTGTGCATGCACATGTCACGTTCCCCGAATGCCTATGCATGCACAAGTCCCATACCCCGAATGTCTATGCATGCAAAAGTGTCATTCCCGAATGTCTATGCATGCACAAGTCACGTTCCCCAAATGTCTATGCATGCACAAGTCCCATTCAACGAATGGCTATGCATGCACATGTGTCATTCCCTGAATGTCTATGCATGCACAAGTCCCATTTCCCGAATGTCTATGCATGCACAAGTCACGTTCCCCGAATGTCTATGCATGCACAAGTGTCATTCCCCGAATGTATATGCATGCACAAGTCCCATTCCCCGAACGTCTATGCATGCACAAGTCCCATTCCCCGAATGTCTATGCATGCACAAGTCCTATTCCCCGAATGTCTATGCATGCACAAGACCCATTCCCCGAATGTCTATGCATGCACAAGTCACGTTCCCCAAATGTCTATGCATGCACAAGTCATGTTCCCCGAATGTCTATGCATGCACAAGTGTCAGTCCCCGAATGTCTATGCATGCACAAGTCACGTTCCCCGAATGTCTATGCATGCACAAGTCACGTTCCCCGAATGTCTATGCATGCACAAGTCCCATTCCCCGAATGTCTATGCATGCACAAGTCCCATTCCCCGAATGTCTATGCATGCACAAGTCACGTTCCCCGAATTTCTATGCATGCACAAGTCCCATTCCCCGAATGTCTATGCATGCACAAGACCCATTCCCCGAATCTCTATGCATGCACAAGTCACGTTCCCCGAATGTCTATGCATGCACAAGACCCATTCCCCGAATGTCTATGCATGCACAAGCCACGTTCCCCAAATGTCTATGCATGCACAAGTCATGTTACCCGAATGTCTATGCATGCACAAGTGTGATTCCCCAATTGTCTATGCATGCACAAGTCCCATTCCCCGAATGTCTATGCATGCACAAGTCACGTTCCCCGATGGTCTATGCATGCACAAGTCACGTTCCCCGAGTGTCTATGCATGCACAAGTTCCATTCACCGAATGTCTATGCATGCACAAGCGTCATTCCCCGAATGTCTGTGCATGGACAAGTCCCATTCCCCGAATGTCTATGCATGCACAAGTGTCATTCCCCGAATGTCTATGCATGCACAAGACCCATTCCCCGAATGTCTATGCATGCACAAGCCACGTTCCCCAAATGTCTATGCATGCACAAGTCATGTTACCCGAATGTCTATGCATGCACAAGTGTGATTCCCCAATTGTCTATGCATGCAGAAGTCACGTTCCCCGAATGTCTATGCATGCACAAGTCCCATTCCCCGAATGTCTATGCATTCACAAGTCACGTTCCCCGAATGTCTATGCATGCACAAGTCCCATTCACCGAATGTCTATGCATGCACAAGCATCATTCCCCGAATGTCTGTGCATGCACAAGTCCCATTCCCCGAATGTCTATGCATGCACAAGTGTCATTCCCCGAATGCCTGTGCATTCACAAGTCCCATTCCCCGAATGTCTATGCATGCACAAGTCCCATTCCCCGAATGTCTGTGCATGCACATGTCACGTTCCCCGAATGCCTATGCATGCACAAGTCCCATACCCCGAATGTCTATGCATGCAAAAGTGTCATTCCCGAATGTCTATGCATGCACAAGTCACGTTCCCCAAATGTCTATGCATGCACAAGTCCCATTCAACGAATGGCTATGCATGCACATGTGTCATTCCCTGAATGTCTATGCATGCACAAGTCCCATTTCCCGAATGTCTATGCATGCACGAGTCACGTCCCCCAAATGTCTATACACGCACAAGTCACGTTCCCCGAATGTCTATGCATGCACAAGTGTCATTCCCCGAATGTATATGCATGCACAAGTCCCATTCCCCGAATGTCTATGCATGCACAAGTCCCATTCCCCGAATGTCTATGCATGCACAAGTCCCATTCCCCGAATGTCTATGCATGCACAAGACCCATTCCACGAATGTCTATGCATGCACAAGTCACGTTCCCCGAATGTCTATGCATGCACAATTGTCATTCCCCGAATGTCTGTGCATGCACAAGTCCCATTCCCCGAATGTCTATGTGTGCACAAGTCCCATTCCCCGAAGGTCAATGCATGCACAAGTCCCATTCCCCGAATGTCTGTGCATGCACAAGTCACGTTCCCCGAATTTCTATGCATGCACAAGTCCCATTCCCCGAATGTCTATGCATGCACAAGTGTCATGCTCCGAATGTCTATGCATGCACAAGTCACGTTCCCCAAATGTCTATGCATGCACAAGTCCCATTCCCCGAATGTATATGCATGCACAAGTGTCATTCCCCGAATGTCTATGCATGCACAAGTCCCATTCCCCGAATGTCTCTGCATGCACAAGTCACGTTCCCCAAATGTCTATGCATGCACAAATCACGTTCCCCAAATGTCTATGCATGCACAAGTCCCATTCCCCGAATGTCTCTGCATGCACAAGTCACGTTCCCCAAATGTCTATGCATGCACAAGTCACGTTCCCCGAATGTCTATGCATGCACAATTCCCATTCCCCGAATGTCTATGCATGCACAAGTCCCATTCCCCGAATGTCTATGCCAGCACAAGTGTCATTCCCCGAATGTCTATGCATGCACAAGTCACGTTCCCCGATGGTCTATGCATGCAGAAGTCATGTTCCCCGAATGTCTATGCATGCACAAGTCCCATTCCCCGAATCTCTATGCATGCACAAGTCACGTTCCCCGAATGTCTATGCATGCACAAGACCCATTCCCCGAATGTCTATGCATGCACAAGTCACGTTCCCCGATGGTCTATGCATGCAGAAGTCATGTTCCCCGAATGTCTATGCATGCACAAGTCCCATTCCCCGAATGTCTATGCATGCACAAGTCACGTTCCCCGAATGTCTATGCATGCACAAGTCACGTTCCCTGAATGTCTATGCATGCACAAGTCCCGTTCCCCGAATGTCTATGCATGCACAAGTCCCATTCCCCGAATGTCTATGCATGCACAAGTGTCATTCCCCAAATGTCTATGCATGCACAAGTCACGTTCCCCAAATGTCTATGCATGCACAAGTCCCATTCCCCGAATGTCTATGCATGCACAAGTGTCATTCCCCGAAAGTCTATGCATGCACAAGTCCCATTCCCCGAATGTCTATGCATGCACAAGACCCATTCCCCGAATGGCTATGCATGCACAAGTCACGTTCCCCGAATGTCTATGCATGCACAAGTCCCATTCCCCGAATGTCTATGCATGCACAAGTCACGTTCCCCGAACGTCTTTGCATGCACAAGTCACGTTCCCCGAATGTCTATGCATGCACAAGTCCCATTGCCCGAATGTCTATGCATGCACAGGTCACGTTCCCCACAAGTCTATGCATGCACAAGTCACGTTCCCCGAATGTCTATGCATGCACAAGTCCCATTCCCCGAATGTCTATGCATGCACAAGTCCCATTCCCCGAATGTCTATGCATGCACAAGTCACGTTCCCCGAATGTCTATGCATGCACAAGTCCCATTCCCCAAATGTCTATGCATGCACAAGACCCATTCCCCGAATCTCTATGCATGCACAAGTCATGTTCCCCGAATGTCTATGCATGCACAAGACCCATTCCCCGAATGTCTATGCATGCACAAGTCACGTTCCCCAAATGTCTATGCATGCACAAGTCATGTTCCCCGAATGTCTATGCATGCACAAGTGTCAGTCCCCGAATGTCTATGCATGCACAAGTCACGTTCCCCGAATGTCTATGCATGCACAAGTCACGTTCCCCGAATGTCTATGCATGCACAAGTCCCATTCCCCGAATGTCTATGCATGCACAAGTCCCATTCCCCGAATGTCTATGCATGCACAAGTCACGTTCCCCGAATTTCTATGCATGCACAAGTCCCATTCCCCGAATGTCTATGCATGCACAAGACCCATTCCCCGAATCTCTATGCATGCACAAGTCACGTTCCCCGACTGTCTATGGATGCACAAGACCCATTCCCCGAATGTCTATGCATGCACAAGTCACGTTCCCCAAATGTCTATGCATGCACAAGTCATGTTCCCCGAATGTCTATGCATGCACAAGTGTGATTCCCCAATTGTCTATGCATGCACAAGTCCCATTCCCCGAATGTCTATGCATGCACAAGTCACGTTCCCCAAATGTCTATGCATGCACAAGTCCCATTCAACGAATGGCTATGCATGCACAAGTGTCATTCCCCGAATGTCTATGCATGCACAAGTCCCATTTCCCGAATGTCTATGCATGCACAAGTCACGTCCCCCAAATGTCTATACACGCACAAGTCACGTTCCCCGAATGTCTATGCATGCACAAGTGTCATTCCCCGAATGTATATGCATGCACAAGTCCCATTCCCCGAATGTCTATGCATGCACAAGTCCCATTCCCCGAATGTCTATGCATGCACAAGTCCCATTGCCCGAATGTCTATGCATGCACAATACCCATTCCCCGAATGTCTATGCATGCACAAGTCACGTTCCTCGAATGTCTATGCATGCACAATTGTCATTCCCCGAATGTCTGTGCATGCACAAGTCCCATTCCCCGAATGTCTATGTGTGCACAAGTACCATTCCCCGAAGGTCAATGCATGCACAAGTCCCATTCCCCGAATGTCTGTGCATGCAGAAGTCACGTTCCCCGAATTTCTATGCATGCACAAGTCCCATTCCCCGAATGTCTATGCATGCACAAGTGTCATTCTCCGAATGTCTATGCATGCACAAGTCACGTTCCCCAAATGTCTATGCATGCACAAGTCCCATTCCCCGAATGTATATGCATGCACAAGTGTCATTCCCCGAATGTCTATGCATGCACAAGTCCCATTCCCCGAATGTCTATGCATGCACAAATCACGTTCCCCAAATGTCTATGCATGCACAAGTCCCATTCCCCGAATGTCTCTGCATGCACAAGTCACGTTCCCCAAATGTCTATGCATGCACAAGTCACGTTCCCCGAATGTCTATGCATGCACAATTCCCATTCCCCGAATGTCTATGCATGCACAAGTCCCATTCCCCGAATGTCTATGCATGCACAAGTGTCATTCCCCAAATGTCTATGCATGCACAAGACCCATTCCCCGAATGTCTATGCATGCACAAGTCACGTTCCCCGATGGTCTATGCATGCAGAAGTCATGTTCCCCGAATGTCTATGCATGCACAAGTCCCATTCCCCGAATGTCTATGCATGCACAAGTCACGTTCCCCGAATGTCTATGCATGCACAAGTCACGTTCCCTGAATGACTATGCATGCACAAGTCCCGCTCCCCGAATGTCTATGCATGCACAAGTCCCATTCCCCGAATGTCTATGCATGCACAAGTGTCATTCCCCGAATGTCTATGCATGCACAAGTCACGTTCCCCAAATGTCTATGCATGCACAAGACCCATTCCCCTAATGTCTATGCATGCACAAGTCACGTTCCCAGAATGTCTATGCATGCACAAGTGTCATTCCCCAAATGTCTATGCATGCACAAGTCACGTTCCCCGAATGTCTATGCATGCACAAGACCCATTCCCCGAATGTCTATGCATGCACAAGTCACGTTCCCCGATGGTCTATGCATGCAGAAGTCATGTTCCCCGAATGTCTATGCATGCACAAGTCCCATTCCCCGAATGTCTATGCATGCACAAGTCACGTTCCCCGAATGTCTATGCATGCACAAGTCACGTTCCCTGAATGTCTATGCATGCACAAGTCCCGTTCCCCGAATGTCTATGCATGCACAAGTCCCATTCCCCGAATGTCTATGCATGCACAAGTGTCATTCCCCAAATGTCTATGCATGCACAAGTCACGTTCCCCAAATGTCTATGCATGCACAAGTCCCATTCCCCGAATGTCTATGCATGCACAAGTGTCATTCCCCGAAAGTCTATGCATGCACAAGTCCCATTCCCCGAATGTCTATGCATGCACAAGACCCATTCCCCGAATGGCTATGCATGCACAAGTCACGTTCCCCGAATGTCTATGCATGCACAAGTCCCATTCCCCGAATGTCTATGCATGCACAAGTCACGTTCCCCGAACGTCTTTGCATGCACAAGTCACGTTCCCCGAATGTCTATGCATGCACAAGTCCCATTGCCCGAATGTCTATGCATGCACAGGTCACGTTCCCCACAAGTCTATGCATGCACAAGTCACGTTCCCCGAATGTCTATGCATGCACAAGTCCCATTCCCCGAATGTCTATGCATGCACAAGTCCCATTCCCCGAATGTCTATGCATGCACAAGTCACGTTCCCCGAATGTCTATGCATGCACAAGTCCCATTCCCCAAATGTCTATGCATGCACAAGACCCATTCCCCGAATCTCTATGCATGCACAAGTCATGTTCCCCGAATGTCTATGCATGCACAAGACCCATTCCCCGAATGTCTATGCATGCACAAGTCACGTTCCCCAAATGTCTATGCATGCACAAGTCATGTTCCCCGAATGTCTATGCATGCACAAGTGTCAGTCCCCGAATGTCTATGCATGCACAAGTCACGTTCCCCGAATGTCTATGCATGCACAAGTCACGTTCCCCGAATGTCTATGCATGCACAAGTCCCATTCCCCGAATGTCTATGCATGCACAAGTCCCATTCCCCGAATGTCTATGCATGCACAAGTCACGTTCCCCGAATTTCTATGCATGCACAAGTCCCATTCCCCGAATGTCTATGCATGCACAAGACCCATTCCCCGAATCTCTATGCATGCACAAGTCACGTTCCCCGACTGTCTATGGATGCACAAGACCCATTCCCCGAATGTCTATGCATGCACAAGTCACGTTCCCCAAATGTCTATGCATGCACAAGTCATGTTCCCCGAATGTCTATGCATGCACAAGTGTGATTCCCCAATTGTCTATGCATGCACAAGTCCCATTCCCCGAATGTCTATGCATGCACAAGTCACGTTCCCCAAATGTCTATGCATGCACAAGTCCCATTCAACGAATGGCTATGCATGCACAAGTGTCATTCCCCGAATGTCTATGCATGCACAAGTCCCATTTCCCGAATGTCTATGCATGCACAAGTCACGTCCCCCAAATGTCTATACACGCACAAGTCACGTTCCCCGAATGTCTATGCATGCACAAGTGTCATTCCCCGAATGTATATGCATGCACAAGTCCCATTCCCCGAATGTCTATGCATGCACAAGTCCCATTCCCCGAATGTCTATGCATGCACAAGTCCCATTCCCCGAATGTCTATGCATGCACAAGACCCATTCCCCGAATGTCTATGCATGCACAAGTCACGTTCCTCGAATGTCTATGCATGCACAATTGTCATTCCCCGAATGTCTGTGCATGCACAAGTCCCATTCCCCGAATGTCTATGTGTGCACAAGTACCATTCCCCGAAGGTCAATGCATGCACAAGTCCCATTCCCCGAATGTCTGTGCATGCAGAAGTCACGTTCCCCGAATTTCTATGCATGCACAAGTCCCATTCCCCGAATGTCTATGCATGCACAAGTGTCATTCTCCGAATGTCTATGCATGCACAAGTCACGTTCCCCAAATGTCTATGCATGCACAAGTCCCATTCCCCGAATGTATATGCATGCACAAGTGTCATTCCCCGAATGTCTATGCATGCACAAGTCCCATTCCCCGAATGTCTATGCATGCACAAATCACGTTCCCCAAATGTCTATGCATGCACAAGTCCCATTCCCCGAATGTCTCTGCATGCACAAGTCACGTTCCCCAAATGTCTATGCATGCACAAGTCACGTTCCCCGAATGTCTATGCATGCACAATTCCCATTCCCCGAATGTCTATGCATGCACAAGTCCCATTCCCCGAATGTCTATGCATGCACAAGTGTCATTCCCCAAATGTCTATGCATGCACAAGACCCATTCCCCGAATGTCTATGCATGCACAAGTCACGTTCCCCGATGGTCTATGCATGCAGAAGTCATGTTCCCCGAATGTCTATGCATGCACAAGTCCCATTCCCCGAATGTCTATGCATGCACAAGTCACGTTCCCCGAATGTCTATGCATGCACAAGTCACGTTCCCTGAATGACTATGCATGCACAAGTCCCGCTCCCCGAATGTCTATGCATGCACAAGTCCCATTCCCCGAATGTCTATGCATGCACAAGTCACGTTCCCCAAATGTCTATGCATGCACAAGACCCATTCCCCTAATGTCTATGCATGCACAAGTCACGTTCCCAGAATGTCTATGCATGCACAATTGTCATTCCCCGAATGTCTGTGCATGCACAAGTCCCATTCCCCGAATGTTTATGCATGCACAAGTGTCATTCTCCGAATGTCTATGCATGCACAAGTCACGTTCCCCAAATGTCAATGCATGCACAAGTCCCATTCCCCGAATGTATATGCATGCACAAGTGTCATTCCCCGAATGTCTATGCATGCACAAGTCCCATTCCCCGAATGTCTATGCATGCACAAGTCACGTTCCCCAAATGTCTATGCATGCACAAGTCCCATTCCCCGAATGTCTATGCATGCACAAGTGTCATTCCCCGAATGTCTATGCATGCACAAGTAACGTTCCCCAAATGTCTATGCATGCACAAGTCACGTTCCCCGAATGTCTATGCATGCACAAGTCACGTTCCCCGAATGTCTATGCATGCACAAGTCCCATTCCCCGAATGTCTATGCATGCACAAGACCCATTCCCCGAATGGCTATGCATGCACAAGTCACGTTCCCCGAATGTCTATGCATGCACAAGTCCCATTCCCCGAATGTTTATGCATGCACAAGTCACGTTCCCCGAACGTCTTTGCATGCACAAGTCATGTTCCCCGAATGTCTATGCATGCACAAGTCCCATTGCCCGAATGTCTATGCATGCACAGGTCACGTTCCCCACAAGTCTATGCATGCACAAGTCACGTTCCCCGAATGTCTATGCATGCACAAGTCCCATTCCCCGAATGTCTATGCATGCACAAGTCCCATTCCCCGAATGTCTATGCATGCACAAGTCACGTTCCCCGAATGTCTATGCATGCACAAGTCCCATTCCCCGAATGTCTATGCATGCACAAGACCCATTCCCCGAATCTCTATGCATGCACAAGTCATGTTCCCCGAATGTCTATGCATGCACAAGACCCATTCCCCGAATGTCTATGCATGCACAAGTCACGTTCCCCAAATGTCTATGCATGCACAAGTCATGTTCCCCGAATGTCTATGCATGCACAAGTGTCAGTCCCCGAATGTCTATGCATGCACAAGTCACGTTCCCCGAATGTCTATGCATGCACAAGTCACGTTCCCCGAATGTCTATGCATGCACAAGACCCATTCCCCGAATGTCTATGCATGCACACGTCCCATTCCCCGAATGTCTATGCATGCACAAGTCACGTTCCCCGAATTTCTATGCATGCACAAGTCCCATTCCCCGAATGTCTATGCATGCACAAGACCCATTCCCCGAATCTCTATGCATGCACAAGTCACGTTCCCCGATTGTCTATGCATGCACAAGACCCATTCCCCGAATGTCTATGCATGCACAAGTCACGTTCCCCAAATGTCTATGCATGCACAAGTCATGTTCCCCGAATGTCTATGCATGCACAAGTGTGATTCCCCAATTGTCTATGCATGCACAAGTCCCATTCCCCGAAGGTCTATGCATGCACAAGTCACGTTCCCCAAATGTCTATGCATGTACAAGTCCCATTCAACGAATGGCTATGCATGCACAAGTGTCATTCCCCGAATGTCTATGCATGCACAAGTCCCATTTCCCGAATGTCTATGCATGCACAAGTCACGTCCCCCAAATGTCTATACACGCACAAGTCACGTTCCCCGAATGTCTATGCATGCACAAGTGTCATTCCCCGAATGTATCTGCATGCACAAGTCCCATTCCCCGAATGTCTATGCATGCACAAGTCCCATTCCCCGAATGTCTATGCATGCACAAGTCCCATTCCCCGAATGTCTATGCATGCACAAGACCCATTCCCCGAATCTCTATGCATGCACAAGTCACGTTCCCCGAATGTCTATGCATGCACAATTGTCATTCCCCGAATGTCTGTGCATGCACAAGTCCCATTCCCCGAATGTCTATGTGTGCACAAGTACCATTCCCCGAAGGTCAATGCATGCACAAGTCCCATTCCCCGAATGTCTGTGCATGCAGAAGTCACGTTCCCCGAATTTCTATGCATGCGCAAGTCCCATTCCCCGAATGTCTATGCATGCACAAGTGTCATTCTCCGAATGTCTATGCATGCACAAGTCACGTTCCCCAAATGTCTATGCATGCACAAGTCCCATTCCCCGAATGTATATGAATGCACAAGTGTCATTCCCCGAAGGTCTATGCATGCACAAGTCCCATTCCCCGAATGTCTATGCATGCACAAATCACGTTCCCCAAATGTCTATGCATGCACAAGTCCCATTCCCCGAATGTCTCTGCATGCACAAGTCACGTTCCCCAAATGTCTATGCATGCACAAGTCACGTTCCCCGAATGTCTATGCATGCACAATTCCCATTCCCCGAATGTCTATGCATGCACAAGTCCCATTCCCCGAATGTCTATGCATGCACAAGTGTCATTCCCCGAATGTCTGTGCATGCAGAAGTCACGTTCCCGAATTTCTATGCATGCACAAGTCCCATTCCCCGAATGTCTATGCATGCACAAGTGTCATTCTCCGAATGTCTATGCATGCACAAGTCACGTTCCCCAAATGTCTATGCATGCACAAGTCCCATTCCCCGAATTTATATGCATGCACAAGTGTCATTCCCCAAATGTCTATGCATGCACAAGTCACGTTCCCCGAATGTCTATGCATGCACAAGTCACGTTCCCCGAATGTCTATGCATGCACAAGTCCCATTCCCCGAATGTCTATGCATGCACAAGACCCATTCCCCGAATGGCTATGCATGCACAAGTCACGTTCCCCGAATGTCTATGCATGCACAAGTCCCATTCCCCGAATGTTTATGCATGCACAAGTCACGTTCCCCGAACGTCTTTGCATGCACAAGTCATGTTCCCCGAATGTCTATGCATGCACAAGTCCCATTGCCCGAATGTCTATGCATGCACAGGTCACGTTCCCCACAAGTCTATGCATGCACAAGTCACGTTCCCCGAATGTCTATGCATGCACAAGTCCCATTCCCCGAATGTCTATGCATGCACAAGTCCCATTCCCCGAATGTCTATGCATGCACAAGTCACGTTCCCCGAATGTCTATGCATGCACAAGTCCCATTCCCCGAATGTCTATGCATGCACAAGACCCATTCCCCGAATCTCTATGCATGCACAAGTCATGTTCCCCGAATGTCTATGCATGCACAAGACCCATTCCCCGAATGTCTATGCATGCACAAGTCACGTTCCCCAAATGTCTATGCATGCACAAGTCATGTTCCCCGAATGTCTATGCATGCACAAGTGTCAGTCCCCGAATGTCTATGCATGCACAAGTCACGTTCCCCGAATGTCTATGCATGCACAAGTCACGTTCCCCGAATGTCTATGCATGCACAAGTCCCATTCCCCGAATGTCTATGCATGCACACGTCCCATTCCCCGAATGTCTATGCATGCACAAGTCACGTTCCCCGAATTTCTATGCATGCACAAGTCCCATTCCCCGAATGTCTATGCATGCACAAGACCCATTCCCCGAATCTCTATGCATGCACAAGTCACGTTCCCCGACTGTCTATGCATGCACAAGACCCATTCCCCGAATGTCTATGCATGCACAAGTCACGTTCCCCAAATGTCTATGCATGCACAAGTCATGTTCCCCGAATGTCTATGCATGCACAAGTGTGATTCCCCAATTGTCTATGCATGCACAAGTCCCATTCCCCGAAGGTCTATGCATGCACAAGTCACGTTCCCCAAATGTCTATGCATGTACAAGTCCCATTCAACGAATGTCTATGCATGCACAAGTGTCATTCCCCGAATGTCTATGCATGCACAAGTCCCATTTCCCGAATGTCTATGCATGCACAAGTCACGTCCCCCAAATGTCTATACACGCACAAGTCACGTTCCCCGAATGTCTATGCATGCACAAGTGTCATTCCCCGAATGTATATGCATGCACAAGTCCCATTCCCCGAATGTCTATGCATGCACAAGCCCCATTCCCCGAATGTCTATGCATGCACAAGTCCCATTCCCCGAATGTCTATGCATGCACAAGACCCATTCCCCGAATCTCTATGCATGCACAAGTCACGTTCCCCGAATGTCTATGCATGCACAATTGTCATTCCCCGAATGTCTGTGCATGCACAAGTCCCATTCCCCGAATGTCTATGTGTGCACAAGTACCATTCCCCGAAGGTCAATGCATGCACAAGTCCCATTCCCCGAATGTCTGTGCATGCAGAAGTCACGTTCCCCGAATTTCTATGCATGCGCAAGTCCCATTCCCCGAATGTCTATGCATGCACAAGTGTCATTCTCCGAATGTCTATGCATGCACAAGTCACGTTCCCCAAATGTCTATGCATGCACAAGTCCCATTCCCCGAATGTATATGAATGCACAAGTGTCATTCCCCGAATGTCTATGCATGCACAAGTCCCATTCCCCGAATGTCTACGCATGCACAAATCACGTTCCCCAAATGTCTATGCATGCACAAGTCCCATTCCCCGAATGTCTCTGCATGCACAAGTCACGTTCCCTGAATGTCTATGCATGCACAAGTCACGTTCCCCGAATGTCTATGCATGCACAAGTCCCATTCCCCGAATGTCTATGCATGCACAAGTCACGTTCCCCGATGGTCTATGCATGCACAAGTCCCATTCCCCGAATGTCTATGCATGCACAAGTCACGTTCCCCGAATGTCTATGCATGCACAAGTCCCATTCCCCGAATGTCTATGCATGCACAAGTCACGTTCCCTGAATGACTATGCATGCACAAGTCCCGCTCCCCGAATGTCTATGCCAGCACAAGTGTCATTCCCCAAATGTCTATGCATGCACAAGACCCATTCCCCGAATGTCTATGCATGCACAAGTCACGTTCCCCGAATGTCTATGCATGCACAAGTCACGTTCCCTGAATGTCTATGCATGCACAAGTCCCGCTCCCCGAATGTCTATGCCAGCACAAGTGTCATTCCCCAAATGTCTATGCATGCACAAGACCCATTCCCCGAATGTCTATGCATGCACAAGTCACGTTCCCCGAATGTCTATGCATGCACAAGTCACGTTCCCCGAATGTCTATGCATGCACAAGACACGTTCCCCGATGGTCTATGCATGCAGAAGTCATGTTCCCCGAATGTCTATGCATGCACAAGTCCCATTCCCCGAATGTCTATGCATGCACAAGTCACGTTCCCCGAATGTCTATGCATGCACAAGTCACGTTCCCTGAATGACTATGCATGCACAAGTCCCGCTCCCCGAATGTCTATGCATGCACAAGTCCCATTCCCCGAATGTCTATGCATGCACAAGTGTCATTCCCCGAATGTCTATGCATGCACAAGTCACGTTCCCCAAATGTCTATGCATGCACAAGTCCCATTCCCCGAATGTCTATGCATGCACAAGTGTCATTCCCCGAATGTCTATGCATGCACAAGTCCCATTCCCCGAATGTCTATGCATGCACAAGTAACGTTCCCCAAATGTCTATGCATGCACAAGTCACGTTCCCCGAAAGTCTATGCATGCACAAGTCACGTTCCCCGAATGTCTATGCATGCACAAGTCCCATTCCCCGAATGTCTATGCATGCACAAGACCCATTCCCCGAATGGCTATGCATGCACAAGTCACGTTCCCCTAATGTCTTTGCATGCACAAGTCCCATTCCCCGAATGTATATGCATGCGCAAGTCCCATTCCCCGAATGTCTAAGCATGCACAAGTCACGTTCCCCGAATGTCTATGCATGCACAAGTCCCATTCAACGAATGTCTATGCATACACAATACCCATTCCCCGAATCTCTATGCATGCACAAGTTATGTTCCCCGAATGTCTATGCATGCACAAGTCCCATTCAACAAATGGCTATGCATGCACAATACCCATTCCCCGAATCTCTATGCATGCACAAGTCCCATTCCCCGAATGCCTATGCATGCACAAGTCCCATTCCCCGAATGTCTATGCATGCACAAGTCCCATTCCCCGAATGCCTACGCATGCACAAGTCCCATTCCCCGAATGTCTATGCATGCACAAGTCACATTCCCCGAATGTCTATGCATGCACAAGACCCATTCCCCGAATGTCTATGCATGCACAAGTCCCATTCCCCGAATGTCTGTGCATGCAGAAGTCACGTTCCCGAATTTCTATGCATGCACAAGTCCCATTCCCCGAATGTCTATGCATGCACAAGTGTCATTCTCCGAATGTCTATGCATGCACAAGTCACGTTCCCCAAATGTCTATGCATGCACAAGTCCCATTCCCCGAATTTATATGCATGCACAAGTGTCATTCCCCGAATGTCTATGCATGCACAAGTCCCATTCCCCGAATGTCTATGCATGCACAAATCACGTTCCCCAAATGTCTATGCATGCACAAGTCCCATTCCCCGAATGTCTCTGCATGCACAAGTCACGTTCCCCAAATGTCTATGCATGCACAAGTCACGTTCCCCGAATGTCTATGCATGCACAATTCCCATTCCCCGAATGTCTATGCATGCACAAGTCCCATTCCCCGAATGTCTATGCATGCACAAGACCCATTCCCCGAATGTCTATGCATGCACAAGTCACGTTCCCCGAATGTCTATGCATGCACAAGTGTCATTCCCCGAATGTCTATGCATGCACAAGTCACGTTCCCCAAATGTCTATGCATGCACAAGTCCCATTCCCCGAATGTCTATGCATGCACAAGTGTCATTCCCCGAATGTCTATGCATGCACAAGTCCCATTCCCCGAATGTCTATGCATGCACAAGTAACGTTCCCCAAATGTCTATGCATGCACAAGTCACGTTCCCCGAAAGTCTATGCATGCACAAGTCACGTTCCCCGAATGTCTATGCATGCACAAGTCCCATTCCCCGAATGTCTATGCATGCACAAGACCCATTCCCCGAATGGCTATGCATGCACAAGTCACGTTCCCCTAATGTCTTTGCATGCACAAGTCCCATTCCCCGAATGAATATGCATGCGCAAGTCCCATTCCCCGAATGTCTATGCATGCACAAGTCACGTTCCCCGAATGTCTATGCATGCACAAGTCCCATTCAACGAATGTCTATGCATACACAATACCCATTCCCCGAATCTCTATGCATGCACAAGTCATGTTCCCCGAATGTCTATGCATGCACAAGTCCCATTCAACAAATGGCTATGCATGCACAATACCCATTCCCCGAATCTCTATGCATGCACAAGTCCCATTCCCCGAATGCCTATGCATGCACAAGTCCCATTCCCCGAATGTCTATGCATGCACAAGTCCCATTCCCCGAATGCCTACGCATGCACAAGTCCCATTCCCCGAATGTCTATGCATGCACCAGTCACATTCCCCGAATGTCTATGCATGCACAAGACCCATTCCCCGAATGTCTATGCATGCACAAGTCACGTTCCCCGAAGGTCTATGCATGCACATATCCCGTTCCCCGAATGTCTATGCATTCACAAGTCACGTTTCCCGAATGTCTATGCATGCACAAGGCACGTTCCCCAAATGTCTATGCATGCACAAGTCCCATTCCCCGAATGTCTATGCATGCACAAGTCCCATTCCCCGAATGTCTATGCATGCACAAGTCACGTTCCCCGAGTGTCTATGCATGCACAAGTCCCATTCCCCGAATGTCTATGCATGCACAAATCACGTTCCCCAAATGTCTATGCATGCACAAGTCCCATTCCCCGAATGTCTATGCATGCACAAGTCACGTTCCCCGAATGTCTATGCATGCACAAGTCCCATTCCCCGAATGTCTATGCATGCACAAATCACGTTCCCCAAATGTCTATGCATTCACAAGTCCCATTCCCCGAATGTCTCTGCATGCACAAGTCACGTTCCCCAAATGTCTATGCATGCACAAGTCACGTTCCCCGAATGTCTATGCATGCACAAGTCACGTTCCCCGAATCTCTATGCATGCACAAGTCCCAGTCCCCGAATGTCTATGCATGCACAAGTCCCATTCCCCGAATGTCTATGCATGCACAAGTCCCATTCCCCGAATGTCTATGCATGCACAAGTGTCATTCCCCGAATGTCTATGCATGCACAAGTAACGTTCCCCAAATGTCTATGCATGCACAAGTCACGTTCCCCGAATGTCTATGCATGCACAAGTCACGTTCCCCGAATGTCTATGCATGCACAAGTCCCATTCCCCGAATGTCTATGCATGCACAAGACCCATTCCCCGAATGGCTATGCATGCACAAGTCACGTTCCCCGAACGTCTATGCATGCACAAGTCCCATTCCCCGAATGTCTATGCATGCACAAGTCACGTTCCCCGAACATCTTTGCATGCACAAGTCACGTTCCCCGAATGTCTATGCATGCACAAGTCCCATTGCCCGAATGTCTATGCATGCACAGGTCACGTTCCCCACAAGTCTATGCATGCACAAGTCACGTTCCCCGAATGTCTATGCATGCACAAGTCCCATTCCCCGAATGTCTATGCATGCACAAGACCCATTCCCCGAATCTCTATGCATGCACAAGTCACGTTCCCCGAATGTCTATGCATGCACAAGACCCATTCCCCGAATGTCTATGCATGCACAAGTCACGTTCCCCAAATGTCTATGCATGAACAAGTCATGTTCCAAGAATGTCTATGCATGCACAAGTGTTAGTCCCCTAATGTATATGCATGCACAAGACACGTTCCCCGAATGTCTATGCATGCACAAATCACGTTCCCCAAATGTCTATGCATGCACAAGTCCCATTCCCCGAATGTCTCTGCATGCACAAGTCACGTTCCCCAAATGTCTATGCATGCACAAGTCACGTTCCCCGAATGTCTATGCATGCACAAGTCACGTTCCCCGAATGTCCGTGCATGCACAAGTGTCATTCCCCGAATGTCTATGCATGCACAAGTCCCATTCCCCGAATGTCTATGCATGCACAAATCACGTTCCCCAAATGTCTATGCATGCACAAGTCCCATTCCCCGAATGTCTATGCATGCACAAGTGTCATTCCCCGAATGTCTATGCATGCACAAGTAACGTTCCCCAAATGTCTATGCATGCACAAGTCACGTTCCCCGAATGTCTATGCATGCACAAGTCACGTTCCCCGAATGTCTATGCATGCACAAGTCCCATTCCCCGAATGTCTATGCATGCACAAGACCCATTCCCCGAATGGCTATGCATGCACAAATCACGTTCCTCGAATGTCTATGCATGCACAAGTCCCATTCCCCGAATGTCTATGCATGCACAAGTCACGTTCCCCGAATGTCTATGCATGCACAAGTCCCATTCCCCGAATGTCTATGCATGCACAAGACCCATTCCCCGAATCTCTATGCATGCACAAGTCCCATTCCCCGAATGTCTATGCATGCACAAGTCACGTTCCCCGAACGTCTTTGCATGCACAAGTCACGTTCCCCGAATGTCTATGCATGCACAAGTCCCATTGCCCGAATGTCTATGCATGCACAGGTCACGTTCCCCACAAGTCTATGCATGCACAAGTCACGTTCCCCGAATGTCTATGCATGCACAAGTCCCATTCCCCGAATGTCTATGCATGCACAAGTCCCATTCCCCGAATGTCTATGCATGCACAAGTCACGTTCCCCGAATGTCTATGCATGCACAAGTCCCATTCCCCGAATGTCTATGCATGCACAAGACCCATTCCCCGAATCTCTATGCATGCACAAGTCACGTTCCCCGAATGTCTATGCATGCACAAGACCCATTCCCCGAATGTCTATGCATGCACAAGTCACGTTCCCCAAATGTCTATGCATGCACAAGTCATGTTCCCCGAATGTCTATGCATGCACAAGTCCCATTCCCCGAATGTCTCTGCATGCACAAGTCACGTTCCCCAAATGTCTATGCATGCACAAGTCACGTTCCCCGAATGTCTATGCATGCACAATTCCCATTCCCCGAATGTCTATGCATGCACAAGTCCCATTCCCCGAATGTCTATGCATGCACAAGACCCATTCCCCGAATGTCTATGCATGCACAAGTCACGTTCCCCGATGGTCTATGCATGCAGAAGTCATGTTCCCCGAATGTCTATGCATGCACAAGTCCCATTCCCCGAATGTCTATGCATGCACAAGTCACGTTCCCCGAATGTCTATGCATGCACAAGTCACGTTCCCTGAATGACTATGCATGCACAGGTCCCGCTCACCGAATGTCTATGCATGCACAAGTCCCATTCCCCGAATGTCTATGCATGCACAAGTGTCATTCCCCGAATGTCTATGCATGCACAAGTCACGTTCCCCAAATGTCTATGCATGCACAAGTCCCATTCCCCGAATGTCTATGCATGCACAAGTGTCATTCCCCGAATGTCTATGCATGCACAAGTCCCATTCCCCGAATGTCTATGCATGCACAAGTAACGTTCCCCAAATGTCTATGCATGCACAAGTCACGTTCCCCGAAAGTCTATGCATGCACAAGTCACGTTCCCCGAATGTCTATGCATGCACAAGTCCCATTCCCCGAATGTCTATGCATGCACAAGACCCATTCCCCGAATGGCTATGCATGCACAAGTCACGTTCCCCTAATGTCTTTGCATGCACAAGTCCCATTCCCCGAATGAATATGCATGCGCAAGTCCCATTCCCCGAATGTCTATGCATGCACAAGTCACGTTCCCCGAATGTCTATGCATGCACAAGTCCCATTCAACGAATGTCTATGCATACACAATACCCATTCCCCGAATCTCTATGCATGCACAACTCATGTTCCCCGAATGTCTATGCATGCACAAGTCCCATTCAACAAATGGCTATGCATGCACAATACCCATTCCCCGAATCTCTTTGCATGCACAAGTCCCATTCCCCGAATGCCTATGCATGCACAAGTCCCATTCCCCGAATGTCTATGCATGCACAAGTCCCATTCCCCGAATGCCTACGCATGCACAAGTCCCATTCCCCGAATGTCTATGCATGCACCAGTCACATTCCCCGAATGTCTATGCATGCACAAGACCCATTCCCCGAATGTCTATGCATGCACAAGTCACGTTCCCCGAATGTCTATGCATGCACAAGTCACGTTCCCCGAAGGTCTATGCATGCACAAGTCCCGTTCCCCGAATGTCTATGCATTCACAAGTCACGTTTCCCGAATGTCTATGCATGCACAAGGCACGTTCCCCGAATGTCTATGCATGCACAAGTCCCATTCCCCGAATGTCTATGCATGCACAAGTCCCATTCCCCGAATGTCTATGCATGCACAAGTCACGTTCCCCGAGTGTCTACGCATGCACAAGTCCCATTCCCCGAATGTCTATGCATGCACAAATCACGTTCCCCAAATGTCTATGCATGCACAAGTCCCATTCCCCGAATATCTATGCATGCAAAAGTCACGTTCCCCGAATGTCTACGCATGCACAAGTCCCATTCCCCGAATGTCTATGCATGCACAAATCACGTTCCCCAAATGTCTATGCATGCACAAGTCCCATTCCCCGAATGTCTCTGCATGCACAAGTCACGTTCCCCAAATGTCTATGCATGCACAAGTCACGTTCCCCGAATGTCTATGCATGCACAAGTCACGTTCCCCGAATCTCTATGCATGCACAAGTCCCATTCCCCGAATGTCTATGCATGCACAAGTCCCATTCCCCGAATGTCTATGCATGCACAAGTCCCATTCCCCGAATGTCTATGCATGCACAAGTGTCATTCCCCGAATGTCTATGCATGCACAAGTAACGTTCCCCAAATGTCTATGCATGCACAAGTCACGTTCCCCGAATGTCTATGCATGCACAAGTCACGTTCCCCGAATGTCTATGCATGCACAAGTCCCATTCCCCGAATGTCTATGCATGCACAAGACCCATTCCCCGAATGGCTATGCATGCACAAGTCACGTTCCCTGAATGTCTATGCATGCACAAGTCCCATTCCCCGAATGTCTATGCATGCACAAGTCACGTTCCCCGAACATCTTTGCATGCACAAGTCACGTTCCCCGAATGTCTATGCATGCACAAGTCCCATTGCCCGAATGTCTATGCATGCACAGGTCACGTTCCCCACAAGTCTATGCATGCACAAGTCACGTTCCCCGAATGTCTATGCATGCACAAGTCCCATTCCCCGAATGTCTATGCATGCACAAGACCCATTCCCCGAATCTGTATGCATGCACAAGTCACGTTCCCCGAATGTCTATGCATGCACAAGACCCATTCCCCGAATGTCTATGCATGCACAAGTCACGTTCCCCAAATGTCTATGCATGAACAAGTCATGTTCCCCGAATGTCTATGCATGCACAAGTGTCAGTCCCCTAATGTATATGCATGCACAAGTCACGTTCCCCGAATGTCTATGCATGCACAAATCACGTTCCCCAAATGTCTATGCATGCACAAGTCCCATTCCCCGAATGTCTCTGCATGCACAAGTCACGTTCCCCAAATGTCTATGCATGCACAAGTCACGTTCCCCGAATGTCTATGCATGCACAAGTCACGTTCCCCGAATGTCCGTGCATGCACAAGTGTCATTCCCCGAATGTCTATGCATGCACAAGTCCCATTCCCCGAATGTCTATGCATGCACAAATCACGTTCCCCAAATGTCTATGCATGCACAAGTCCCATTCCCCGAATGTCTATGCATGCACAAGTGTCATTCCCCGAATGTCTATGCATGCACAAGTAACGTTCCCCAAATGTCTATGCATGCACAAGTCACGTTCCCCGAATGTCTATGCATGCACAAGTCACGTTCCCCGAATGTCTATGCATGCACAAGTCCCATTCCCCGAATGTCTATGCATGCACAAGACCCATTCCCCGAATGGCTATGCATGCACAAATCACGTTCCTCGAATGTCTATGCATGCACAAGTCCCATTCCCCGAATGTCTATGCATGCACAAGTCACGTTCCCCGAATGTCTATGCATGCACAAGTCCCATTCCCCGAATGTCTATGCATGCACAAGACCCATTCCCCGAATCTCTATGCATGCACAAGTCCCATTCCCCGAATGTCTATGCATGCACAAGTCACGTTCCCCGAACGTCTTTGCATGCACAAGTCACGTTCCCCGAATGTCTATGCATGCACAAGTCCCATTGCCCGAATGTCTATGCATGCACAGGTCACGTTCCCCACAAGTCTATGCATGCACAAGTCACGTTCCCCGAATGTCTATGCATGCACAAGTCCCATTCCCCGAATGTCTATGCATGCACAAGTCCCATTCCCCGAATGTCTATGCATGCACAAGTCACGTTCCCCGAATGTCTATGCATGCACAAGTCCCATTCCCCGAATGTCTATGCATGCACAAGACCCATTCCCCGAATCACTATGCATGCACAAGTCACGTTCCCCGAATGTCTATGCATGCACAAGACCCATTCCCCGAATGTCTATGCATGCACAAGTCACGTTCCCCAAATGTCTATGCATGCACAAGTCATGTTCCCCGAATGTCTATGCATGCACAAGTGTCAGTCCCCGAATGTCTATGCATGCACAAGTCACGTTCCCCGAATGTCTATGCATGCACAAGTCACGTTCCCCGAATGTTTATGCATGCACAAGTCCCATTCCCCGAATGTCTATGCATGCACAAGTCCCATTCCCCGAATGTCTATGCATGCACAAGTCACGTTCCCCGAATTTCTATGCATGCACAAGTCCCATTCCCCGAATGTCTATGCATGCACAAGACCCATTCCCCGAATGTCTATGCATGCACAAATCACGTTCCCCAAATGTCTATGCATGCACAAGTCCCATTCACCGAATGTCTCTGCATGCACAAGTCACGTTCCCCAAATGTCTATGCATGCACAAGTCACGTTCCCCGAATGTCTATGCATGCACAAGTCACGTTCCCCGAATGTCCGTGCATGCACAAGTGTCATTCCCCGAATGTCTATGCATGCGCAAGTCCCATTCCCCGAATGTCTATGCATGCACAAATCACATTCCCCAAATGTCTATTCATGCACAAGTCCCATTCCCCGAATGTCTCTGCATGCACATGTCACGTTCCCCAAATGTCTATGCATGCACAAGTCACATTCCCCGAATGTCTATGCATGCACAAGTCACGTTCCCCGAATCTCTATGCATGCACAAGTCCCATTCCCCGAATGTCTATGCATGCACAAGTCCCATTCCCCGAATGTCTATGCATGCACAAGACCCATTCCCCGAATGGCTATGCATGCACAAGTCACGTTCCCCGAATGACTTTGCATGCACAAGTCACGTTCCCCGAATGTCTATGCATGCACAAGTCACGTTCCCCAAATGTCTATGCATGCACAAGTCCCATTCCCCGAATGTCTATGCATGCACAAGTGTCATTCCCCGAATGTCTATGCATGCACAAGTAACGTTCCCCAAATGTATATGCATGCACAAGTCACGTTCCCCGAATGTCTATGCATGCACAAGTCACGTTCTCCGAATGTCTATGCATGCAAAAGTCCCATTCCCCGAATGTCTATGCATGCACAAGTCCCATTCCCCGAATGTCTATGCATGCACAAGACCCATTCCCCGAATGGCTATGCATGCACAAGTCACGTTCCCCGAATGACTTTGCATGCACAAGTCACGTTCCCCGAATGTCTATGCATGCACAAGTCACGTTCCCCAAATGTCTATGCGTGCACAAGTCCCATTCCCCGAATGTCTATGCATGCACAAGTGTCATTCCCCGAATGTCTATGCATGCACAAGTAACGTTCCCCAAATGTCTATGCATGCACAAGTCACGTTCCCCGAATGTCTATGCATGCACAAGTCACGTTCCCCGAATGTCTATGCATGCACAAGTCCCATTCCCCGAATGTCTATGCATGCACAAGACCCATTCCCCGAATGGCTATGCATGCACAAGTCACGTTCCCCGAATGTCTATGCATGCACAAGTCCCATTCCCCGAATGTCTATGCATGCACAAGTCACGTTCTCCGAACGTCTTTGCATGCACAAGTCACGTTCCCCGAATGTCTATGCATGCACAAGTCACGTTCCCCAAATGTCTATGCATGCACAAGTCCCATTCCCCGAATGTCTATGCATGCACAAGTGTCATTCCCCAAATGTCTATGCATGCACAAGACCCATTCCCCGAATGTCTATGCATGCACAAGTCACGTTCCCCGATGGTCTATGCATGCAGAAGTCATGTTCCCCGAATGTCTATGCATGCACAAGTCCCATTCCCCGAATGTCTATGCATGCACAAGTCACGTTCCCCGAATGTCTATGCATGCACAAGTCACGTTCCCTGAATGACTATGCATGCACAAGTCCCGCTCCCCGAATGTCTATGCATGCACAAGTTCCATTCCCCGAATGTCTATGCATGCACAAGTGTCATTCCCCGAATGTCTATGCATGCACAAGTCACGTTCCCCGAATGTCTATGCATGCACAAGTCCCATTCAACGAATGTCTATGCATACACAATACCCATTCCCCGAATCTCTATGCATGCACAAGTCATGTTCCCCGAATGTCTATGCATGCACAAGTCCCATTCAACAAATGTCTATGCATGCACAATACCCATTCCCCGAATGTCTATGCATGCACAAGTCCCATTCCCCGAATGTCTATGCATGCACAAGTCACATTCCCCGAATGTCTATGCATGCACAAGTCCCATTCCCCGAATGTCTATGCATGCACAAGTCACGTTCCCCGAATGACTATGCATGCACAAGTCCCATTCCCCGAATGTCTATGCATGCACAAGTCCCATTCCCCGAATGTCTATGCATGCACAAGTCATGTTCCCCGAATGTCTATGCATGCACAAGTCATGTTCCCCGAATGTCTATGCATGCACAAGTCACGTTCCACGAATGTCTATGCATGCACAAGTCACGTTCCCCGAATGTCTATGCATGCACAAGTCACGTTTCCCGAATGTCTATGCATGCACAAGTCCCATTCCCCGAATGTCTATGCATGCACAAGTCACGTTTCCCGAATGTCTATGCATGCACAAGTCACGTTCCCCGAATGTCTATGCATGCACAAGTCCCATTCCCCGAATGTCTATGCATGCACAAGTCACGTTCCCCGAGTGTCTATGCATGCACAAGTCCCATTCCCCGAATGTCTATGCATGCACAAGTCACGTTCCCCGAATGTCTATGCATGCACAAGTCCCATTCCCCGAATGTCTATGCATGCACATGTCACGTTCCCCGATTGTCTATGCATGCACAAGTCCCATTCCCCGAATGTCTATGCATGCACAAGTCACGTTCCCCGAGTGTCTATGCATGCACAAGTCCCATTCCCCGAATGTCTATGCATGCACATGTCACGTTCCCCGATTGTCTATGCATGCACAAGTCCCATTCCCCGAATGTCTATGCATGCACAAGTCACGTTTCCCGAATGTCTATGCATGCACAAGTCACGTTCCCCGAATGTCTATGCATGCACAAGTCCCATTCCCCGAATGTCTATGCATGCACAAGTCACGTTCCCCGAGTGTCTATGCATGCACAAGTCCCATTCCCCGAATGTCTATGCATGCACAAGACCCATTCCCCGAATCTCTATGCATGCACAAGTCACGTTCCCCGAATGTCTATGCATGCACAAGACCCATTCCCCGAATGTCTATACATGCACAAGTCACGTTCCACGATTGTCTATGCATGCACAAGTCACGTTCCCCGAATGTCTATGCATGCACAAGTCCCATTCCCCGAATGTCTATGCATGCACAAGTCACATTCCCCGAATGTCTATGCATGCACAAGTCACGTTCCCCGAATGTCTATGCATGGACAAGTCCCATTCCCCGAATGTCTATGCATGCACAAGTCACGTTCCCCGAATGACTATGCATGCACAAGTCCCATTCCCCGAATGTCTATGCATGCACAAGTCCCATTCCCCGAATGTCTATGCATGCACAAGTCATGTTCCCCGAATGTCTATGCATGCACAAGTCATGTTCCCCGAATGTCTATGCATGCACAAGTCACGTTCCACGAATGTCTATGCATGCACAAGTCACGTTCCCCGAATGTCTATGCATGCACAAGTCACTTTCCCCGAATGTCTATGCATGCACAAGTCACGTTCCACGAATGTCTATGCATGCACAAGTCACTTTCCCCGAATGTCTATGCATGCACAAGTGTCTCCCCTGATGAGGACTTGGTGCTGTCCTGTCCTGTCCTGTTACCTTTGAGCCAGTGGGGGAACTATCGGGTAATGCTGTCAAATCTAGGTTTTTATCCTTTGTTTCTTGTCTAGTTCCTGTTTGGTGGCCCATTTCCTACAATTGGTTACTGAGTTCAAATATATATTTGCGCATCCAATCTGACAGCCCGGTCGTCCGGTTTGGGCCTGCTCCTAGCTTTAGTGGGCAGCACGCTAGCACAGTGGTAGCACTGTGGCTTCACAGTGCTAGGGTCCCAGGTTCGATTCCCAACTTGGGTCACTGTCTGTGCGGAGTCTGCACATTCTCCCCGTGCCTGCGTGGGTTTCCTCCGGGTGCTCTGGTTTCCTCCCACAGACCAAATATGTGCAGGTTAGGTGGATTGGCCATGATAAATTGACCTTAGTGACCAAAAAAGGTTAGGAGGGGTTACTGGGTTACGGGGATAGGGTGGAAGTGAGGGCTTAAGTGGGTCGGTGCAGACTCGATGGGCCGAATGGCCTACTTCTGCACTGTATGTTCTATGTTGATCAGAACAGTAGGTAGAGCGTCTGCCCACTGCAGATGTTTCTCCCCCAGGGCCTTTGCTAGGGCAGTTTTGAGGGGCCTATTCATTCGTTCAACCATTCCTGAGCTTTGTGTGTGATATGGTGTCTGGAATTTTTGTTTTATTCCCATCCATTCACATATTCTCTTTGTTATTGTTCCCGTAAAGTGTGTCCCTTGATCTGAGTCTACCTATAAGGGCACCCCCCCCCCCCAGTGAGGGATGATTTCTTCCGCCAATATGCGTGCCACAGTCTTTGCTGTACAGTCGCGCATTGGAAATCCTTCTACCCATCGGGTAAATTGGTCGATGATGACTAGACAATATCACTTCCCCTGGCTTTGGGGTAGTGGTCTGGTAAAGTCAATTTGAAGGTTTTCCCAAGGGCCCCTCGGTCTGGGCTGGTGTGCCATTCGGATTTTGATGGGGCGTGCGGCATTATGTTGTGCACACGTGATGCATCTTTGGCAGTGTTTGGCTATATCACGTCCCAGGCCTGGCCACCACCATTCTGTACCAATTCGGTGTGTCATAGCCTCCCTTCCTTTCATGCACCAAACCATGAAGTGCTTCAAGAAGGGTCTGCCTGATGTAAGCAGGGTCAATTATTTCTCATCTTTCCTCCAAATCCCTTTCTCATCCGGCTTTCCCCCTTTTTTATCCCATTCCTCTTTGTCTCCTCCAGATGTGTTGTTGTGTAAGCCCGTTCAATATTGATTTCCTCTACTTGGGCGCTCACAACATGAATGTCGTGGTCCAGGACGGCTTGAGCTGTCTGCTGCCTCGTGACCTCTTCGTTGGGGTGTTTCTATCTCCTGGTGGGCTTTAATCTTTATTACTGCAACCCGTCTTAGTAACCTCAAGGCTTCCAATAAGGCTTCTATACGCTGTTGATGTTTTATCCTATCCCCCCAGAGGTAACAAATTCCCTCCCGTCCCACGCCGTCATGTTAACGTGCACGACCCTGAAGGCGTACCGACTATCCGTATATATATTCACCGTTTTGTCTACGGCAAAGGTTAGAGCCTTGGTTAAAGCTACCAACTCAGCCACCTGTGCTGACAGTCAGCCGTCCAACCTTCCCGAGAGTTCAGTCCTCAATTCTTCATCTACGACGCCCGCCCAGTATGTGGCGCGCCGTTGATATAATTTCTCAATCCATCTACATATAAGGTGAGATCTGGGGTCTCTAGAGGGTCTTCTTCTACCAGTGTGGCTGCCACTTCCTCATCTATTTCAGAGTATATATAGGGTTCTCCTGCGGAAATGATCCTTTCTGCGGGGTTTTCCCTGGTGTCTCTTATGATCACCACCGACCTGTCTTTAGGGATTGAAACTGTTTCCCAACATGCCCGGCGTAGGTTTGAGACTGATCTGAGCTTGCTGTTGTTTAACATTTCTACGATCGTATGTTTGGTGTCTAAGATGATATCCCCGGTCATTACTGACGGCCCAGGCTGGGCCCAGGCCCAGGCTGGGCCCAGGCCCAGGCTGGGCCCAGGCCCAGGCTGCACAATCTAAAACTGCTACACAACGGGATAACCAGCTGCTGTGACTGTTTTGTCGAATAGTATGCTATCGGCCTTCGCCTGTCCCCGTGGGCTTGTGTTACCACCATTGCATCAAACACGCCTTCGTTTCCGCAATGTATGTGGAATAGCCTCCTTGGGTCTGGTAGGCCGAGGCCGGGGGCTGAGGTTAATGCTTGTTTTAGCTTCCCGTATGCTTCTTCCTGTTCCGGTCCTCATTCTATGGGCTGGGTGCCAGGATTCTCCCCCGCCCCCCGCCCCGCCCCCGTACCAGTCTTTGGATTGGTTCAGCCATGGCCGCAAAGTGAGGTATGAAATTCCGACTGTAATGAAACAGTCCCAAGACCTTGCGAATTCCACGGACCGAGGTCGGGCGAGGCATCTCCTGTATTGCCGCGCGTCTGTCCTGGGGCATGGTTTGGCTTCCCTGGGATATTTGTTGCCCGAGATAAATGACGGTCTTATATCTTATCTGGGCCTTTTTGGGGTTTACCTTAAGTCCTCCCAGTTCTAAGGCTTAGAGGACCGCAGTCAACACTGCAGCATGACCGGGCTCATCCTCTGAGGCGATCAGCAGGCCATCTACACACTGCAGGACTGTACTGCGATACCGGCTTCAATCCAAATTTTCCAACAGCGCGTTCATAACTGCTGTTTATCCCACCATTTTCTTTGTGCTACGGGGGCTGCGTCGGGATCCCACCCATCTTTGATCATTTTCTTTCGTTCTTGTCCGAAGCCAGACTTAGGGATCCTGAGGGACCCCATCAGAGCGGTTTTTGACCTCTCTTTTCCATGAGTTGTTAACAGTGTCGTCTATCAACCGCGTCTCCGGTTCCCCGAGGCGACCGTGCTCAGAGGCTTTACCAATCGCCCACTCACTTGGAGTGGTGGCCTGGCTTGTCACTATGTCTCGGTACATGAATAGATCCCGTGCCAATTAACACTCGATGGTCTGGGCGTCTCGGATTCCCAACTAACTCTGGCCTTTACGTGGGGCACAATTACCCACTTAATTCAGGCTCAGTACGGGTCCTCGATCCGCCGATTATCACAATACATTTAATAACGTAAAACACAAAGAATTAAACTGAGTCCCTTACTCACATAGTCTCGATACCTGATTCATTGGATACCGCTTCGCCGATCATCCATCTCACCGTGTGACTCTAATTTTTGCCGGTCAACAGTTTGACTACTTGCCTGGTTCACAGGCTTGAGCAGCGCCCAGCTCTGCGGAATCCTGCCGACTACGCCAATTGTTGCACAAAATATTCACAAGTAGACCTTAACGTGAGCAAAGGAAGCAATTTATTGAGCTACGAGAGAAAGTTCTGGACCCCTCAGATTTGCCGGCACACTTTCTCACTCAGCTGTGGCTTAAACTGGGTCAATATACTCTTTGAAAAGCAGGATCAGTTCACATTCTCATTTACATACAGCCAATCAATTCTCTTAGTATCGCAGTTCATTCCATATATAGTTATCAATTCTTTACACAGTATGTTACATTCGCCAAATCAATATGTTGCGCGCATGATTATATAAGGTCATAAGGTTATGAGTCGGCAGTCATAAGGTCATGAGTTGTCAGAGATGTGGATTTAGAGGCCACCCTTCCTCTTGCAGTTGTCTTGACAGCTTAGAATAACGGCTCCTGCAGTCCGTGGAGCAATGGTCCTCACTTGGACCATTGTCTTTGGAGGATACATCTATTAGAGTCACTCTTAGTCCAAAGTTCACTGTCTCAGCAGAAACTTTACACCAACAACACAGTGCCCTGAGCCTGTACCCAGCACCCAGAGCCAGTACCCAGCACCCAGAGCCTGTACCCAGCACCTAGAGCCTGTACCCAGCACCCAGAGCCTGTACCCAGCACCCAGAGCCTGTACCCAGCACCCAGAGCCTGTACCCAGCACCCAGAGCCAGTACCCAGCACCCAGAGCCTGTACCCAGCACCCGGAGCCTGTACCCAGCACCCAGAGCCAGTACCCAGCACCCAGAGCCTGTACCCAGCACCCAGAGCCTGTACCCAGCACCCAGAGCCTGTACCCAGCACCCAGAGCCAGTACCCAGCATCCAGAGCCTGTACCCAGCACCCAGAGCCTGTACCCAGCACCCAGTGCCTGTACCCAGCACCCAGAGCCTGTACCCAGCACCTAGAGCCTGTACCCAGCACCCAGAGCCTGTACCCAGCACCCAGAGCCTGTACCCAGCACCCAGAGCCTGTACCCAGCACCTAGAGCCAGTCCCCAGCACCCAGAACCTGTACCCAGCACCCAGAGCCAGTGCCCAGCACCTAGAGCCTGTACCCAGCACCCAGAGCCTGTACCCAGCACCTAGAGCCAGTGCTCAGCACCTAGAGCCTGTACCCAGCACCTAGAGCCTGTACCCAGCACCCAGAGCCTGTACCCAGCACCCAGAGCCCGTACCCAGCACCCAGAGCCTGTACACAGCACCCAGAGCCTGTACCCAGCACCCACAGCCAGTGCCCCAGCTCGCACCTAGAGCTGTCACTCAGCGTCTAGAGCCAGCACCCAGTGTCCTGAGCTGGTACCCAGCGTCCAGAGTCGCCACCCAGAGCCAGGGCCCAGAGCTTGCATCCAGCACCCAGAGCTGGCATCCAGTGCCCAGAAGAGGCACTCAGTGCCCAGAGCCGCCATCCAGTGCTTAGTGCCCAGAGACACAATCCAGTGCTTAGTGCCCAGTGACACAATCCAGTGCTTAGTGCCCAGAGACACAATCCAGTGCTTAGTGCCGAGAGACACAATCCAGTGCTTAGTGCCCAGGGACACAATCCAGTGCTTAGTGCACAGTCACACAATCCAGTTCTTAGTGACCAGAGACACAATCCAGTGCTTAGTGCCCAGAGACACAATCCAGTGCTTAGTGCCCAGTGACACAATCCAGTTCTTAGTGACCAGAGACACAATCCAGTGCTTAGTGCCCAGAGACACAATCCAGTGCTTAGTGCCCAGAGACACAATCCAGTGCTTAGTGCCCAGTGACACAATCCAGTTCTTAGTGACCAGAGACACAATCCAGTGCTTAGTGCCCAGAGACACAATCCAGTGCTTCGTGCCCAGAGACACAATCCAGTGCTTAGTGCCCAGAGACACAATCCAGTGCTTAGTGCCCAGAGACACAATCCAGTGCTTAGTGCCCAGAGACACAATCCAGTGCTTCGTGCCCAGAGACACAATCCAGTGCTTAGTGCCCAGAGACACAATCCAGTGCTTAGTGCCCAGAGACACAATCCAGTGCTTCGTGCGCAGAGACACAATCCACTGCTTAGTGCTCATAGACGCAATCCAGTGCTTAGTGCCCAGAGAAACAACTAGTGCTTAGTGCCCAGAGACACAATCCAGTGCTTAGTGCCCAGAGACACAATCCAGTGCTTAGTGCCCAGAGACACAATCCAGTGCTTAGTGCCCAGAGACACAATCCAGTGCTTAGTGCCCAGGGACACAATCCAGTGCTTACTGCCCAGAGCCGCCATCCAGTGTTTAGTGCCCAGAGCCGCCATCCAGTGTTTAGTGCCCAGAGACACAATCCAGTGCTTAGTGCCCAGAGACATAATCCAGTTCTTAGTGCCCAGAGACACAATCCAGTGCTTAGGCCCAGAGACACAATTCAGTGCTTAGTGCCCAGAGACACAATCTAGTGCTTAGTGCCCAGAGACAAAATCCAGTGCTTAGTGCCCAGAGACACAATCCAGTGCTTAGTGCCCAGAGACACAATCCAGTGCTTAGTGCCCAGAGACACAATCCAGTGCTTAGTGCCCAGAGACACAATCCAGTGCTTCGTGCCCAGAGACACAACCAAGTGCTTAGTGCCCAGAGACACAATCCAGTGCTTCGTGCCCAGAGACACAATCCAGTGCTTAGTGCCCAGAGACACAATCCAGTGCTTAGTGCCCAGAGACACAATCCAGTGCTTAGTGCCCAGGGACACAATCCAGTGCTTAGTGCCCAGAGACACAATCCAGTGCTTAGTATCCAGAGACACAACCCAGTGCTTAGTGCCCAGAGACACAATCCAGTGCTTAGTGCCCAGAGACACAATCCAGTGCTTAGTGCCCAGGGACACAACCCAGTGCTTAGTGCCCGGAGACACAATCCAGTGCTTAGTGCCCAGAGACACAATCCAGTGCTTAGTGCCCAGGGACACAATCCAGTGCTTAGTGCCCTGAGACATAATCCAGTGCTTAGTGCCCAGAGACACAATCCAGTGCTTAGTGCCCAGAGACACAATCCAGTGCTTAGTGCCCAGAGACACAATCCAGTGCTTAGTGCCCAGGGACACAATCCAGTGCTTAGTGCCCAGTGACACAATCCAGTTCTTAGTGACCAGAGACACAATCCAGTGCTTAGTGCCCAGAGACACAATCCAGTGCTTAGTGCCCAGAGACACAATCCAGTGCTTAGTGCCCAGGGACACAATCCAGTGCTTAGTGCCCAGAGACACAATACAGTGCTTAGTGCCCAGAGACACAATACAGTGCTTAGTGCCCAGAGACACAATCCAGTGCTTAGTGCCCAGAGACACAATCCAGTGCTTAGTGCCCAGAGACACAATCCAGTGCTTAGTGCCCAGGGACACAATCCAGTGCTTAGTGCCCAGAGACACAATCCAGTGCTTAGTGCCCAGAGACACAATCCAGTGCTTAGTGCCCAGGGACACAATCCAGTGCTTAGTGCCCAGAGACACAATCCAGTGCTTAGTGCCTAGAGACACAATCCAGTGCTTAGTGCCCAAAGACACAATCCAGTGCTTAGTGCCCAGGGACACAATCCAGTGCTTAGTGCCCAGGGACACAATCCAGTGCTTAGTGCCCAGAGACACAATCCAGTGCTTAGTGCCCAGAGACACAATCCAGTGCTTAGTGCCCAGGGACACAATCCTGTGCTTAGTGCCCAGGGACACAATCCTGTGCTTAGTGCCCAGAGACACAATCCAGTGCTTAGTGCCCAGAGACACAATCCAGTGCTTAGTGCCCAGAGACACAATCCAGTGCTTAGTGCCCAGAGACACAACCAAGTGCTTAGTGCCCAGAGACACAATCCAGTGCTTCGTGCCCAGAGACACAATCCAGTGCTTAGTGCCCAGAGACACAACCCAGTGCTTAGTGCCCAGAGACACAATCCAGTGCTTAGTGCCCAGGGACACAATCCAGTGCTTAGTGCCCAGGGACACAATCCAGTGCTTAGTGCCCAGAGACACAATCCAGTGCTTAGTGCCCAGAGACACAATCCAGTGCTTAGTGCCCAGAGACTCAATCCAGTGCTTAGTGCCCAGGGACACAATCCAGTGCTTAGTGCCCAGAGACACAATCCAATGCTTAGTGCCCAGAGACACAATCCAGTGCTTAGTGCCCAGAGACACAATCCAGTGCTTAGTGCCCAGAGACACAATCCAGTGCTTAGTGCCCAGAGACACAATCCAGTGCTTCGTGCCCAGAGACACAATCCAGTGCTTAGTGCCCAGAGACACAATCCAGTGCTTAGTGCCCAGAGACACAATCCAGTTCTTAGTGACCAGGGACACAATCCAGTGCTTAGTGCCCAGGGACACAATCCAGTGCTTAGTGCCCAGGGACACAATCCAGTGCTTAGTGCCCAGGGACACAATCCAGTGCTTAGTGCCCAGAGACACAATCCAGTGCTTAGTGCCCAGAGACACAACCCAGTGCTTAGTGCCCAGAGACACAATCCAGTGCTTAGTGCCCAGAGACACAATCAAGTGCTTAGTGCCGAGGGACACAATCCAGTGCTTAGTGCCCAGGGACACAATCCAGTGCTTAGTGCCCAGAGACACAATCCAGTGCTTAGTGCCCAGAGACACAATCCAGTGCTTAGTGCCCAGAGACACAATCCAGTGCTTAGTGCCCAGAGACACAATCCAGTGCTTCGTGCCCAGAGACACAACCAAGTGCTTAGTGCCCAGAGACACAATCCAGTGCTTCGTGCCCAGAGACACAATCCAGTGCTTAGTGCCCAGAGACACAATCCAGTGCTTAGTGCCCAGAGACACAATCCAGTGCTTAGTGCCCAGGGACACAATCCAGTGCTTAGTGCCCAGAGACACAATCCAGTGCTTAGTATCCAGAGACACAACCCAGTGCTTAGTGCCCAGAGACACAATCCAGTGCTTAGTGCCCAGAGACACAATCCAGTGCTTAGTGCCCAGGGACACAATCCAGTGCTTAGTGCCCGGAGACACAATCCAGTGCTTAGTGGCCAGAGACACAATCCAGTGCTTAGTGCCCAGTGACACAATCCAGTGCTTAGTGCCCAGGGACACAATCCAGTGCTTAGTGCCCAGAGACACAATCCAGTGCTTAGTGCCCAGGGACACAATCCAGTGCTTAGTGCCCAGAGACACAATCCAGTGCTTAGTGCCCAGAGACACAATCCAGTGCTTAGTGCCCTGAGACACAATCCAGTGCTTAGTGCCCAGAGACACAATCCAGTGCTTAGTGCCCAGAGACACAATCCAGTGCTTAGTGCCCAGAGACACAATCCAGTGCTTAGTTCCCAGAGACACAATCCAGTGCTCACAACCGGAACCAAGTGCCCTGAGCTTCTGCCCAGAGCCACCAAACTGGGACCACTGCCCCCCCCCCAGTGCCCAGAGACACAGTCCAGTGCTGCCAACCAGAGCCAGCACACCATGGACAGAGCATCAATATCTCAGTGACCACTTCTTTTCAGATCCAAGAATGACGTCCACCAGAACCCACGGATTTGTCAACCTGGAGCTTCTTCAATTCCTCAGGACCATTTCCCTGGTGATTGTAACTCGATTCCTGAACTCAGAGTTTTACATCACAGAAAGAGGTCCTTCGGTCCATCGCGTCTGCCCTGACCATCAAACACCTATCCATTCTAGTCCCAGTTTTCAACACTTGGTCCGTAGCCGTGTCTGCTGCAGCGTTTCAATCGCTCACCTAAATACTTCTTAAATGTTGTGATGTGGAGATGCCGGCGTTGGACTGGGGTGAGCACAGTAAGAAGTCTTACAACACCAGGTTAAAGTCCAACAGGTTTGTTTCAAATCACTAGCTTTCGGAGCACTGCTCCTTCCTGAGGAAGCTAGTGTTTGAAACAAACCTGTTGGACTTTAACCTGTTGTAAGACTTCTTACAGTTCTTAAATGTCGAGGGTTCCTGCCTCTACCCCCCTTTCAGGCAGCGGGTTCCAGACTCCCCCCCCCCCCCCCCCCCCCCCCCCCCCCCCCCCCACTCTGGGCGAAACGTCTTTCTTCAAATCCCCTGGAATTCTCCTACTCATTATCTTGAATCTATACCCCCTGGTTATTGACCCCTCTACTAGTTAGCACTGTTGCCTCACAGTGAGAGGGTCCCGGGTTCAATTCCAACCTCGGGTAACTGTGCGGAGTCTGCACGTTCTCCCCGTGGGTTTCCTCCGGGTGCTCCGCTTTCCCCCCACAGTCCAAAGATGTGCAGGTTAGGTGGGGTTACAGGGAAGGCCAGGGGAGTGGGCCTAAGTAGGGTGCTCTTTTGGAGGGTCGGTGCAGACTCGATGGGTCAAATGGCCTTCTTCTGCACTGTAGGAACTCTATGATTCTATGTCCCTCACAATCTTATACACCTCAATTAGATTCCCCCCCTCAGCCTTCTCTGCTCCAAGGCAAATGACCCCAAACTAACCAGTCTCTCTCCATAGCTGAAACGCTCCAGCCCAGAAACATCTTGGTGAATCTCCTCTGCACTCTCTCCAGTGCAATCACTTCCTTCCTATAGTGAGGTGGCCAGAACTGCACCCAGTACTCTAGCTGGGGCCTAACCAGGGTTTTATACACTCCAGCATCACCTCCCTGTCTTATATTCTATGCCTCGGCTAATAAAGGCAAGTATCCCAAATACCTTTTTACCACCTTATCTACCTGTCCTGCTGCCTTCAGGGATCTATGGACCCGCCCTCCAAGGTCCCTCTGTCCCCTGTGCTTCCCAGCATCCTATCGTTCATTGGGTATTCCCTTGCCTTGTTAGTCCTCCGAGAATGTAACACCGCACACTTTTCAGGGTTAAATTCCATTTGGCACTGATCTGCCCGTCTGACCAGCCCTTGCTGTTTTTATATTTCTGGCTAGCTTTATTTCGTACTCTAATTTTTCCTTCCTTATTAATCTTTTAGTCATCATTTTCTGCTCCTTATATTCTGTCCAATCTTCCGAGCTACCACCTGCCTTTGCACAATTATCAGCTTTTTCTTTAAGTTTGACACTATCTTTCACATTTCTGGTCAACCACGGATAGTGTGTCCATCCCTTAGACATTTTCTTATTAGTTGGAATGTATCTATTCTGTGGTTTCTGAAATAGCTCGTTAAATATTTGCCATTACATCTCTATTGACCTAACCCTTAATTCACTTTAGCCAGCCCAGTTTTCATGACCTCATCATTGTCCTTATTAAGGTTTAAAATAGCAGAGACCCACTCCTCCCCCCTCACTGGATAATTCAATCCCATTGCTGGGGAAACCTTCACTATGTGTCAGGAGAGCTAAAAGGGGTAACGAAAAGTCATTGGCATTGAGTCATTGGGTTAAGGAAAATCCCAAGGCTATTTACACGTACATAAAAAGCAAGAGGGTAGCCAGGAAAGGGTTGGCCCACTGAAGGATAGGCAAGGGAATCTATGTGTGGAGCCAGAGGAAATGGGCGAGGTGCTAAATGAATACTTTGCATCAGTATTCACCAAAGAGAAGGAATTGATGGATGTTGAGTCTGGAGAAGGGGGTGTAGATAGCCTGGGTCACACTGAGATCCAAAATGACGAGGTGTTGGGCATGTTGAAAAATATTAAGGTAGATAAGTCCCCAGGGCCTGATGGGATCTACCCCAGAATACTGAAGGAGGCTGGAGAGGAAATTGCTGAGGCCCTTGACAGAAATCTTTGGATCCTCACTGTCTTCAGGGGATGTCCCGGAGGAACTGGAGAATAGCCAATGTTGTTCCTCTGTTTAAGAAGGGTAGCAAGGATAATCCAGGGAACTACAGGCCGGTGAGCTTTATGTCAGTGGTAGGGAAATTACTGGAGAAAATTCTTTGAGACAGGATCGACACCCATTTGGAAGCAAGTGGTCGTATTAGCGAGAGGCAGCATGGTTTTGTGAAGGGGAGGTCGTGTCTCACTAACTTGATAGAGTTTTTCGAGGAGGTCACAAAGATGATTGATGGAGGGTAGGGCAGTGGATGTTGTCTATAATGACTTCAGTAAGGCCTTTGACAAGGTCCCTCATGGTAGACTAGTACAAAAGGTGAAGTCACACGGGATCAGGGTGAGCTGGCAAGGTGGATACAGAACTGGCTAGGTCATAGAAGTCAGAGAGTAGCAATGGAAGGGGTGCTTTTCTGATTGGAGGGCTGTGACTAATGGAGTTCCGCAGGGATCAATGCTGGGACCTTTGCTGTTTGTAGTATATATAAATGATTTGGAGGAAAATGTAACTGGTCTGATTAGTAAATTTGCGGATGACACAAAGGTTGGTGGAATTGCGGATAGCGATGAGGACTGTCAGAGGATACAGCAGGATTTAGATTGTTTGGAGACTTGGGCGGAGAGATGGCAGATGGAGTTTAATCCGGACAAATGTGAGGTAAATGCATTTTGGAAGGTCTAATGCAGGTAGGAAATATACAGTGAATGGTAGAACCCTCAAGAGTATTGACAGAGAGATCTAGGAGTACAGGTCCACAGGTCACTGAAAGGGGCAACACAGGTGGAGAAAGTAGTCAAGGAGGCATACGGCATGCTTGCCTTCATTGGCCGGGGCATTCAGTATAAAAATTGGCAAGTTATGTTGCAGCTGTATAGAACCTTAGTTAGGCCACACTTGGAGTATAGTGTTTCAATTCTGGTCGCCACACTACCAGAAGGATGTGGAGGCTTTAGAGAGGGTGCAGAAGAGATTTACGCAGGATGTTGCCTGGTATGGAGGGCATTAGCTATGAGGAGCGATTGAATAAACTCGGTTTGTTCTCACTGGAACGAAGGAGGTTGAGGGGCGACCTGATAGAGGTATACAAAATTATGAGGGGCATAGACAGAGTGGATAGTCCAGAGGCTTTTCCCCAGGGTAGAGGGGTCAATTACTGTGGGGCATAGGTTTAAGGTGAGAGGGGGCAAGGTTTAGAGTAGATGTACGAGGCAAGTTTTTACCGCAGAGGGTAGTGGGTGCCTGGAACTCGCTGCCGGAGGAGGTGGTGGAAGCAGGGACGATAGTGACATTTAAGGGGGCATCTTGACAAATACATGAATAGGATGGGAATAGAGGGATACGGACCCCCGGAAGTGTACAAGATTGTAGTTTAGACGGGCAGCATGGTCGGCACGGGCTTGGAGGCCGAAGGGCCTGTTCCTGTGCTGTACATTTCTTTGTTCTTTGTTCTTATGAGTCCATTCAGCTTCAACCGTGACTCTGACCCCGGTCCGTCTCCCTGTCCCCGGTCCGTGTCCCTGACCCCAGTCCGTGTCCCTGACCCCCGGTCTTGTCTCTCTGACCCCGGTCCGTGTCCCTGACCCCGGTCCGTGTCCCTGACCCCGGTCTCGTGTCCCTGACCCCCGGTCCGTGTCCCTGACCCCGGTCCGTGTCTCTGACCCCGGTCCCGTGTCCCCTGACCCCGGTCCGTGTCTCTGACCCCGGTCCCATTTCCCTGACCCCGGTCTCGTGTCCCTGACTCCGGTCCGTGTCCCTGACCCCGCTCTCGTGTCCCTGAACCCGGTCTCGTGTCCCTGACCCCCGCTCTCGTGTCCCTGAGCCCGCTCCTCGTGTCCCTGACCCCGGTCTCGTGTCCCTGACTCCGGTCCGTGTCCCTGACCCCGGTCTCGTGTCTCTGACCCCCGGTCCGTGTCTCTGACCCCGGTCCCGTGTCCCCTGACCCCGGTCCGTGTCTCTGACCCCCGGTTCCATTTCCCTGACCCCCGGTCTCGTGTCCCTGACTCCGGTCCGTGTCCCTGACCCCGCTCTCGTGTCCCTGACCCCGGTCTCGTGTCCCTGACCCCGCTCTCGTGTCCCTGACCCCGCTCTCGTGTCCCTGACCCCGGTCTCGTGTCCCTGACTCCGGTCCGTGTCCCTGGACCTCCCCGGGTCTCGGTGTCTCTGACCCCGGTCCGTGTCCCTGACCCCGGTCTCGTGTCTCTGACCCCGGTCTCGTGTCTCCTGACCCCGGTCTTGTGTCCTCTGACCCCGGTCCGTGTCCTGACCCCCGGTCTTGTCTCTCTGACCCCGGTCCGTGTCCCTGACCCCGGTCCGTGTCCCTGACCCCGGTCTCGTGTCCCTGACCCCGGTCCGTGTCCCTGACCCCGGTCCGTGTCCCTGACCCCGGTCCCGTGTCTCTGACCCCGGTCTCGTGTCCCTGACTCCGGTCCGTGTCCCTGACCCCGGTCCCGTGTCCCTGACCCCGGTCCGTGTCCCTGACCCCGGTCCGTGTCCCTGACCCCGGTCTCTTGTCCCTGACCTCGGTCCGTGTCCCTGACCCCGGTGCCGTGTCCCTGACCACGGTCCGTGTCCCTGACCCCGGTCTCGTGTCTCTGACCCGTGTTCCTGTCTCTCTGACCCCAGTCCCTTGTCCCTGACCCCGATCCGTGTCCCTGACCCCGGTCCATGTCCCTGACACCAGTTCGTGCCCCTGACCCCGGTCTCGTGTCCCTGACCCCGCTCTCGTGTCTCTGACCCCGGTCTCGTGTCCCTGACCCTGGTCCCGTGTGCCTGACCCCGGTCCGTGTCCCTGACCCCGGTCCGTGTCTCTGACCTCGGTCCGTGTCCCTGACCACGGTCCGTGTCCCTGACCCCGGTCTCGTGTCTCTGACCCGTGTACCTGTCTCTCTGACCCCAGTCCCTTGTCCTGACCCCCGGTCCGTTTCCCTGACCCCCGGTCCGTGTCTCTGACCCCGGTCCGTGTCACACAGGATCAGGGGTGAGTTGGCAAGATGGATACAGGACAGTCTAGGTCATAGAAGACAGAGGGTAGCAATTGAAAGGTGCTTTTTCTAATTGGAGGGCTGTGACCAGTGGTGTTCCGCAGGGATCAGTGCTGGGACCTTTGTTGTTAGTAATATGTATAAATGATTTGGAGGAAAATGTAACTGGTCTGATTAGTAAGTTTGCAGCCGACACAAAGGTTGGTGGAATTGCGGATAGCGATGAGGACTGTCTGAGGATACAGCAGGATTTAGATTGTCTGGAGACTTGGCGGAGAGATGGCAGATGGAGTTTAAATCCGGACAAATGTGAGGTAATGCATTTTGGAAGGTCTAATGCAGGTAGGAAATATACAGTGAATGGTAGAACCCTCAAGAGTATTGAAAGTCAGAGAGATCTAGGTGTACAGGTCCACAGGTCACTGAAAGGGGCAACACAGGTGGAGAAGGTAGTCAAGAAAGCATACGGCATGCTTACCTTCATTGGCCGGGGCATTGAGTATAATCATTGGCAAGTCATGTTGCAGCTGTATAGAACCTTAGTTAGGCAACACTTGGAGTATAGTGTTCAATTCTGGTCGCCACATTACCAGAAGGATGTGGAGGCTTTAGAGAGGGTGCAGAAGAGATTTTACCAGGATGTTGCCTGGTATGGAGGGCATAAGCTATGAGGAGAGGTTGAATAAACTCAGTTTTGTTCTCACTGGAACGACGGAGGTTGAAGGGCGACCTGATAGAGGTCTACAAAATTATGCTTTTTCCCAGGGTTGAGGGGTCAATTACTAGGGGGCATAGGTTTAAGGTGAGAGGGGCAAGGTTTAGAGTAGATGTACGAGGCAAGTTTTTTACACAGAGGGTAGTGGGTGCCTGGAACTCGCTGCCGGAGGAGGTGGTGGAAGCAGGGACGATAGGGACATTTAAGGGGCATCTTGACAAATACATGAATAGGATGGGAATAGAGGGATACGGACCCCGGAAGTGAAAAAGATTTTAGTTTAGACGAGCAGCATAGTTGGCACGGGCTTGGAGGGCCGAAGGGCCTGTTCCTGTGCTGTACTTTTATTTGTTCTTTGTACAGAGACATCTTGAAACTCCACTTTGAAAAAGAGAAATCTTCTGAGACTGCTTTAAAGAAAGAGAGCTGATCCTGTCAGATCTCTAGCCAAAGTCTTCAGAAACTGTCTTCATAGTTTGCTTCCAGCTCCCACCTAAAATCTTTGAGACCTGACTGCCAGGCTCCTCCCATTAACTACATAATCTTACAGCACTTCCGGTGGCGACCATGCTGTGAGCGGCCACACATTTGGTGGCTCCCGCTCAAGGCAATATTTTTTGGTCTTTTCCCCTCCCGAAGGGTAAAGTATTTGACGGTAAAAGGTGACTGGGTGGGGGAGAGTGACTGGGGACGGAGTGGGGGAGAGTGACTGGGGACGGAGTGGGGGAGAGTGACTGGGGACGGAGTGGGGGAGAGTGACTGGGGACGGAGTGGGGGAGAGTGACTGGGGACGGAGTGGGGGAGAGTGACTGGGGACGGAGTGGGGGGAGAGTGACTGGGGACGGAGTGGGGGAGAGTGACTGGGGGACGGAGTGGGGGAGAGTGACTGGGGACGGAGTGGGGGAGAGTGACTGGGGACGGAGTGGGGGAGAGTGACTGGGGACGGAGTGGGGGAGAGTGACTGGGGACGGAGTGGGGGGAGAGTGACTGGGGACTGGGTGGGGGAGAGTGACTGGGGACGGAGTGGGGGAGAGTGACTGGGGACGGAGTGGGGGAGAGTGACTGGGGACGGAGTGGGGGAGAGTGACTGGGGACTGGGTGGGGGAGAGTGACTGGGACGGAGTGGGGGAGAGTGACTGGGGACGGAGTGGGGGGAGAGTGACTGGGGACGGAGTGGGGGAGAGTGACTGGGGACGGAGTGGGGAGAGTGAAAGGAGCTGCTGGAAGAGGACAATCTTCTTGGTGCGCCTCTGGTTAAGATGGCGGAGGGCAAAGGGCCTGTTCTGTCCGGCCAGTGGTCAACGGAGCAGTTGGTGGCGTTTCTGAACACTAAGTTCAGCCAGCAGAGGAAGCAGGCCCTGGAGGACCTGGTCAAAATGGTGGAGCCGGTTAAGTCGGGGATTGAGAGAATGGAGCTCCCAGGGCAGGGCGATTCAGAAAGTGGAGGAGGCGGTGGGGGAGCACGATGAGCAGTTGGCCTTGCTGGTGGCCGAGGTGGGGGTGATGCGGGAGAGCCAGAAGAGGCTGAAGGTGGAGGATCTGGAGAATCGCTCCAGAACGCAAATCCTGAGGATTGTGGGGATGCCCGAAGACATTGAAGAAGCAGCGGCTGGCACGTACGTGGCCAAAATGTTGGAGAAGCTGATGTGGGTGGGGGTGGGGGGTCATTTAACCGGCCCCTGGAGGTCGACCGAGCGTACAGGGTGCTGATAAGGAGGCCGCAAGCGGGCGAGCCGCCAAGGGCAATGGGGGTGCGCTTGCACAGCTTCCTGAATAAAGAGAAGATTCTCTAGTGGGCGAGGAAGGCGCGGAGATGCACCTGGGCAGGGAACGAGCTGCGGCCGTACCAGGACTGGGAGCAGAACTGGCGAAGAGGAGGGCCGGGTTTAACCGGGGCAAGGGGGTGAAGTTCGGAGTGTTGTACCCGGCCCGCCTCTGGGTGACTTTCCAGAAACGGGAGTACTATTTCGGCACTCCAGAAGAGGCAGTGGAGTTCATGAGGGACAATGGACTGTGAGGAGAGTGAGGACATTGAACTTCAGACGTGTTTGTCTGTGTGTGTTTTTTTAAAATTCCCTTTGAAGAGCTTTTTGTTTTGATGGGGGGCAGTCTGTTCATGGGTGAGTACAGCTTTTGCTGCTTTAAGGGGTATGGATGGGGTGAGGAGAATTGTGGGGGGGGGGGGGGGTTGGGAGATTGGAGGCCTTGAGTGGGGGCCACCATGCCAGCTGGGTGGGCTAATTAACAGGAGTGAAGTGGGGGGGGGGGTTGTTAAGCGGCAGGTGTGAGGGGGAATTGGGTTGATATTTTGTTTAAGAGTGGGGGGGGGGGGGAGGGTTGCTGACAAGTGTGTAGTTGATGCGGCACAGTTGGGGAAGGAGTGATGACCGTGGACATCGGGGGGGTGGGCCGGGAGGGTCTCGTGACGCGGTCTGGGGGTGGCCCAATAGGGGGCACGGCTGATTGGCAGGGGAGGAGGGAGGGGAGCCCCCTAACCAGGCTGGTCACATGGAATGTGAGGGGGCTAAATGGACCGGTCAAACGGTCACGTGTGTGCGCGCACCTGAGGAGTCTGAAGGCGGTCGTGGCCTTCCTCCAGGAGACGTGTTTGAAGATCGGAGACCAGACGAGGCTGAGGAAAGGGTGGGTAGGACAGGTGTCCCACTCGGGACTGGACACGGAGACGAGGGGGGATGGCCGCACTGGTCAATACGCGGGTGGCGCTTGAAGTGAGGAATAGTGTGGCAGACTCAGGGGTGGGGGAGGTTTGTGATGGTGAGTGGGAAGCTGGAGGGGTTGGTCGAGCCCGAGGTCGGGGAGGGTGTTGGCATTGGCAAAGGAACTGAACGAGTTCATGGAGCACATGGGGGGGGCGGGGGGGGGGAATTTTCATATTTCTCCCCGGTATACTCCCGGTATACTCCCGGTATACTCCCAGTTGGGCTTTTCCGTGTTGGATACGGCGTTGCTGGCAGCGGTGGTCAGAGTATTTGGTGATCCTGGTGTCTGAACACGCGCCGCACTGGGTGGATTTGCGAATGGACTGGGGTATGGGGGGGGGGGGGGGCAGTGCCCACAGCAGAGGCTGGAGGTGGGGGCTGTTGGCGGAGGAGGACGTGTGTGAGCGGGTGAGGGCCGCCTTTCAGGGATACATGGAGCTGACAGACACGGGGGAGGTCACGGCCGCCACGTTGTGGGAGGTGACAAGGCGGTGGTTCGGGGGCGTTTTACAGGAGCTCATGCGAGTCGGAGCCCCTGGTCCGGGGGGACGGATGTGGAATGGTGCAGTTTCTGGAAGGGTTGCGGTACAACGCACGGGTCGCAAGTCTGTGGAGAAACCGTGGGAGTTTGGGATATTTCAGACGGCATCAGAGGCCGAGGAAGGGGTGCCCACTCTCCCTGTTGCTCTTCATTTTGGTGGTGGAGCCGCTGGCAATGGCACTTAGGGCATCAAGGGATTGGAGAGGGATTGTGCGGTGGGGGGTTGGTGGGGGGGGGGGGTGGTACGAGCACAGGGTCTCACTTGTTGCGGATGATCTGCTGCTATATATTTAGGACCCATTGGGTAGTTGAGAATTATGGGGGTTTTTGAGAAATTTGGCCAGTTCTCCGGGTACAAGTTGAACATGGGAAAGAGCGAGATGTTCCCGATTGAGACAAGAGGGCAGGAGAGGAGGTTAGGGGAGCTGCCGTTCAAGGTGGTGGGGCGGGTTTTAGATACCTGGGCATCGAGGTGACACGGGGCTGGACGCAGCTGAACCTGGCTTGGCTGGTGGAGCAGATGAAGGGGGACTTTAAGAGATGGAATGCATTGCTCCCGCTGTCGTTGGCGGGATGCGTGCAGGCAGTGAAGATGATGGTTCCTGTTCGTATTTCAGAACCTCCTGATCTTTGTCCTGAAGGCGTTCTTCTAAAAGGTCAATGCGCTGATCTCTGGGTTTGTTTGGGCGGGGAAGACCCCGTGGGTCAGGAGGGCTATTCTGGAGCAGGGGCAAGGAGGTGGGGGGGCTGGCGTTGCCGAACATGATGAACTATTACTGGGTGGCGAACATCACCATGGTCAGGAAAAGGGTAGTGCGGCAGTGTCGGCGTGGAGGGATTGGAGTGGCTTCTTGTAGGGGAACAAGGTCAAGGGCATTGTTGACAACGCCTCTGCCATTTTCACTGGCCTGGCACTCTGTGTGCCCAGTAGTGGTGTCGTCCTTGAGGGTGTGGGGGCAGTGGGAGCAGCATTTGGGACTGGAGACTGAAAGGGAGGCAGGTAGCCAAGGTAGGGAATGATTAGCTGGGAATGCTCCCAGATCCCCTCCTCACACCAGGTCACCAGATCACTGTAGCCACCTGGGTTTGCCACTTCCCGACTTAAAATGGAGAACCGCAAAGACTACAGGGAAATTCAGTCAACACAGGCAAAAACTAGCAAGTACAGAAATCCTGTGTATTAGAACTTGCAAAAGCCCAGACAGCACTGAAACCAGCAGCCACCTGCATAGTAATGAGCGATCCCCGGGTACAATCAAAAAATTTCAGGTGAATAAAGCCAAGCCAGACTCCTCGGCGCCAGCAGGAGCCGAGACAAAGGAAGGACAACAGACACCCAGGGACCGCCCAGCGATCAGGGAACGGCTCCAGTATTGGAGAAATCGATCCAAGTGATCGGAACGTAGTCCAATCACTTGGAACCAGGCACGGGGTCCGCCCCGAACGGCGCGAAGCCCCTGGGGACTATAAAGTAGAGCCCCCAAGTTCAAATCGGTCTTCTTGGCAGGGTCACTCAGCAGCTCGAACCAACCCTTGAGAGTGAACTGTCTAAGCTGTCGCATCAACCAAGTAAGTCTCCAGTCAACGCTCGCTACGAGATAGGCGCTCCTCGCTACCAGTCCATACCAGCTTTTGAACCCTGTAGACTCAGAATCGAACGAAAGGCCATTTGTTCCCCTGACCTTGTGGGCCAATTCTGAAGCTAAGTATCGGCCTTTTAGTGATAGAGAATAGTCCAGAAAGTAGAGTTTATGCATGAGTAGCGATTTACTGTGTATAATAAATGTGTTTTGATTTGAATCTTACTAATTGGTGTGTTGAGTTATTGATCAGCACTTGAACTTGAACCTCGTGATGGTATCATAAAGATACCTGGCGACTCGAGAGCAAAGGTCAGAGAATCAGAGCAAATTCAGTGAAGACCCAACGGGCAACGAATTAAGAGCCAACCAAAGTTAGCAACAATCACCCATAAATATTTTTAGGGACACAGGGGCTACACAACTCTCTTACTGGAGAGGGATTTAGTTCTCATCCAGAGAGTCGAAAGAAAGGTGTTAATGAATGGGATAAGTGGAGATTATATCCCAGTTCCATTGTATCAAGTATAATTGGAGTGTGATTTATTGTCAGGTCCAATAGTTGTCAGAGTGGTTAAGAAATTCCCAGTGGACGGAGTAGACTTACTTTTGGGGAATGATTTGGCAGGAGTGAAGGTTGTAGTTTCACCCATGATTACCGAGAGTCCGAGGCAACATGAGGAGGCAACACAGTTACAGGAACAATCTCTCAATATTTTTCCATCATGTGCGGCAATGGCTAAACACAGTTCACTACCAGAGATTAAAGTCACCCCACAATCAGATATTAGAGTAGCCAAAACTATCCCTGAGAATGGGGATAATCCCAATGAAGTGTTTGATATAACGACATTAATTAAAGCCCAGGGAAGAGATCCAGGGTTACATAGTTTAGCACAGTCAGCTCTCACAGAGGTTGAAGCTGAGGGGGTTTCAGAGAGCTGTTATGTTGAGAGCAGAGTTCTGATGAGGATGTGGAGACATCCTCATAGACCTGGGGACGAGGAATGGACGGTGGTTCATCTGATTGTGGTACCGGCCAAATATCGTCGGGAAGGACTGTGGATAGGAATCAGATACCAACGGCAGAACATGTGGGAATTTGGAAAACTCAGGCATCAGTCACCAGGCATTTTCCCTCGCCACAACTACACACGGATGTAGTGCAAATTCTGTAGAACCTGTCAGGTAACAGGTAAACCACAACATGTGATTAAACCCGCTCCCTTAATACCTATTTCCCCCCTAATCATCCATGGATCACAAATGTAAGAGCAAAAATAAAAGAAAGTGGAAATGGGGCAGCACGGTAGCACAGTGGTTAGCACTGTTGCTTCACAGCGCCAGGGTCCCAGGTTCGACTCCCGGCTTGGGTCACTGAGTGTGCGGAGTCTGCACTTTCTCCCCGTGTCTGCGTGGGTTTCCTCCGGGTGCTCCGGTTTCCTCCCGCAGTCCAAAGATGTGCAGGTTAGGTGGCTTGGCCATGCTAAATTGCCCTTAGTGTCCAAAAAGGTTAGGTGGGGTTACTGGGTTACGGGGATAGGGTGGAGGTGCGGGCTTAAGTAGAGCCGGTGCAGATTCGATGGGCCAAATGGCCTCCTTCTGCATTGTAAATTCTGTGAAAATAAGGAATAAACAGGAACAGACAGAAAGGACCCTTACACACCTCCCCCGGAAACGAATGAAACTTCAGGCACAAACGTATCACTATGAGGTATGCAAGATACAAAACACAAACATATATCCAGTCTCAGTATACAAGTTCCCTTCCCATTCTCTGCATTGGTAACTAGTCAGTCCTTAGAGCCATGACAAAGCACCCACAATCACATTATTCATTCCAGGAGTGTGTTTTAACATTCAACTGTTGTATTAATAACAAAATAATCTTGCATTTCAGGTTTAAAACTTCTCTATAAATACAAGTGAATTATGGTGTGGGAAGGACTGGGCTGTTCCACCCTTCTCCAGTATGACCAAATCCTACTTGGTGTTCTGTGGACCGCTGCGCTTCCCCACGGCTCTGCAACATGTCCGACGTGCATTGTATTTCAATCTCTAACTGAGCAAGTCTTTGTGGCTTTAGTCAAGATGGATGTGGCTTTATTGGCTCAGAGTTTCTTATGTCCTCAGCTTGATTAGCTAACAGAGTGTTGTCTGGTGTTTCCCTACAACTCCGTCTATATTCTTCCTGTTTCTCGTGTACGGCTGCCAGTCTTGTCTGATTGTCCAATGATTGTTCATTCAAATTTTGAGGATCTTCTTCTACAGTTAAACTAGAAGCAGTATTGTCAACGTGGAGAGAAATATTGGGCCCATTTTTAGCCAATAAACACTCTTCAACCGCTCCAGTTTTACATTCTCTCTTGTCCTTCACATGGCTACCTTCAGCAACAAGTGGGGGTGAGGGTTCAATCCTCTCAGGATTGGTTGATTTTGTGCGCCCCATTCTTTGTGTGACAACTTTTACCTCCTCATCACAGTCTTTGTAATCACAGCTCTCATGGGGCTGGTTTAGCACAGTGGGCTAAACAGCTGGCTTGCAATGCAGCACAAGGCCAGCGGCGTGAGTTCAATTCCCGTACCAGCCTCCCCGAACAGGTGCCGGACTGTGGCGACTAGGGGCTTTTCACAGTAACTTCATTGAAGCCTACTCGTGACAATAAGCGATTATTATTGTTTAGTAATATTGACTGAACCAATCGGTGCTTTCTGCATTTGAACAGTTGTTTAATTTTAGATGGGAGGACAGCACCCCATTGGCCCCATGCACCTTCTGATTGTTGTTACTATTTTTTGGCGGCAGAATCACAACGTGCTTCAACCACCCTCCTCTTTAATTTCAAAAGGAATTGTTTGCTGATTAATTCACCTTCTTTGCGATGGGCATCTTTTATCTAGGAGAGGCACTGTGGACTTTTAAATGGATGTGGGTTAGCCAGCTGCACACGTGCTGTCGCTTCACAGTCCTGAGTGTCCTTGTCCGGATTAACTGACGCCATACTATCAGGTATATTTTTCATCAGAGCAGGCATCTCATGGAGGTCTTTCTACCTGAACTGAACAGCAAGAGAGCAGTTCTTTGCAACAAGACTGCAAGAAACAACTCAGAAAAGCTCCAGTCACTGTCTTAATTCTTTTCCTCCCTTCCAAACTTTGGAATTGTTCAACACAAGTTATTGGTGCTGACCCTCAATGGGACACAGTTCCTGAAGGTGCTGACTCTCACTGGGGGACAGTTCCTGAAGGTGCTGACTCTCACTGGGACACAGTTCCTGAAGGTGCTGACTCTCACTGGGGGACAGTTCCTGAAGGTGCTGACTCTCACTGGGGGACAGTTCCTGAAGGTGCTGACTCTCACTGGGACACAGTTCCTGAAGGTGCTGACTCTCACTGGGGGACAGTTCCTGAAGGTGCTGACTCACACTGGGGGACAGTTACTGAAGGTGCTGACTCTCACTGGGGGACAGTTCCTGAAGGTGCTGACTCTCACTGGGACACAGTTCCTGAAGGCGCTGACTCTCACTGGGGTACAGTTCCTGAAGGTGCTGACTCTCACTGGGGGACAGTTCCTGAAGGTGCTGACTCTCACTGGGACACAGTTCCTGAAGGTGCTGACTCTCACTGGGACACAGTTCCTGAAGGTGCTGACTCACACTGGGGGACAGTTCCTGAAGGTGCTGACTCTCACTGGGGGACAGTTCCTGAAGGCGCTGACTCTCACTGGGGGACAGTTCCTGAAGGTGCTGACACTCACTGGGACACAGTTCCTGAAGGTGCTGACTCTCACTGGGACACAGTTCCTGTAGGTGCTGACTCTCACTGGGACACAGTTCCTGAAGGTGCTGACTCTCACTGGGACACAGTTCCTGAAGGTGCTGACTCTCACTGGGGGACAGTTCCTGAAGGTGCTGACTCTCACTGGGGGACAGCTCCTGAAGGTGCTGACTCTCACTGGGGGGCAGCTCCTGAAGGTGCTGACTCTCACTGGGGGACAGCTCCTGAAGGTGCTGACTCTCACTGGGGGACAGTTCCTGAAGGTGCTGACTCTCACTGGGGGACAGCTCCTGAAGGTGCTGACTCTCAATGGGGGACAGCTCCTGAAGGTGCTGACTCTCACTGGGACACAGTTCCTGAAGGTGCTGACTCTCACTGGGACACAGTTCCTGAAGGTGCTGATTCTCACTGGGGGACACTTCCTGAAGGTGCTGGCTCTCACTGGGACACAATTCCTGAAGGTGCTGACTCTCACTGGGGGTCAGTTCCTGAAGGTGCTGACTCTCACTGGGACACAGTTCCTGAAGGTGCTGACTCTCACTGGGGACAGTTCCTGAAGGTGCTGACTCTCACTGTGGGTCAGTTCCTGAAGGTGCTGACTCTCACTGGGACATATTTCCTGAAGGTGCTGACTCTCACTGGGACACGGTTCCTGAAGGTGCTGACTCTCACTGGGGACAGTTCCTGAAGGTGCTGACTCTCACTTGGGGACAGTTCCTGAAGGGGCTGAATCTCACTGGGACACAGTTCCTGAAGGTGCTGACTCTCCCTGGAGACAGTTCCTGAAGGTGCTGACTCTCACTGGGACACAGTTCCTGAAGGTGCTGACTCTCACTGGGACACAGTTCCTGAAGGTGCTGACTCTCACTGGGGGACAGTTCCTGAAGGTGTTGACACTCCCTGGAGACAGTTCCTGAAGGTGCAGACTCTCACTGGGACACAGTTCCTGAAGGTGCTGACTCTCACTGAGGACAGTTCCTGAAGGTGCTGACTCTCACTGGGGACAGTTCCTGAAGGTGCTGACTCTCACTGGGACACAGTTCCTGAATGTGCTGACTCTCACTGGGACACAGTTCCTGAAGGTGCTGACTCTCACTGAGGACAGTTCCTGAATGTGCTGACTCTCACTGGGGGACAGTTCCTGAAGGTGCTGACTCTCACTGGGGTACAGTTCCTGAAAGTGCTGACTGTCACCGGGGGACAGTTTCTGATGGTGCTGACTCTCACTGGGAGACAGTTCCCGAAGGTGCTGAGTCTCTCTGTGGGACAGTTCCTGAAGGTGCTGAGTCTCTCTGTGGGACAGTTCCTGAAGGTGCTGACTCTCTCTGGGGGACAGGTCCTGAAGGTGCTGACTCTCACTGGGACACCGTTCCTGAATGTGCTGACTCTCACTGGGGGCAGTTCCTGAAGGTGCTGGCTCTCACTGGGACACAGTTCCTGAAGGTGCTGACTCTCACTGGGGGCAGTTCCTGAAGGTGCTGACTCTCACTGGGACACAGTTCCTGAAGGTGCTGACTCTCACTGTGGGTCAGTTTCTGAAGGTGCTGAATCTCACTGGGGGACAGTTCCTGAAGGCGCTGACTCTCACTGGGATACAGTTCCTTAAGGTGCTGACTCTCACTGTGGGTCAGTTTCTGAAGGTGCTGACTCTCACTGGGGGACAGTTCCTGAAGGTGCTGAGTCTCACTGGGACACAGTTCCTGAAGGTGCTGACTCTCCCTGGGGGACAGTTCCTGAAGGTGCTGAGTCTCACTGGGACACAGTTCCTGAAGGTACTGACTCTCACTGGGGGGACAGTTCCTGAAGGTGCTGACTCTCACTGGGACACAGTTCCTGAAAGTGCTGACTCTCACTGGGACACAGTTCCTGAAGGTGCTGACTCTCACTGGGACACAGTTCCTGAAGGTGCTGACTCTCACTGGGTCACAGTTCCTGAAGATGCTGACTCCCACTGGGACACAATTCCTGAAGGTGCTGACTCTCACTGGGGGACAGTTCCTGAAGGTGCTGACTCTCACTGGGGGACAGTTCCTGAAGGTGCTGACTCTCATTGGGTCACAGTTCCTGAAGATGCTGACTCTCCCTGGAGACAGTTCCTGAAGGTGCTGACTCTCACTGGGGGACAGTTCCTGAAGGTGCTGACTCTCACTGGGACACAGTTCCTGAAGGTGCTGACTCTCACTGGGACACAGTTCCTGAAGGTGCGGACTCTCACTGGGAGACAGTTCCTGAAGGTGCTGACTCTCACTGGAGATAGTTCCTGAAGGTGCTGACTCTCACTGGGGGACAGTTCCTGAAGGTGCTGACTCCCACTGGGGGACAGTTCGTGAAGGTGCTGACTCTCACTGGGGGACAGTTCCTGAAGGTGCTGACTCTCACTGGGGGACAGTTCCTGAAGGTGCTGACTCTCACTGGGGACAGTTCCTGAAGATGCTGACTCTCACTTGGGGACAGCTCCTGAAGGTGCTGACTCTCACTGGGACATAGTTCCTGAAGGTGCTGACTCTCACTGGGGGACAGTTCCTGAAGGTGCTGACTCTCACTGGGACACAGTTCCTGAAGGCGCTGACTCTCACTGGGACACGGTTCCTGAAGGTGCGGACTCTCACTGGGAGACAGTTCCTGAAGGTGCTGACTCTCACTGGGACACAGTTCCTGAAGGTGCTGACTCTCACTGGGACACAGTTCCTGAATGTGCTGACTCTCACTGGGACACAGTTCCTGAATGTGCTGACTCTCACTGGGACACAGTTCCTGAAGGTGCTGACTCTCACTGGGTCACAGTTCCTGAAGGTGCTGACTCTCACTGGGACACAGTTCCTGAAGGCGCTGACTCTCACTGGGACACGGTTCCTGAAGGTGCGGACTCTCACTGGGAGACAGTTCCTGAAGGTGCTGACTCTCACTGGGACACAGTTCCTGAAGGTGCTGACTCTCACTGGGACACAGTTCCTGAATGTGCTGACTCTCACTGGGACACAGTTCCTGAATGTGCTGACTCTGACTGGGGGACAGATACTGAAGGTGCTGACTCTCACTGGGACACAGTTCCTGAAGGTGCTGTCTCTCACTGGGACGCAGTTCCTGAAGGTGCTGACTCTCACTGGGACACAGTTCCTGAAGCTGCTGACTCTGACTGGGGGACAGTTCCTGAAGGTGCTGACTCTCACTGGGACACAGTTCCTGAAGGTGCTGACTCTCACTGGGACACAGTTCCTGAAGGTGCTGACTCTGACTGGGACACAGTTCCTGAAGGTGCTGACTCTCACTGGGGGACAGTTCCTGAAGGTGCTGACTCTCACTGGGACACAGTTCCTGAATGTGCTGACTCTCACTGGGGGACAGTTCCTGAAGGTGCTGACTCTCACTGGGGGACAGTTCCTGAAGGTGCTGACTCTCACTGGGACACAGTTCCTGAAGGTGCTGACTCTCACTGGGACACAGTTCCTGAAGGTGCTGACTCTCACTGGGTCACAGTTCCTGAGGGTGCTGACTCTCACTGGGACACAGTTCCTGAAGGCGCTGACTCTCACTGGGACACGGTTCCTGAAGGTGCGGACTCTCACTGGGAGACAGTTCCTGAAGGTGCTGACTCTCACTGGGACACAGTTCCTGAAGGTGCTGACTCTCACTGGGACACAGTTCCTGAATGTGCTGACTCTCACTGGGACACAGTTCCTGAATGTGCTGACTCTGACTGGGGGACAGTTACTGAAGGTGCTGACTCTCACTGGGACACAGTTCCTGAAGGTGCTGTCTCTCACTGGGACACAGTTCCTGAAGGTGCTGACTCTCACTGGGACACAGTTCCTGAAGCTGCTGACTCTGACTGGGGGACAGTTACTGAAGGTGCTGACTCTCACTGGGACACAGTTCCTGAAGGTGCTGACTCTCACTGGGACACAGTTCCTGAAGGTGCTGACTCTCACTGGGACACAGTTCCTGAAGGTGCTGTCTCTCACTGGGACACAGTTCCTGAAGGTGCTGACTCTCACTGGGGGACAGTTCCTGAAGGTGCTGACTCTCACTGGGACACAGTTCCTGAATGTGCTGACTTTCACTGGGGGACAGTTCCTGAAGGTGCTGACTCTCACTGGGGGACAGTTCCTGAAGGTGCTGACTCTCACTGGGACACAGTTCCTGAAGGTGCTGACTCTCACTGGGGGACAGTTCCTGAAGGTGCTGACTCTCACTGGGGGACAGTTCCTGAAGGTGCTGTCTCTCACTGGGACACAGTTCCTGACGGTGCTGACTCTCACTGGGGGACAGTTACTGAAGGTGCTGACTCTCACTGGGACACAGTTCCTGAAGGTGCTGTCTCTCACTGGGACACAGTTCCTGACGGTGCTGACTCTCACTGGGGGACAGTTACTGAAGGTGCTGACTCTCACTGGGACACAGTTCCTGAAGGTGCTGACTCTCACTGGCACACAGTTCCTGAAGGTGCTGACTCTCACTGGGACACAGTTCCTGAAGGTGCTGACTCTCACTGGGACACAGTTCCTGAAGGTGCTGACTCTCACTGGGGGGACAGTTACTGAAGGTGCTGACTCTCACTGGGGGACAGTTCCTGAAGGTGCTGACTCTCACTGGGGGACAGTTCCTGAAGGTGCTGACTCTCACTGGGACACAGTTCCTGAAGGTGCTGACTCTCACTGGGACACAGTTCCTGAAGGTGCTGACTCTCACTGGGGGACAGTTCCTGAAGGTGCTGACTCTCACTGGGGGACAGTTCCGGGAGGTTTTGCCTCACACTGGGTCCTCTAATTCTTGAAGTTGATTGGCTGAGAGCAGGTTTGCAGTTAAATCATGAACCCGTCTTGTAGTTTCACTATGTTGACTTCAGCATCCAGTGAGTTTTATTTCGCACCTTCCTGTTTCGCTGCATCTCAGGTTAAAGCTAGATTTCTTTCACCATTTCAGTTTGCACATTCTGCAGCTTGTGGTCTCTCAACTCCTGGCCCCAGCCCTTGTATCTTTCACCCCGCACTGTGTCCCATCCGTCTTTATTCGTCCCACCTGCTCAGATTCCACGTGTTCCATCGTTTCTCTTTTCTTAAAATGAATTTCGAGTACCCAATTATTTTTTCCAATTAAGGGGCAATTTAGCATCGTCAGTCCACCTACCCTGCAGATCTTTGGGTTGTGGGGGTGAAACCCACGCAGACACGGGGAGAATGTGGAAACTCCACACGGACAGTGACCCGGGACCGGGATCGAACCTGGGACCTCGGCGCTGTGAGGCAGCGGTGCTAACCACTGTGCCATCCCGCTGTCGTTTCTCCAATACCTTTAATTACACTCAGTGACGATGGGGATGTGCATTTAACAGCTGTCACCTTTCATTGAGGGAGTGAGGGTGACAATCTATCTGAATGTACCTGAGCTGTTCACACCTGAGGAAGGATCAGTCCAGGAGCAATTCAGGAGCAGTGTCGGTTCCCTGGCCTTGAATGTGGTCTGATCGGCTTGTGCCCAACAACAGATCATTCTGGATGGTCCTACCCCTGACAACAAATTGATAGAAGGAGAGGCGTGTGACAGGCTAACATCATTCTAGCATTAATCATCTTGCAAATCAGAAACCAATGTCAGATGGGGCCGTACCAAAACATGGAGCGCTCCCACCATCTAGTGGACACAAGGAAACACTGCAGCCTCACAAGCGGCTTCAGGACTGGGGCAGAAATACCATTCAAAACTATCAAACCTGATGCAATTATAATAATTTTTATTGTCATAAGAAGACTTACATTAACGCTACAATGAAGTTACTGTGAAAAGCCCCTAGTTGCCACACTCCGGTGCCTGTTCGGGTCACAGAGGGAGAATTCAGAATGTCCAATTCACCAAACAGCATGGGCGTCATTCTCCGACCCCCCGCCGGGTCGGAGAATGGCCGTTGGCCGCCGTGAATCCCACCCCCGCCCGTTGCCGAAGTCTCCGAAGGGAGAAAAGTCGGCGTGGCGTTAATGTCGCCGCTGCCGTCGGAGAATGTCACGGGTCTGCGCAAGGCAGCCGATTTTCGGCCTGCCGATATTCTCCCTCCCGGATGGGCCGAAGTCCCGTCGACGTGATGACCGTTCACGTCGACGTGAATCAAACCTCCTTTTCATCGGCGTGACCCGGTGCTCCAGGCTCACGCCGACCAGCGTGGAGGTGAGTGACGGCCTGGGGGGTTGGCCGCTGGGCAGGCGATGGCGTGGCCGCAGTCTGAATGTGTGGGGAGAGGTGTGTCTCGGGTTGTGTGTGTGTGTGTGCGGCGGGGGGAGGGTGGTTAGAGTGTGCTGGGCTCCGGGGGAGTGCCGGGAGGGGGTTCCGTGTCGGGGAGGAGGTTGGGGTCCGTGCCGGGGAGGAGGTTGGGGGGGTCCGTGTCGGGGAGGAGGTTGGGGGGGGGTCCGTGCCGGGGAGGGGGATGGGGGGTCCGTGCCGGGGAGGGGGATGCGAGGGCAAGTGAGTTGGTCCACCTGGCCAGGTGCCAGCCTCCAACAGTTGGACCCATGCGGTCCATGCCACCTGGCTGGGGGGAGGAGGGGATATGGGCAATGATGACATGTCGTCGTTCCCCTCCCCCCCACCAGGCCGTCATGTTTTCAGATCATCCAGCGATGTTGGCCGCCGTGGTGGCAGCCGCTCATATCTATGTTGCCCTGGATGAGGAGGATGAGGAGGAGGAGGAGGAGCGTGCCAGAGAGGCGGCGCAGGCTGCCGCAGAGGGACAGGCGGCAGCCGCCCAGGCTGGAGGGACACCTGACCGACAGGACGAGGAGGGGGAGGAGGACGTCGCGGCCCCACGGCAACGGAGGCACCCGAGGGCGCCCCGTGTGTACCGGCCCCGGCAGTCATACCAGGACCTCACGGACCGGGAATGCAGGAGGAGACTCCGGATGAGGCGGGAAACCGTGGCACACATCTGCCACCTGCTGGCACACCTGTCACCGCGTGGCACTGGCGGGGGACAACCTCTCCCCGTGTCCGTCAAGGTTACGGTGGCCCTGAACTTTTATGCAACGGGGTCATTCCAGGCATCGAGTGGGGACCTGTCCGGCATATCGCAGACATCGGTGCATCGGTGCATCCGGGAGTGACAGATGCCCTATATGCCATGGCGCACCGCTACATCCGCTTCCCCGTGGACCGGGCCAGCCAAGATGCCCGGGCCGTGGGCTTCTCTGCCGTTGCCGGGTTCCCCATGGTCCAGGGCGCGATCGATGGGATGCACCTCGCCGTGCGGCCACCTGCAGATAACAGGGCCGTGTTCACTAATAGGAAGGGGACCTATTCGATGAACATACAGGTGGTCTGCGACCACCGCATGATGATCCTGCACGTCTGCGCCCGTTACCCAGGCAGTGTACACGACTCATACGTGTTGTCGCGGTCATCCATCCCCGGCATGTACGAGGGACGCCATCCCCGGCTGAGGGGCTGGTTGCTGGGCGACAGGGGCTACCCATTGCGATCGTGGCTGATGACGCCTATACGAAGGCCACGCAATGAGGCGGAGAACCGCTACAATGATGCCCATGTAGCGACAAGGGGAGTGATAAAGAGGTGCTTTGGCGTGCTGAAGATGCGTTTCAGATGCCTGGACCTCTCTGGGGGCGCCCTCCAGTATCGGTCAGATAGGGTCGGCCGCATCATTGTGGTGTGCTGCGTCCTGCACAACATAGCCCAGCAGAGGGGCGATGTGCCGCAGGCAGAGGAGGGCGGAGTGGAGGAGCAGCAGGAAGAGGCACAGTCCTCCCCAGATGAGGGGGATGGGGGTAATGGTCAGGGCAGACGGGGTAGACACAGGCGGGTGGCTGTCCACCGTTACCGGCTGGCCCAGCGGGCACGGGACAGACTGATAGCCGCCCGCTTCACTGACTAGATGGGCGTGGGAATCGAGTAGTATGGCCACAGACCGCACACCATGGCAACAGCCGACCACCCACACCCCCCACCCATCCACCCACCCAGCACCCTCACCCCCCTCCCCAACCCCACCCACCCCACCCGCATGCACACCACCCCCCCCATTGCCGATCCACCTGCGGCACAACGGGCCGGGCTCACACAGTTGCGGGTGGACGCGTGTCCATTGCAGGCCATGGAGGATGATGACAACCCGCCCTGCGATGAGCTCCTGGCTCTACATCGTTGGACTATGTCTGACCCATGGCCACAGTACCACCATCCACCCGCACCATCCCTGCATGCGGCTGTGACACTGCAGCGCACGGTCCCGTCCTCTGCCCGGGAGGATGTTGATGGCGGCCCAGGGGGAACGGGGCAGACTCACCTGGGGCTGAGGTAAGACCACCCCTCACACACACACTTGCGCTCAACGTACATGACACCCCCGCACACATTGGACAGAGCACAAAGGCAGCTTCGGTAGGTGTAACATTGACTTTAATAACCAAACGAGTTCATGCACGTGCCCTAGCCCCTAAAACTCATCTGTGCCCTGCACCCGTGCCAACTTACTCGGTGTCTAATTGTTTGGCCTTACGGGCCCTTTGACTACGTCTACGTGGTTCCCCAGACGGTACAGCAGAACTGGAGGTGGACTCCTGTGATTCCTGCCCTCTGACACTGGATCCCTTTGGCGGCTGTTTCCTGGGGCGTCCTGGCCTAGATGGGCCAGGCTGCGGCCCGGACGACTGGGATGGCGAGCTGCCAGCCTGTCCTGCCCGTTGCCCACCCGATGCACCTGGGACGGAAGGGGGGAGTCCGAGGTGTCGCGGTGTACCGGGACCTCCCCTACAGAGGGAGCCGGGACGGACCACACCACCTCCTCCTCCCTCGGGGTGCCCGATGGCCCCCAGGCCTCTACATGGGTGGGGGATGCGAACGGACTGGCCATCCGACGCCCCCCCGACATCTGGCGCTGCCAGTCCTGGAGGCCTGTGCTGGTATCGACAGGGGTCTGCAGGTTTGCAGCCATGGAGCCCAAGGGGTTGGCAAACCCTGTCTGTGACTGTGCGACGCCGGCTCGCACATGGCCACTGGCGCCGATGCCCTCAGCGATGGCCTGCAGAGACTGGGCCATGGCCTGCAGAGACTGGGCCATGGCCTGCAGAGACTGGGCCATGGCCTGCAGAGACTGGGCCATGGCCTGCTGAGACTGGGCCATGGCCTGCTGAGACTGGGCCATGGCCTGCTGAGACTGGGCCATGGCCTGCAGAGACTGGGCCATGGTGTTGAGCGCCTCTGCCATCTGGCGCTGGCACTGGCTCATGGCCTCCTGTGAGAGGGCAGACATTTCCTGGGCCACAGACGCCGCCTGTACGGAAAGCCCCAGGCCTCGCAAACCGTTCCCCATGTCTGACACCGTCGCACCCATTGCCTCCACCGCGGACGCCACCCGTGCGGTGTCAGCCTGGGTGGCACGCATGACCGGGACCACTCCCAGCTCCTGGACGCGGGTGGACTCCTCCACCTGCGACTGCAGCCGCCGCAAGCCGGCCGTCACCCTCTTCGCTCGTCTCCGGGTCGGTGGTTGCATCGGATCTATGGGTGGGTGTGGTAACTCCAGGAACCCGGGATCCATCTGGGCGGCAGATGTTCGCTTGGGCTGGGCTGCCCTCCGACCGCCCGGCCCCTCTGCTGCTCCTACCTCCACCTGCTGTACCGGGACGGCTGTGTTGTGCGCACCAGTGAGTGTACCAGACGCCTCATCACTAAAGTGCCCAACCGTGGTGAGTGTTTCTGCGATGGTGGAGGGTGTTGGTGACAGCAGTGGCGTTGTGTCGTGCTCTTCGTCCCACTCTGAGTCCATGGCACTTTGGGGTGGGAGTTCGTCTCCACCCATCCACTCTGAGTCACTGTCCGGTATTTCGTCTTCCTGGGTAGTGCTGTCCCGCGTAGGGGTGTCCTGGGTAGTGGTGTCCTGGGTAGGGGTGTCCTGGGTAGTGGTGTCCTGGCTCGGATGTGACGAGGGCCTGTGGCTGCCCCCCTCGTCGCTGGGTGGTCGCTCCCGCACGTGACGGGGATGTCGTCTCCCTGTTGCTCCAGGTCTCTCCGTCTCCCGTGGTGTGCGAGGGGCATCCTGCGGGCGTCGCATGCTGGAGGGTCCGGGTCTCTCTGTCTCCCATGGCCTCCGAGGGGCATCCTGCGGGCGTCGCATGCTGGAGGGTCCGGGTCTCTCCGTCTCCCGTGGCCTCCGAGGGGCATCCTGCGGGCGGTCTGCATCTGCGGGGATGGGTGCCTGGACGTTTGGTCCTGCGATACACAATGAAGCATGCATGGTTAGACATCAGGCAGTGATCAGGTGATATGGGGGAGGGGGGATATGGGGGAGGGGGGATATGGGGACGGGCTGTCGGTGGCTCACTCGCTAGTACGCCCCCGACCTCTGCATCAGCAACCTCCCGGTCCTCAGGTCCGCCAGCCAGTTCCAGGGCCCTTTCCTCGTGTTCGGTCAGTGGCCTCTCATCAGCGGGGCCTCCTCCAGTCCTCACATGCTCCCTATTGTTGTGTGCGCGCTTCTCCTGTGGGGGGGGGGGGGGGCGGTGGTGGCAGGCGTAAAAGGCAACACTGTTAGGCAGGTATATGAATGCACGCCATCGGTTACGCGTGTATTGCAGAGGTTAAGGTTAGGGCTGGATTCACTTGGGAATATGCGGGATATGGGGGAGGGGGGATATGGGGAGGGGGGATATGGGGGAGAGGGGATATTGGGGAGGGGGGATATGGGGGAGGGGGGATATGGGGGAGGGGGGATATGGGGGATATGGGGGAGGGGGGATATTGAGGAGGGGGGATATGGGGAGGGGGGATATGGGGAGGGGGGATATGGGGGAGGGGGGATATGGGGAGGGGGATATGGGGGATATGGGGGAGGGGGGATATGGGGGAGGGGGGATATGGGGGAGGGGGGATATGGGGGAGGGGGGACATGGGGATATGGGGGAGGGGGTTTATGGGGGAGGGGGGATATGGGGGATATGGGGGAGGGGGGATATGGGGGAGGGGGGATATGGGGAGGGGGGATATGGGGGAGGGGGGATATGGGGGATATGGGGGAGGGGGGATATGGGGGATATGGGGGAGGGGGGATATGGGGAGGGGGGATATGGGGGAGGGGGGACATGGGGATATGGGGAGGGGGGATATGGGGGAGGGGGGATATGGGGGAGGGGGGATATGGGGAGGGGGGATATGGGGAGGCTCACCCTGCCTGCTCTGACGAGGTAGTTTACCTTCTTGTGGCACTGGGTGCCTGTCCGTGGTGTCAGGGCCACAGCGGTGACGGCCTCTGCCACTTCCCTCCACAGACGCCGGCTGTGGCGTGGGGCAACTCTGCGGCCGTGCCCGGGATACAGGGCATCCCTCCTCTGCTCCACCGCATCCAGGAGCGCCTCCACATCGCGTGACTCGAACCTCGGGGCTGAGCGGCGGCCAGCCATCCAGTCGGGTGTTGCGGTCGGGTGTTGCGGTCGGGTGGGGGGGAGCTGCGCGGCCTTATGAGCCGTCACGCCGTGCGGCGCGTATGACGCTGCACGGCGTGAACCACTGCGCAAGCGCGGATCCCGCTACGTCGCTGCTAGCCCATTTCGGGCCGCAGACTATCGGCCCATTTTTCCGACGTGACGCAAGTCGGATTTGCGCCGTTTTTTGCGCCGATCGGCGGACTTTCCGCCGATAACGGAGAATTTCGCCCCAGGTCTTTCGGGGCTTGTGGGAGGAAACCGGAGCACCCGGAGGAAACCCACGCAGACACGGGGAGGAAGTGCAGACTCCGCACAGTGAGCCAGCGGGGAATCGAATCTGGGAGCCTGGCGCTGTGAAGCAACAGTGCTAACCACTGTGCTAACCAATTTGCTTCAGCACCTGGCTGTGAAGAAAATGATGTATTATTACACGTCTCTTAACATTCCTGCAAGTCCCGATTTGCAGAAGCTAACGTTCCTGAAGGTGCTGACTCTCACTGGGACACAGTCCCTTAAGGTGCTGACTCTCACTGGGACGCAGTTCCTGAAGGTGCTGACTCTCACGGGGGAACGGTTCCTGAAGGCGCTGACTCTCACGGGGGAACGGTTCCTGAAGGTGCTGACTCTCACTGGGGACAGTTCCTGAAGGTGCTGACTCTCACTGGGACACAGTTCCTGAAGGTGCTGACTCTCACTGGGACACAGTTCCTGAAGGTGCTGGCTCTCACTGGGACGCAGTTCCTGAAGGTGCTGACTCTCACTGGGACACAGTTCCTGAAGGTGCTGACTCTCCCTGGGATACAGTTCCTAAAGGTGCTGATACTCACTGGGACACAGTTCCTGAAGGTGCTGACTCTCACTGGGACGCAGTTCCTGAAGGTGCTGTCTCTCACTGGGACACAGTTCCTGAAGGTGCTGACTCTCACGGGGACACAGTTCCTGAAGGTGCTGACTCTTACTGGGACACAGTATCTGAAGGTGCTGACTCTCACTGGGACAAAGTTCCTGAAGGTGCTGACTCTCACTGGGGGACAGTTCCAGAAGGTGCAAACTCTCACAGGGAGACAGTTCCTGAAGGTGCTGGCTCTCACTGGGGGACAGTTCCTGAAGGTGCTGACTCTCACTGGGGGACAGTTCCTGAAGGCGCTGACTCTCACTGGGACACAGTTCCTGAAGGTGCTGACTGTCACTGGTGGACAGTTCCTGAAGGTGCTGACTCTCTCTGGGACACAGTTCCTGAAGGTGCTGACTCTCACTGGGACACAGTTCCTGAAGGTGCTGACTCTCACTGGGACACAGTTCCTGAAGGTACAGACTCTCACTGGGACACAGTTCCTGAAGGTGCTGACTCTCACTGGGGGACAGTTCCTGAAGGTGCTGACTCTCACTGGGGGACAGTTACTGAAGGTGCTGACTCTCACTGGGACACAGTTCCTGAAGGTACTGACTCTCACTGGGGGACAGTTCCTGAAGGTGCTGACTCTCACAGGGACACAGTTCCTGAAGGTGCTGACTCTCACAGGGACACAGTTCCTGAAGGTGCTGACTCTCACTGGGTCACAGTTCCTGAAGGTGCTGACTCTCACTGGGGGACAGTTCCTGAATGTGCTGACTCTCACTGGGAGACAGTTCCTGAAGGTGCTGACTCTCACTCTGACACAGTTCCTGAAGGTACAGACTCTCACTGCGACACAGTTCCTGAAGGTGCTGACTCTCACTGGGACACAGTTCCTGAAGGTGCTGACTCTCACTGGGCGACAGTTCCTGAAGGTGCTGACTCTCACTGGGACATAGTTCCTGAAGGTGCTGACTCTCACTGGGGACACAGTTCCTGAAGGTGCTGACTCTCACTGGTGGTCAGTTCCTGAAGGTGCTGACTCTCACTGGGACACAGTTCCTGAAGGTGCTGACTCTCACTGGGACGCAGTTCCTGAAGGTGCTGACTCTCACTGGGAGACAGTTCCTGAAGGTGCTGACTCTCACTGGGACACAGTTCGTGAAGGTCTTGACTCTCACTGGGACACAGTTCCTGAAGGTGCTGACTCTCACTGGGACACAGTTCCTGAAGGTGCTGACTCTCACTGGCACACAGTTCCTGAAGGTGCAGACTCTCACGGGGAGACAATTCCTGAAGGTGCTGACTCTCACTGGGGTCAGTCCCTGAAGGTGCTGACTCTCACTGGGGACAGTTCCTGAAGGGTCTCACTCTCACTGTGGGACAGTTCCTGAAGGTGCTGACTCTCACTGCGAGACAGTTCCTGAAGGTGCTGACTCTCACTGGGACACAGTTCCTGAAGATGCTGACTCTCACTGGGATACAGTTCCTGAAGGTGCTGACTCTCACTGGAGGACAGTTCCTGAAGGTGCTGACCCGCACTGGGACCCAGTTCCTGAAGGGGCTGCCTCACTGGGACACAGTTCCTGAAGGTGCTGACTCTCACTGGGGGACAGATCCTGAAGGTGCTGTCTCTCATTGGGACACAGTTCCTGAAGGTGCTGACTCTCACTGGGACACAGTTCCTGAAGGTGCTGACTCTCACTGGGGGACAGTTCCTGAAGGTGCTGACTCTCACTGGGACACAGTTCCTGAAGTTCCTGACTCTCACTGGGGACACAGTTCCTGAAGGTGCTGACTCTCACTGGGGGACAGTTCCTGAAGGTGCTGACACTCACTGGGAGACATTTCCTGAAGGTGCTGACTCTCACTGGGACGCAGTTCCTGAAGGTGCTGACTCTCACTGGGAGACAGTTCCTGAAGGTGCTGGCTCTCACTGGGACACAGTTCGTGAAGGTCTTGACTCTCACTGGGACGCAGTTCCTGAAGGTGCTGACTCTCACTGGGAGACAGTTCCTGAAGGTGCTGACTCTCAATGGGGGACAGTTCCTGAAGGTGCTGACTCTCACTGGGAGACAGTTCCTGAAGGTGCTGACTCTCACTGGGACACAGTTCCTGAAGGTGCTGACTCTCACTGGGACACAGTTCCTGAAGATGCTGACTCTCGCTGGGATACAGTTCCTGAAGGTGCTGACTCTCACTGGGACACAGTTCCTGAAGGTGCTGACTCTCACTGGGAGACAGTTCCTGAAGGTGCTGACTCTCACTGGGACACAGTTCCTGAAGGGGCTGACTTACTGGGACACAGTTCCTGAAGGTGCTGACTCTCACCGGGGGACAGTTCCTGAAGGTGCTGACTCTCACTGGGACACAGTTCCTGAAGGCGCTGACTCTCACTGGGACACAGTTCCTGAAGGTGCTGACTCTCACTGAGGGACCATTCCTGAAGGTGCTGACTCTCACAGGGAGACAGTTCCTGAAGGTGCTGACACTCATTGGGAGCCAGTTCCTGAAGGTGCTGACTCTCACTGGGGGACAGTTCCTGAAGGTGCTGACTCTCACTGGGTGGCCGATGCTGAAGGTCCTGATTCTCACTGGGAGACAGTTCCTGAAGGTGCTGACTCTCACTGGGGGACAGTTACTGAAGGTGCTGACTCTCACTGGGACACAGTTCCTGAAGGTACTGACTCTCACTGGGGGACAGTTCCTGAAGGTGCTGACTCTCACAGGGACACAGTTCCTGAAGGTGCTGACTCTCACAGGGACACAGTTCCTGAAGATTCTGACTCTCACTGGGTCACAGTTCCTGAAGGTGCTGACTCTCACTCGGGGACAGTTCCTGAATGTGCTGACTCTCACTGGGAGACAGTTCCTGAAGGTGCTGACTCTCACTGGGACACAGTTCCTGAAGGTACAGACTCTCACTGCGACACAGTTCCTGAAGGTGCTGACTCTCACTGGGAGACAGTCCCTGAAGGTGCTGACTCTCACTGGGAGACATTTCCTGAAGGTGCTGACTCTCACTGGGACGCAGTTCCTGAAGGTGCTGACTCTCACTGGGAGACATTTCCTGAAGGTGCTGACTCTCACTGGGACGCAGTTCCTGAAGATGCTGACTCTCACTGGGATACAGTTCCTGAAGGTGCTGACTCTCACTGGAGGACAGTTCCTGAAGGTGCTGACCCGCACTGGGACCCAGTTCCTGAAGGGGCTGACTCACTGGGACACAGTTCCTGAAGGTGCTGACTCTCACTGGGGGACAGATCCTGAAGGTGCTGTCTCTCACTGGGACACAGTTCCTGAAGGTGCTGACTCTCACTGGGACACAGTTCCTGAAGGTGCTGACTCTCACTGGGGGACAGTTCCTGAAGGTGCTGACTCTCACTGGGACACAGTTCCTGAAGTTCCTGACTCTCACTGGGGACACAGTTCCTGAAGGTGCTGACTCTCACTGGGGGACAGTTCCTGAAGGTGCTGACTCTCACTGGGAGACATTTCCTGAAGGTGCTGACTCTCACTGGGACGCAGTTCCTGAAGGTGCTGACTCTCACTGGGAGACAGTTCCTGAAGGTGCTGGCTCTCACTGGGACACAGTTCGTGAAGGTCTTGACTCTCACTGGGGCGCAGTTCCTGAAGGTGCTGGCTCTCACTGGGAGACAGTTCCTGAAGGTGCTGACTCTCAATGGGGGACAGTTCCTGAAGGTGCTGACTCTCACTGGGAGACAGTTCCTGAAGGTGCTGACTCTCACTGGGACACAGTTCCTGAAGGTGCTGACTCTCACTGGACACAGTTCCTGAAGATGCTGACTCTCGCTGGGATACAGTTCCTGAAGGTGCTGACTCTCACTGGGACACAGTTCCTGAAGGTGCTGACTCTCACTGGGAGACAGTTCCTGAAGGTGCTGACTCTCACTGGGACACAGTTCCTGAAGGGGCTGACTCACTGGGACACAGTTCCTGAAGGTGCTGACTCTCACTGGGGGACAGTTCCTGAAGGTGCTGACTCTCACTGGGACACAGTTCCTGAAGGCGCTGACTCTCACTGGGACACAGTTCCTGAAGGTGCTGACTCTCACTGGGACACAGTTCCTGAAGGTGCTGACTCTCACAGGGAGACAGTTCCTGAAGGTGCTGACTCTCACTGGGACACAGTTCCTGAAGGGGCTGACTCACTGGGACACAGTTCCTGAAGGTGCTGACTCTCACTGGGGGACAGTTCCTGAAGGTGCTGACTCTCACTGGGAGACAGTTCCTGAAGGTGCTGGCTCTCACTGGGACACAGTTCGTGAAGGTCTTGACTCTCACTGGGACGCAGTTCCTGAAGGTGCTGACTCTCACTGGGAGACAGTTCCTGAAGGTGCTGACTCTCAATGGGGGACAGTTCCTGAAGGTGCTGACTCTCACTGGGAGACAGTTCCTGAAGGTGCTGACTCTCACTGGGACACAGTTCCTGAAGGTGCTGACTCTCACTGGGACACAGTTCCTGAAGATGCTGACTCTCGCTGGGATATAGTTCCTGAAGGTGCTGACTCTCACTGGTACACAGTTCCTGAACGTGCTGACTCTCACTGAGGGACAATTCCTGAAGGTGCTGACTCTCACAGGGAGACAGTTCCTGAAGGTGCTGACTCTCATTGGGAGCCAGTTCCTGAAGGTGCTGACTCTCACTGGGGGACAGTTCCTGAAGGTGCTGACTCTCACTGGGAGGCCGATGCTGAAGGTCCTGATTCTCACTGGGAGACAGTTCCTGAAGGTGCTGACTCTCACTGGGACACAGTTCCTGAAGGTGCTGACTCTCACTGGGACACAGTTCCTGAAGGTACTGACTCTCACTGGGGGACAGTTCCTGAAGGTGCTGACTCTCACAGGGACACAGTTCCTGAAGGTGCTGACTCTCACAGGGACACAGTTCCTGAAGGTTCTGACTCTCACTGGGTCACAGTTCCTGAAGGTGCTGACTCTCACTGGGGGACAGTTCCTGAATGTGCTGACTCTCACTGGGACACAGTTCCTGAAGGTACAGACTCTCACTGCGACACAGTTCCTGAAGGTGCTGACTCTCACTGGGAGACAGTCCCTGAAGGTGCTGACTCTCACTGGGAGACATTTCCTGAAGGTGCTGACTCTCACTGGGACGCAGTTCCTGAAGGTGCTGACTTTCACTGGGAGACAGTTCCTGAAGGTGCTGACTCTCACTGAGACACAGTTCGTGAAGGTCTTGACTCTCACTGGGACACAGTTCCTGAAGGTGCTGACTCTCACTGGGACACAGTTCCTGAAGGTGCTGACTCTCACTGGCACACAGTTCCTGAAGGTGCTGACTCTCACTGGGAGACAGTTCCTGAAGGTGCTGACTCTCACTGGGACACAGTTCGTGAAGGTCTTGACTCTCACTGGGAGACAGTTCCTGAAGGTGCTGACTCTCACTGGGACACAGTTCGTGAAGGTCTTGACTCTCACTGGGACACAGTTCCTGAAGGTGCTGACTCTCACTGGGACACAGTTCCTGAAGGTGCTGACTCTCACTGGCACACAGTTCCTGAAGGTGCAGACTCTCACGGGGAGACAATTCCTGAAGGTGCTGACTCTCACTGGGGTCAGTCCCTGAAGGTGCTGACTCTCACTGGGGACAGTTCCTGAAGGGTCTCACTCTCACTGTGGGACAGTTCCTGAAGGTGCTGACTCTCACTGGGAGACAGTTCCTGAAGGTGCTGACTCTCACTGGGACACAGTTCCTGAAGATGCTGACTCTCACTGGGATACAGTTCCTGAAGGTGCTGACTCTCACTGGAGGACAGTTCCTGAAGGTGCTGACCCGCACTGGGACCCAGTTCCTGAAGGGGCTGACTCACTGGGACACAGTTCCTGAAGGTGCTGACTCTCACTGGGGGACAGATCCTGAAGGTGCTGTCTCTCACTGGGACACAGTTCCTGAAGGTGCTGACTCTCACTGGGACACAGTTCCTGAAGGTGCTGACTCTCACTGGGACACAGTTCCTGAAGGTGCTGACTCTCACTGGGACACAGTTCCTGAAGTTCCTGACTCTCACTGGGGACACAGTTCCTGAAGGTGCTGACTCTCACTGGGGGACAGTTCCTGAAGGTGCTGACTCTCACTGGGAGACATTTCCTGAAGGTGCGGACTCTCACTGGTTCGCAGTTCCTGAAGGCGCTGACTCTCACTGGGAGACAGTTCCTGAAGGTGCTGGCTCTCACTGGGACACAGTTCGTGAAGGTGTTGACTCTCACTGGGACGCAGTTCCTGAAGGTGCTGACTCTCACTGGGAGACAGTTCCTGAAGGTGCTGACTCTCAATGGGGGACAGTTCCTGAAGGTGCTGACTCTCACTGGGAGACAGTTCCTGAAGGTGCTGACTCTCACTGGGACACAGTTCCTGAAGGTGCTGACTCTCACTGGGACACAGTTCCTGAAGATGCTGACTCTCGCTGGGATACAGTTCCTGAAGGTGCTGACTCTCACTGGGACACAGTTCCTGAAGGTGCTGACTCTCACTGGGAGACAGTTCCTGAAGGTGCTGACTCTCACAGGGACACAGTTCCTGAAGGTGCTGACTCTCACTGGGTCACAGTTCCTGAAGGCGCTGACTCTCACTGGGGGACAATTCCTGAAGGTGCTGACTCTCACAGGGAGACAGTTCCTGAAGGTGCTGACTCTCATTGGGAGCCAGTTCCTGAAGGTGCTGACTCTCACTGGGGGACAGTTCCTGAAGGTGCTGACTCTCACAGGGAGGCCGATGCTGAAGGTGCTGATTCTCACTGGGAGACAGTTCCTGAAGGTGCTGACTCTCACTGGGGGACAGTTACTGAAGGTGCTGACTCTCACTGGGACACAGTTCCTGAAGGTACTGACTCTCACTGGGGGACAGTTCCTGAAGGTGCTGACTCTCACAGGGACACAGTTCCTGAAGTTCCTGACTCTCACTGGGGACACAGTTCCTGAAGGTGCTGACTCTCACTGGGGGACAGTTCCTGAAGGTGCTGACTCTCACTGGGGGACAGTTCCTGAAGGTGCTGACTCTCACTGGGACGCAGTTCCTGAAGGTGCTGACTCTCACTGGGAGACAGTTCCTGAAGGTGCTGGCTCTCACTGGGACACAGTTCGTGAAGGTCTTGACTCTCACTGGGACGCAGTTCCTGAAGGTGCTGACTCTCACTGGGAGACAGTTCCTGAAGGTGCTGACTCTCAATGGGGGACAGTTCCTAAAGGTGCTGACTCTCACTGGGAGACAGTTCCTGAAGGTGCTGACTCTCACTGGGACACAGTTCCTGAAGGTGCTGACTCTCACTGGGACACAGTTCCTGAAGATGCTGACTCTCGCTGGGATATAGTTCCTGAAGGTGCTGACTCTCACTGGTACACAGTTCCTGAAGGTGCTGACTCTCACTGGGAGACAGTTCCTGAAGGTGCTGACTCTCACTGGGACACAGTTCCTGAAGGGGCTGACTCACTGGGACACAGTTCCTGAAGGTGCTGACTCTCACTGGGGGACAGTTCCTGAAGGTGCTGGCTCTCACTGGGACACAGTTCCTGAAGGTGCAGACTCTCACTGAGGGCCAATTCCTGAAGCTGCTGACTCTCACAGGGAGACAGTTCCTGAAGGTGCTGACTCTCATTGGGAGCCAGTTCATGAAGGTGCTGACTCTCACTGGGGGACAGTTCCTGAAGGTGCTGACTCTCACTGGGAGGCCGATGCTGAAGGTCCTGATTCTCACTGGGAGACAGTTCCTGAAGGTGCTGACTCTCACTGGGGGACAGTTACTGAAGGTGCTGACTCTCACTGGGACACAGTTCCTGAAGGTACTGACTCTCACTGGGGGACAGTTCCTGAAGGTGCTGACTCTCACAGGGACACAGTTCCTGAAGGTGCTGACTCTCACAGGGACACAGTTCCTGAAGGTTCTGACTCTCACTGGGTCACAGTTCCTGAAGGTGCTGACTCTCACTGGGGGACAGTTCCTGAAAGTGCTGACTCTCACTGGGACACAGTTCCTGAAGGTACAGACTCTCACTGCGACACAGTTCCTGAAGGTGCTGACTCTCACTGGGAGACAGTCCCTGAAGGTGCTGACTCTCATTGGGAGACATTTCCTGAAGGTGCTGACTCTCACTGGGACGCAGTTCCTGAAGGTGCTGACTCTCACTGGGAGACAGTTCCTGAAGGTGCTGACTCTCACTGAGACACAGTTCGTGAAGGTCTTGACTCTCACTGGGACACAGTTCCTGAAGGTGCTGACTCTCACTGGGACACAGTTCCTGAAGGTGCTGACTCTCACTGGCACACAGTTCCTGAAGGTGCTGACTCTCACTGGGAGACAGTTCCTGAAGGTGCTGACTCTCACTGGGACACAGTTCTTGAAGGTCTTGACTCTCACTGGGAGACAGTTCCTGAAGGTGCTGACTCTCACTGGGACACACTTCGTGAAGGTCTTGACTCTCACTGGGACACAGTTCCTGAAGGTGCTGACTCTCACTGGGACACAGTTCCTGAAGGTGCTGACTCTCACTGGCACACAGTTCCTGAAGGTGCAAACTCTCACGGGGAGACAATTCCTGAAGGTGCTGACTCTCACTGGGGTCAGTCCCTGAAGGTGCTGACTCTCACTGGGGACAGTTCCTGAAGGTTCTGACTCTCACTGGGTCACAGTTCCTGAAGGTGCTGACTCTCACTGGGGGACAGTTCCTGAATGTGCTGACTCTCACTGGGACACAGTTCCTGAAGGTACAGACTCTCACTGCGACACAGTTCCTGAAGGTGCTGACTCTCACTGGGAGACAGTCCCTGAAGGTGCTGACTCTCACTGGGAGACATTTCCTGAAGGTGCTGACTCTCACTGGGACGCAGTTCCTGAAGGTGCTGACTCTCACTGGGAGACAGTTCCTGAAGGTGCTGACTCTCACTGAGACACAGTTCGTGAAGGTCTTGACTCTCACTGGGACACAGTTCCTGAAGGTGCTGACTCTCACTGGGACACAGTTCCTGAAGGTGCTGACTCTCACTGGCACACAGTTCCTGAAGGTGCTGACTCTCACTGGGAGACAGTTCCTGAAGGTGCTGACTCTCACTGGGACACAGTTCGTGAAGGTCTTGACTCTCACTGGGAGACAGTTCCTGAAGGTGCTGACTCTCACTGGGACACAGTTCGTGAAGGTCTTGACTCTCACTGGGACACAGTTCCTGAAGGTGCTGACTCTCACTGGGGTCAGTCCCTGAAGGTGCTGACTCTCACTGTGGGACAGTTCCTGAAGGTGCTGACTCTCACTGGGAGACAGTTCCTGAAGGTGCTGACTCTCACTGGGACACAGTTCCTGAAGATGCTGACTCTCACTGGGATACAGTTCCTGAAGGTGCTGACTCTCACTGGAGGACAGTTCCTGAAGGTGCTGACCCGCACTGGGACCCAGTTCCTGAAGGGGCTGACTCACTGGGACACAGTTCCTGAAGGTGCTGACTCTCACTGGGGGACAGATCCTGAAGGTGCTGTCTCTCACTGGGACACAGTTCCTGAAGGTGCTGACTCTCACTGGGACACAGTTCCTGAAGGTGCTGACTCTCACTGGGACACAGTTCCTGAAGGTGCTGACTCTCACTGGGACACAGTTCCTGAAGTTCCTGACTCTCACTGGGGACACAGTTCCTGAAGGTGCTGACTCTCACTGGGGGATAGTTCCTGAAGGTGCTGACTCTCACTGGGAGACATTTCCTGAAGGTGCGGACTCTCACTGGTTCGCAGTTCCTGAAGGTGCTGACTCTCACTGGGAGACAGTTCCTGAAGGTGCTGGCTCTCACTGGGACACAGTTCGTGAAGGTGTTGACTCTCACTGGGACGCAGTTCCTGAAGGTGCTGACTCTCACTGGGAGACAGTTCCTGAAGGTGCTGACTCTCAATGGGGGACAGTTCCTGAAGGTGCTGACTCTCACTGGGAGACAGTTCCTGAAGGTGCTGACTCTCACTGGGACACAGTTCCTGAAGGTGCTGACTCTCACTGGGACACAGTTCCTGAAGATGCTGACTCTCGCTGGGATACAGTTCCTGAAGGTGCTGACTCTCACTGGGACACAGTTCCTGAAGGTGCTGACTCTCACTGGGAGACAGTTCCTGAAGGTGCTGACTCTCATTGGGAGCCAGTTCCTGAAGGTGCTGACTCTCACTGGGGGACAGTTCCTGAAGGTGCTGACTCTCACAGGGAGGCCGATGCTGAAGGTCCTGATTCTCACTGGGAGACAGTTCCTGAAGGTGCTGACTCTCACTGGGGGACAGTTACTGAAGGTGCTGACTCTCACAGGGACACAGTTCCTGAAGTTCCTGACTCTCACTGGGGACACAGTTCCTGAAGGTGCTGACTCTCACTGGGGGACAGTTCCTGAAGGTGCTGACTCTCACTGGGGGACAGTTCCTGAAGGTGCTGACTCTCACTGGGACGCAGTTCCTGAAGGTGCTGACTCTCACTGGGAGACAGTTCCTGAAGGTGCTGGCTCTCACTGGGACACAGTTCGTGAAGGTCTTGACTCTCACTGGGACGCAGTTCCTGAAGGTGCTGACTCTCACTGGGAGACAGTTCCTGAAGGTGCTGACTCTCAATGGGGGACAGTTCCTAAAGGTGCTGACTCTCACTGGGAGACAGTTCCTGAAGGTGCTGACTCTCACTGGGACACAGTTCCTGAAGGTGCTGACACTCACTGGGACACAGTTCCTGAAGATGCTGACTCTCGCTGGGATATAGTTCCTGAAGGTGCTGACTCTCACTGGTACACAGTTCCTGAAGGTGCTGACTCTCACTGGGAGACAGTTCCTGAAGGTGCTGACTCTCACTGGGACACAGTTTCTGAAGGGGCTGACTCACTGGGACACAGTTCCTGAAGGTGCTGACTCTCACTGGGGGACAGTTCCTGAAGGTGCTGGCTCTCACTGGGACACAGTTCCTGAAGGTTCAGACTCTCACTGAGGGCCAATTCCTGAAGCTGCTGACTCTCACAGGGAGACAGTTCCTGAAGGTGCTGACTCTCATTGGGAGCCAGTTCCTGAAGGTGCTGACTCTCACTGGGGGACAGTTCCTGAAGGTGCTGACTCTCACTGGGAGGCCGATGCTGAAGGTCCTGATTCTCACTGGGAGACAGTTACTGAAGGTGCTGACTCTCACTGGGGGACAGTTACTGAAGGTGCTGACTCTCACTGGGACACAGTTCCTGAAGGTACTGACTCTCACTGGGGGACAGTTCCTGAAGGTGCTGACTCTCACAGGGACACAGTTCCTGAAGGTGCTGACTCTCACAGGGACACAGTTCCTGAAGGTTCTGACTCTCACTGGGTCACTGTTCCTGAAGGTGCTGACTCTCATTGGGGGACAGTTCCTGAATGTGCTGACTCTCACTGGGAGACAGTTCCTGAAGGTGCTGACTCTCACTGGGACACAGTTCCTGAAGGTACAGACTCTCACTGCGACACAGTTCCTGAAGGTGCTGACTCTCACTGGGAGACAGTCCCTGAAGGTGCTGACTCTCACTGGGAGACATTTCCTGAAGGTGCTGACTCTCACTGGGACGCAGTTCCTGAAGGTGCTGACTCTCACTGGGAGACAGTTCCTGAAGGTGCTGACTCTCACTGGGACACAGTTCGTGAAGGTCTTGACTCTCACTGGGACACAGTTCCTGAAGGTGCTGACTCTCACTGGGACACAGTTCCTGAAGGTGCTGACTCTCACTGGCACACAGTTCCTGAAGGTGCTGACTCTCACTGGGAGACAGTTCCTGAAGGTGCTGACTCTCACTGGGACACAGTTCGTGAAGTTCTTGACTCTCACTGGGAGACAGTTCCTGAAGGTGCTGACTCTCACTGGGACACAGTTCGTGAAGGTCTTGACTCTCACTGGGACACAGTTCATGAAGGTGCTGACACTCACTGGGACACAGTTCCTGAAGGTGCTGACTCTCACTGGCACACAGTTCCTGCAGGTGCAGACTCTCACGGGGAGACAATTCCTGAAGGTGCTGACTCTCACTGGGGTCAGTCCCTGAAGGTGCTGACTCTCACTGGGGACAGTTCCTGAAGGGTCTCACTCTCACTGTGGGACAGTTCCTGAAGGTGCTGACTCTCACTGGGAGACAGTTCCTGAAGGTGCTGACTCTCACTGGGACACAGTTCCTGAAGATGCTGACTCTCACTGGGATGCAGTTCCTGAAGGTGCTGACTCTCACTGGAGGACAGTTCCTGAAGGTGCTGACCCGCACTGGGACGCAGTTCCTGAAGGGGCTGACTCACTGGGACACAGTTCCTGAAGGTGCTGACTCTCACTGGGGGACAGATCCTGAAGGTGCTGTCTCTCATTGGGACACAGTTCCTGAAGGTGCTGACTCTCACTGGGACACAGTTCCTGAAGGTGCTGACTCTCACTGGGGCACAGTTCCTGAAGGTGCTGACTCTCACTGGGACACAGTTCCTGAAGTTCCTGACTCTCACTGGGGACACAGTTCCTGAAGGTGCTGACTCTCACTGGGGGACAGTTCCTGAAGGTGCTGACTCTCACTGGGAGACATTTCCTGAAGGTGCTGACTCTCACTGGTTCGCAGTTCCTGAAGGTGCTGACTCTCACTGGGAGACAGTTCCTGAAGGTGCTGGCTCTCACTGGGACACAGTTCGTGAAGGTCTTGACTCTCACTGGGACGCAGTTCCTGAAGGTGCTGACTCTCACTGGGAGACAGTTCCTGAAGGTGCTGAATCTCAATGGGGGACAGTTCCTGAAGGTGCTGACTCTCACTGGGAGACAGTTCATGAAGGTGCTGACTCTCACTGGGACACAGTTCCTGAAGGTGCTGACTCTCACTGGGACACAGTTCCTGAAGATGCTGACTCTCGCTGGGATACAGTTCCTGAAGGTGCTGACTCTCACTGGGACACAGTTCCTGAAGGTGCTGACTCTCACTGGGGGACAGTTCCTGAAGGTGCTGGCTCTCACTGGGACACAGTTCCTGAAGGTGCAGACTCTCACTGAGGGCCAATTCCTGAAGCTGCTGACTCTCACAGGGAGACAGTTCCTGAAGGTGCTGACTCTCATTGGGAGCCAGTTCCTGAAGGTGCTGACTCTCACTGGGGGACAGTTCCTGAAGGTGCTGACTCTCACTGGGAGGCCGATGCTGAAGGTCCTGATTCTCACTGGGAGACAGTTACTGAAGGTGCTGACTCTCACTGGGGGACAGTTACTGAAGGTGCTGACTCTCACTGGGACACAGTTCCTGAAGGTACTGACTCTCACTGGGGGACAGTTCCTGAAGGTGCTGACTCTCACAGGGACACAGTTCCTGAAGGTGCTGACTCTCACAGGGACACAGTTCCTGAAGGTTCTGACTCTCACTGGGTCACTGTTCCTGAAGGTGCTGACTCTCATTGGGGGACAGTTCCTGAATGTGCTGACTCTCACTGGGAGACAGTTCCTGAAGGTGCTGACTCTCACTGGGACACAGTTCCTGAAGGTACAGACTCTCACTGCGACACAGTTCCTGAAGGTGCTGACTCTCACTGGGAGACAGTCCCTGAAGGTGCTGACTCTCACTGGGAGACATTTCCTGAAGGTGCTGACTCTCACTGGGACGCAGTTCCTGAAGGTGCTGACTCTCACTGGGAGACAGTTCCTGAAGGTGCTGACTCTCACTGGGACACAGTTCGTGAAGGTCTTGACTCTCACTGGGACACAGTTCCTGAAGGTGCTGACTCTCACTGGGACACAGTTCCTGAAGGTGCTGACTCTCACTGGCACACAGTTCCTGAAGGTGCTGACTCTCACTGGGAGACAGTTCCTGAAGGTGCTGACTCTCACTGGGACACAGTTCGTGAAGTTCTTGACTCTCACTGGGAGACAGTTCCTGAAGGTGCTGACTCTCACTGGGACACAGTTCGTGAAGGTCTTGACTCTCACTGGGACACAGTTCATGAAGGTGCTGACACTCACTGGGACACAGTTCCTGAAGGTGCTGACTCTCACTGGCACACAGTTCCTGCAGGTGCAGACTCTCACGGGGAGACAATTCCTGAAGGTGCTGACTCTCACTGGGGTCAGTCCCTGAAGGTGCTGACTCTCACTGGGGACAGTTCCTGAAGGGTCTCACTCTCACTGTGGGACAGTTCCTGAAGGTGCTGACTCTCACTGGGAGACAGTTCCTGAAGGTGCTGACTCTCACTGGGACACAGTTCCTGAAGATGCTGACTCTCACTGGGATACAGTTCCTGAAGGTGCTGACTCTCACTGGAGGACAGTTCCTGAAGGTGCTGACCCGCACTGGGACCCAGTTCCTGAAGGGGCTGACTCACTGGGACACAGTTCCTGAAGTTGCTGACTCTCACTGGGGGACAGATCCTGAAGGTGCTGTCTCTCATTGGGACACAGTTCCTGAAGGTGCTGACTCTCACTGGGACACAGTTCCTGAAGGTGCTGACTCTCACTGGGGGACAGTTCCTGAAGGTGCTGACTCTCACTGGGACACAGTTCCTGAAGTTCCTGACTCTCACTGGGGACACAGTTCCTGAAGGTGCTGACTCTCACTGGGGGACAGTTCCTGAAGGTGCTGACTCTCACTGGGAGACATTTCCTGAAGGTGCTGACTCTCACTGGGTCGCAGTTCCTGAAGGTGCTGACTCTCACTGGGAGACAGTTCCTGAAGGTGCTGGCTCTCACTGGGACACAGTTCGTGAAGGTCTTGACTCTCACTGGGACGCAGTTCCTGAAGGTGCTGACTCTCACTGGGAGACAGTTCCTGAAGGTGCTGACTCTCAATGGGGGACAGTTCCTGAATGTGCTGACTCTCACTGGGAGACAGTTCCTGAAGGTGCTGACTCTCACTGGGACACAGTTCCTGAAGGTGCTGACTCTCACTGGGACACAGTTCCGGAAGATGCTGACTCTCGCTGGGATACAGTTCCTGAAGGTGCTGACTCTCACTGGGACACAGTTCCTGAAGGTGCTGACTCTCAATGGGAGACAGTTCCTGAAGGTGCTGACTCTCACTGGGACCCAGTTCCTGAAGGGGCTGACTCACTGGGACACAGTTCCTGAAGGTGCTGACTCTCACTGGGGGACAGTTCCTGAAGGTTCTGACTCTCACTGGGTCACAGTTCCTGAAGGTGCTGACTCTCACTGGGGGACAGTTCCTGAATGTGCTGACTCTCACTGGGAGACAGTTCCTGAAGGTGCTGACTCTCACTGGGACACAGTTCCTGAAGGTACAGACTCTCACTGCGACACAGTTCCTGAAGGTGCTGACTCTCACTGGGAGACAGTCCCTGAAGGTGCTGACTCTCACTGGGACACAGTTCCTGAAGGTGCTGACTCTCACTGGGGGACAGTTCCTGAAGGTGCTGACTCTCACTGAGACACAGTTTCTGAAGGCGGTGACACCCACTGGGACACAGTTCCTGAAGGCGCTGACTCTCACTGGGACACAGTTCCTGAAGGTGCTGACTCTCACTGGGACACAGTTCCTGAAGGCGCTGCCTCTCAATGGGACACAGTTTCTGAAGGCACTGACTCTCACGTGGACACAGTTCCTGAAGGTGCTGACTCTCACTGGGGGACAGTCCCTGAAGGTGCTGACTCTCACTGGGGGACAGTTCCTGAAGGCGCTGACTCTCACTGGGACACAGTTCCTGAAGTTGCTGACTCTCACTGGGGGACAGTTCCTGAAGGTGCTGACTCTCACTGGGACACAGTTCCTGAAGGTGCTGACTCTCACTGGGACACAGTTCCTGAAGGTGCTGACTCTCACTGGGACACAGTTCCTGAAGGTGCTGACTCTCACTGGGGGACAGTTCCTGAAGGTGCTGACTCTCACTGGGACACAGTTCCTGAAGGTGCTGACTCTCACTGGGGACACAGTTCCTGAAGGTGCTGACTCTCACTGGGGGACAGTTCCTGAAGGTGCTGACTCTCACTGGGAGACATTTCCTGAAGGTGCTGACTCTCACTGGGACGCAGTTCCTGAAGGTGCTGACTCTCACTGGGACACAGTTCCTGAAGGTGCTGACTCTCACTGGCACAAAGTTCCTGAAGGTGCAGTCTCTCACGGGGAGACAATTCCTGAAGGTGCTGGCTCTCACTGGGGTCAGTCCCTGAAGGTGCTGACTCTCACTGGGGACAGTTCCTGAAGGGTCTCACTCTCACTGTGGGACAGTTCCTGAACTTGCTGACTCTCACTGGGAGACAGTTCCTGAAGGTGCTGACTCTCACTGGGGCACAGTTCCTGAAGATGCTGACTCTCACTGGGATACAGTTCCTGAAGGTGCTGACTCTCACTGGAGGACAGTTCCTGAAGGTGCTGACTCTCACTGGGACCCAGTTCCTGAAGGTGCTGACTCACTGGGACACAGTTCCTGAAGGTGCTGACTCTCACTGGGAGACAGATCCTGAAGGTACTGTCTCTCACTGGGACACAGTTCCTGAAGGTGCTGACTCTCACTGGGACACAGTTCCTGAAGGTGCTGACTCTCACTGGGGGACCGTCCCTGAAGGTGCTGACTCTCACTGGGACACAGTTCCTGAAGGTGCTGACTCTCACTGGGACACAGTTCCTGAAGGTGCTGACTCTCACTGGGGGACAGTTCCTGAAGGTGCTGACTCTCACTGGTACACAGTTCCTGAAGGTGCTGACTCTCACTGGGGACACAGTTCCTGAAGGTGCTGACTCTCACTGGGGGACAGTTCCTGAAGGTGCTGACTCTCACTGGGAGACATTTCCTGAAGGTGCTGACTCTCACTGGGACGCAGTTCCTGAAGGTGCTGACTCTCACTGGGACACAGTTCCTGAAGGTGCTGACTCTCACTGGCACACAGTTCCTGAAGGTGCAGACTCTCACGGGGAGACAATTCCTGAAGGTGCTGGCTCTCACTGGGGTCAGTCCCTGAAGGTGCTGACTCTCACTGGGGACAGTTCCTGAAGGGTCTCACTCTCACTGTGGGACAGTTCCTGAATTTGCTGACTCTCACTGGGAGACAGTTCCTGAAGGTGCTGACTCTCACTGGGACACAGTTCCTGAAGATGCTGACTCTCACTGGGATACAGTTCCTGAAGGTGCTGACTCTCACTGGAGGACAGATCCTGAAGGTGCTGACTCTCACTGGGACCCAGTTCCTGAAGGTGCTGACTCACTGGGACACAGTTCCTGAAGGTGCTGACTCTCACTGGGGGACAGATCCTGAAGGTGCTGTCTCTCACTGGGACACAGTTCCTGAAGGTGCTGACTCTCACTGGGACACAGTTCCTGAAGGTGCTGACTCTCACTGGGGGACAGTTCCTGAAGGATCTGACTCTCACTGGGACACAGTTCCTGAAGTTCCTGACTCTCACTGGGGACACAGTTCCTGAAGGTGCTGACTCTCACTGGGGGACAGTTCCTGAAGGTGCTGACTCTCACTGGGAGACATTTCCTGAAGGTGCTGACTCTCACTGGGACACAGTTCGTGAAGGTCTTGACTCTCACTGGGACGCAGTTCCTGAAGGTGCTGACTCTCACTGGGAGACAGTTCCTGAAGGTGCTGACTCTCACTGGGACACAGTTCGTGAAGGTCTTGACTCTCACTGGGACACAGTTCCTGAAGGTGCTGACTCTCACTGGGACACAGTTCCTGAAGGTGCTGACTCTCACTGGCACACAGTTCCTGAAGGTGCAGACTCTCACGGGGAGACAATTCCTGAAGTTGCTGACTCTCACTGGGGTCAGTCCCTGAAGGTGCTGACTCTCACTGGGGACAGTTCCTGAAGGTGCTCACACTCACTGTGGGACAGTTCCTGAAGGTGCTGACTCTCACTGGGGGACAGTTCCTGAAGGTGCTGACTCTCACTGGGAGACAGTTCCTGAAGGTGCTGACTCTCACTGGGACACAGTTCCTGAAGATGCTGACTCTCACTGGGACACAGTTCCTGAAGATGCTGACTCTCACTGGGATACAGTTCCTGAAGGTGCTGACTCTCACTGGGACACAGTTCCTGAAGGTGCTGACTCTCACTGGGAGACAGTTCCTGAAGGTGCTGACTCTCACTGGGACACATTTCCTGAAGGGGCTGACTCACTGGGACACAGTTCCTGAGGGTGCTGACTCCCACTGGGACACAGTTCCTGAAGGTGCTGACTCTCACTGGGGACACAGTTCCTGAAGGTGCTGACTCTCACTGGGGGACAGTTCCTGAAGGTGCTGACTCTCACTGGGAGACATTTCCTGATGGTGCTGACTCTCACTGGGACGCAGTTCCTGAAGGTGCTGACTCTCACTGGGACACAGTTCCTGAAGGTGCTGACTCTCACTGGCACACAGTTCCTGAAGGTGCAGACTCTCACGGGGAGACAATTCCTGAAGGTGCTGACTCTCACTGGGGTCAGTCCCTGAAGGTGCTGACTCTCACTGGGGACAGTTCCTGAAGTGTCTCACTCTCACTGTGGGACAGTTCCTGAAGGTGCTGACTCTCACTGGGAGACAGTTCCTGAAGGTGCTGACTCTCACTGGGACACAGTTCCTGAAGATGCTGACTCTCACTGGGATACAGTTCCTGAAGTTGCTGACTCTCACTGGAGGACAGTTCCTGATGGTGCTGACTCTCACTGGGACCCAGTTCCTGAAGGTGCTGACTCACTGGGACACAGTTCCTGAAGGTGCTGACTCTCACTGGGGGACAGATCCTGAAGGTGCTTTCTCTCACTGGGACACAGTTCCTGAAGGTGCTGACTCTCACTGGGACACAGTTACTGAAGGTGCTGACTCTCACTGGGGGACATTTCCTGAAGGTGCTGACTCTCACTGGGACACAGTTCCTGAAGTTCCTGACTCTCACTGGGGACACAGTTCCTGAAGGTGCTGACTCTCACTGGGGGACAGTTCCTGAAGGTGCTGACTCTCACTGGGAGACATTTCCTGAAGGTGCTGACTCTCACTGGGACGCAGTTCCTGAAGGTGCTGACTCTCACTGGGAGACAGTTCCTGAAGGTGCTGACTCTCACTGGGACACAGTTCGTGAAGGTCTTGACTCTCACTGGGACACAGTTCCTGAAGGTGCTGACTCTCACTGGGACACAGTTCCTGAAGGTGCTGACTCTCACTGGCACACAGTTCCTGAAGGTGCAGACTCTCACGGGGAGACAATTCCTGAAGGTGCTGACTCTCACTGGGGTCAGTCCCTGAAGGTGCTGACTCTCACTGGGGACAGTTCCTGAAGGTGCTCACTCTCACTGTGGGACATTTCCTGAAGGTGCTGACTCTCACTGGGGGACAGTTCCTGAAGGTGCTGACTCTCACTGGGAGACAGTTCCTGAAGGTGCTGACTCTCACTGGGACACAGTTCCTGAAGATGCTGACTCTCACTGGGACACAGTTCCTGAAGATGCTGACTCTCACTGGGATACAGTTCCTGAAGGTGCTGACTCTCACTGGGACACAGTTCCTGAAGATGCTGACTCTCACTGGGATACAGTTCCTGAAGGTGCTGACTCTCACTGGGACACAGTTCCTGAAGATGCTGACTCTCACTGGGATACAGTTCCTGAAGGTGCTGACTCTCACTGGAGGACAGTTCCTGATGGTGCTGACTCTCACTGGGACCCAGTTCCTGAAGGTGCTGACTCACTGGGACACAGTTCCTGAAGGTGCTGACTCTCACTGGGGGACAGATCCTGAAGGTGCTTTCTCTCACTGGGACACAGTTCCTGAAGGTGCTGACTCTCACTGGGACACAGTTACTGAAGGTGCTGACTCTCACTGGGGGACATTTCCTGAAGGTGCTGACTCTCACTGGGACACAGTTCCTGAAGTTCCTGACTCTCACTGGGGACACAGTTCCTGAAGGTGCTGACTCTCACTGGGGGACAGTTCCTGAAGGTGCTGACTCTCACTGGGAGACATTTCCTGAAGGTGCTGACTCTCACTGGGACGCAGTTCCTGAAGGTGCTGACTCTCACTGGGAGACAGTTCCTGAAGGTGCTGACTCTCACTGGGACACAGTTCGTGAAGGTCTTGACTCTCACTGGGACACAGTTCCTGAAGGTGCTGACTCTCACTGGGACACAGTTCCTGAAGGTGCTGACTCTCACTGGCACACAGTTCCTGAAGGTGCAGACTCTCACGGGGAGACAATTCCTGAAGGTGCTGACTCTCACTGGGGTCAGTCCCTGAAGGTGCTGACTCTCACTGGGGACAGTTCCTGAAGGTGCTCACTCTCACTGTGGGACATTTCCTGAAGGTGCTGACTCTCACTGGGGGACAGTTCCTGAAGGTGCTGACTCTCACTGGGAGACAGTTCCTGAAGGTGCTGACTCTCACTGGGACACAGTTCCTGAAGATGCTGACTCTCACTGGGACACAGTTCCTGAAGATGCTGACTCTCACTGGGATACAGTTCCTGAAGGTGCTGACTCTCACTGGGACACAGTTCCTGTAGGTGCTGACTCTCACTGGGAGACAGTTCCTGAAGGTGCTGACTCTCACTGGGACACAGTTCCTGAAGGGGCTGACTCACTGGGACACAGTTCCTGAAGGTGCTTACTCTCACTGGGGGACAGTTCCTTAAGGTGCTGACTCTCACTGGGACACAGTTCCTGAAGGCACTGACTCTCACTGGGACACAGTTCCTGAAGGTGCTGACTCTCACTGAGGGACAATTCCTGAAGGTGCTGACTCTCACTGAGGTCAGTCCCTGAAGGTGCTGACTCTCACTGGGGACAGTTCCTGAAGGTGCTCACTCTCACTGTGGGACAGTTCCTGAAGGTGCTGACTCTCACTGGGGGACAGTTCCTGAAGGTGCTGACTCTCACTGGGAGACAGTTCCTGAAGGTGCTGACTCTCACTGGGACACAGTTCCTGAAGGTGCTGACTCTCACTGGGACACAGTTCCTGAAGATGCTGACTCTCACTGGGATACAGTTCCTGAAGGTGCTGACTCTCTCTGGGACACAGTTCCTGAAGGTGCTGACTCTCACTGGGAGACAGTTCCTGAAGGTGCTGACTCTCACTGGGACACAGTTCCTGAAGGGGCTGACTCACTGGGACACAGTTCCTGAAGGTGCTGACTCTCACTGGGACACAGTTCCTGAAGGTGCTGACTCTCACTGGGACACAGTTCCTGAAGGCGCTGACTCTCACTGGGACACAGTTGCTGAAGGTGCTGACTCTCACTGAGGGACAATTCCTGAAGGTGCTGACTCTCACAGGGAGACAGTTCCTGAAGGTGCTGACTCTCATTGGGAGCCAGTTCCTGAAGGTGCTGACTCTCACTGGGGGACAGTTCCTGAAGGTGCTGACTCTCACTGGGAGGCCGATGCTGAAGGTCCTGATTCTCACTGGGAGACAGTTCCTGAAGGTGCTGACTCTCACTGGGACACAGTTCCTGAAGGTACAGACTCTCACTGGGACACAGTTCCTGAAGGTGCTGACTCTCACTGGGGGACAGTTCCTGAAGGTGCTGATTCTCACTGGGGGACAGTTACTGAAGGTGCTGACTCTCACTGGGACACAGTTCCTGAAGGTACTGACTCTCACGGGGGGACAGTTCCTGAAGGTGCTGACTTTCACAGGGACACAGTTCCTGAAGGTGCTGACTCTCACAGGGACACAGTTCCTGAAGGATCTGACTCTCACTGGGTCACAGTTCCTGAAGGTGCTGGCTCTCACTGGGGGACAGTTCCTGAATGTGCTGACTCCCACTGGGAGACAGTTCCTGAAGGTGCTGACTCTCACTGCGACACAGTTCCTGAAGGTGCTGACTCTCACTGGGAGACAGTCCCTGAAGGTGCTGACTCTCACTGGGACACAGTTCCTGAAGGTGCTGACTCTCACTGGGACACAGTTCCTGAAGGCGCTGACACCCACTGGGACACAGTTCCTGAAGGCGCTGACTCTCACTGGGACACAGTTCCTGAAGGCGCTGACTCTCACTGGGACACAGTTCCTGAAGGTGCTGACTCTCACTGGGACACAGTTCCTGAAGGCGCTGACTCTGACTGGGACACAGTTCCTGAAGGCACTGACTCTCACGGGGACACAGTTCCTGAAGGTGCTGACTCTCACTGGGGGACAGTCCCTGAAGGTGCTGACTCTCACTGGGACACAGTTCCTGAAGGTGCTGACTCTCACTGGGACACAGTTCCTGAAGGTGCTGACTCTCACTGGGACACAGTTCCTGAAGGTGCTGACTCTCACTGGGGGACACTTCCTGAAGGTGCTGACTCTCACTGGGACACAGTTCCTGAAGGTGCTGACTCTCACTGGGGACACAGTTCCTGAAGGTGCTGACTCTCACTGGGGGACAGTTCCTGAAGGTGCTGACTCTCACTGGGAGACATTTCCTGAAGGTGCTGACTCTCACTGGGACGCAGTTCCTGAAGGTGCTGACTCTCACTGGGGTACAGTTCCTGAAGGTGCTGACTCTCACTGGGACACAGTTCGTGAAGGTCTTGACTCTCACTGGGACACAGTTCCTGAAGGTGCTGACTCTCACTGGGACACAGTTCCTGAAGGTGCTGACTCTCACTGGCACACAGTTCCTGAAGGTGCAGACTCTCACGGGGAGACAATTCCTGAAGGTGCTGACTCTCACTGGTGTCAGTCCCTGAAGGTGCTGACTCTCACTGGGGACAGTTCCTGAAGGGTCTCACTCTCACTGTGGGACAGTTCCTGAAGGTGCTGACTCACTGGGACACAGTTCCTGAAGGTGCTGACTCTCACTGGGGGACAGTTCCTGAAGAAGCTGACTCTCACTGGGATGCAGTTCCTGAAGGTGCTGACTCTCACTGGAGGACAGTTCCTGAAGGTGCTGACTCTCACTGGGACCCAGTTCCTGAAGGTGCTGACTCACTGGGACACAGTTCCTGATGGTGCTGACTCTCACTGGGGGACAGATCCTGAAGGTGCTGTCTCTCACTGGGACACAGTTCCTGTAGGTGCTGACTCTCACTGGGACACAGTTCCTGAAGGTGCTGACTCTCACTGGGGGACAGTTCCTGAAGGTGCTGACTCTCACTGGGACACATTTCCTGAAGTTCCTGACTCTCACTGGGGACACAGTTCCTGAAGGTGCTGGCTCTCACTGGGGGACAGTTCCTGAAGGTGCTGACTCTCACTGGGCGACATTTCCTGAAGGTGCTGACTCTCACTGGGACGCAGTTCCCAAAGGAGCTGACTCTCACTGGGAGACAGTTCCTGAAGGTGCTGACTCTCACTGGGACACAGTTCGTGAAGGTCTTGACTCTCACTGGGACACAGTTCCTGAAGGTGCTGACTCTCACTGGGACACAGTTCCTGAAGGTGCTGACTCTCACTGGGGTCAGTCCCTGAAGGTGCTGACTCTCACTGGGGACAGTTCCTGAAGGTGCTCACTCTCACTGTGGGACAGTTCCTGAAGGTGCTGACTCTCACTGGGGGACAGTTCCTGAAGGTGCTGAATCTCACTGGGAGACAGTTCCTGAAGGCGCTGACTCTCACTGGGACACAGTTCCTGAAGATGCTGACTCTCACTGGGACACAGTTCCTGAAGATGCTGACTCTCACTGGGATACAGTTCCTGAAGGTGCTGACTCTCACTGGGACACAGTTCCTGAAGGTGCTGACTCTCACTGGGAGACAGTTCCTAAAGGTGCTGACTCTCACTGGGACACAGTTGCTGAAGGGCCTGACTCACTGGGACACAGTTCCTGAAGGTGCTGACTCTCACTGGGGGACAGTTCCTGAAGGTGCTGACTCTCACTGGGACACAGTTCCTGAAGGCGCTGACTCTCATTGGGACACAGTTCCTGAAGGTGCTGACTCTCACTGAGGGGCAATTCCTGAAGGTGCTGACTCTCACAGGGAGACAGTTCCTGAAGGTGCTGACTCTCATTGGGAGCCAGTTCCTGAAGGTGCTGACTCTCACTGGGAGGCCGATGCTGAAGGTCCTGATTCTCACTGGGAGACAGTTCCTGAAGGTGCTGACTCTCACTGGGACCCAGTTCCTGAAGGTACAGACTCTCACTGGGGGACAGTTCCTGAAGGTGCTGACTCTCACTGGGAGACATTTCCTGAAGGTGCTGACTCTCACTGGGACGCAGTTCCTGAAGGTGCTGACTCTCACTGGGGTACGGTTCCTGAAGGTGCTGACTCTCACTGGGACACAGTTCGTGAAGGTCTTGACTCTCACTGGGACACAGTTCCTGAAGGTGCTGACTCTCACTGGGACACAGTTCCTGAAGGTGCTGACTCTCACTGGGACACAGTTCCTGTAGGTGCTGACTCTCACTGGGAGACAGGTCCTGAAGGTGCTGACTCTCACTGGGACACAGTTCCTGAAGGGGCTGACTCACTGGGACACAGTTCCTGAAGGTGCTGACTCTCACTGGGGGACAGTTCCTGAAGGTGCTGACTCTCACTGGGACACAGTTCCTGAAGGCGCTGACTCTCACTGGGACACAGTTCCTGAAGGTGCTGACTCTCACTGAGGGACAATTCCTGAAGGTGCTGACTCTCACTGAGGTCAGCCCCTGAAGGTGCTGACTCTCACTGGGGACAGTTCCTGAAGGTGCTCACTCTCACTGTGGGACAGTTCCTGAAGGTGCTGACTCTCACTGTGGGACAGTTCCTGAAGGTGCTGACTCTCACTGGGAGACAGTTCCTGAAGGTGCTGACTCTCACTGGGAGACAGTTCCTGAAGGTGCTGACTCTCACTGGGACACAGTTCCTGAAGGTGCTGACTCTCACTGGGGGACAGTTCCTGAATGTGCTGACTCCCACTGGGAGACAGTTCCTGAAGGTGCTGACTCTCACTGCGACACAATTCCTGAAGGTGCTGACTCTCACAGGGAGACAGTTCCTGAAGGCGCTGACTCTCATTGGGAGACAGTTTCTGAAGGTGCTGACTCTCACTGGGGGACAGTTCCTGAAGGTGCTGACTCTCACTGGGAGGCCGATGCTGAAGGTCCTGATTCTCACTGGGAGACAGTTCCTGAAGGTGCTGACTCTCACTGGGACACAGTTCCTGAAGGTACAGACTCTCACTGGGACACAGTTCCTGAAGGTGCTGACTCTCACTGGGGGACAGTTCCTGAAGGTGCTGATTCTCACTGGGGGACAGTTACTGAAGGTGCTGACTCTCACTGGGACACAGTTCCTGAAGGTACTGACTCTCACGGGGGGACAGTTCCTGAAGGTGCTGAATCTCACTGGGAGACAGTTCCTGAAGGCGCTGACTCTCACTGGGACACAGTTCCTGAAGATGCTGACTCTCACTGGGACACAGTTCCTGAAGATGCTGACTCTCACTGGGATACAGTTCCTGAAGGTGCTGACTCTCACTGGGACACAGTTCCTGAAGGTGCTGACTCTCACTGGGAGACAGCTCCTGAAGGTGCTGACTCTCACTGGGACACAGTTGCTGAAGGGCCTGACTCACTGGGACACAGTTCCTGAAGGTGCTGACTCTCACTGGGGGACAGTTCCTGATGGTGCTGACTCTCACTGGGACACAGTTCCTGAAGGCGCTGACTCTCACTGGGACACAGTTCCTGAAGGTGCTGACTCTCACTGAGGGGCAATTCCTGAAGGTGCTGACTCTCACAGGGAGACAGTTCCTGAAGGTGCTGACTCTCATTGGGAGCCAGTTCCTGAAGGTGCTGACTCTCACTGGGGGACAGTTCCTGAAGGTGCTGACTCTCACTGGGAGGCCGATGCTGAAGGTCCTGATTCTCACTGGGAGACAGTTCCTGAAGGTGCTGACTCTCACTGGGACCCAGTTCCTGAAGGTACAGACTCTCACTGGGGGACAGTTCCTGAAGGTGCTGACTCTCACTGGGAGACATTTCCTGAAGGTGCTGACTCTCACTGGGACGCAGTTCCTGAAGGTGCTGACTCTCACTGGGGTACAGTTCCTGAAGGTGCTGACTCTCACTGGGACACAGTTCGTGAAGGTCTTGACTCTCACTGGGACACAGTTCCTGAAGGTGCTGACTCTCACTGGGACACAGTTCCTGAAGGTGCTGACTCTCACTGGGACACAGTTCCTGTAGGTGCTGACTCTCACTGGGAGACAGGTCCTGAAGGTGCTGACTCTCACTGGGACACAGTTCCTGAAGGGGCTGACTCACTGGGACACAGTTCCTGAAGGTGCTGACTCTCACTGGGGGACAGTTCCTGAAGGTGCTGACTCTCACTGGGACACAGTTCCTTGAAGGCGCTGACTCTCACTGGGACACAGTTCCTGAAGGTGCTGACTCTCACTGAGGGACAATTCCTGAAGGTGCTGACTCTCACTGAGGTCAGTCCCTGAAGGTGCTGACTCTCACTGGGGCCAGTTCCTGAAGGTGCTCACTCTCACTGTGGGACAGTTCCTGAAGGTGCTGACTCTCACTGGGGGACAGTTCCTGAAGGTGCTGACTCTCACTGGGAGACAGTTCCTGAAGGTGCTGACTCTCACTGGGAGACAGTTCCTGAAGGTGCTGACTCTCACTGGGACACAGTTCCTGAAGGTGCTGACTCTCACTGGGGGACAGTTCCTGAATGTGCTGACTCCCACTGGGAGACAGTTCCTGAAGGTGCTGACTCTCACTGCGACACAATTCCTGAAGGTGCTGACTCTCACAGGGAGACAGTTCCTGAAGGTGCTGACTCTCATTGGGAGACAGTTTCTGTAGGTGCTGACTCTCACTGGGGGACAGTTCCTGAAGGTGCTGACTCTCACTGGGAGGCCGATGCTGAAGGTCCTGATTCTCACTGGGAGACAGTTCCTGAAGGTGCTGACTCTCACTGGGACACAGTTCCTGAAGGTACAGACTCTCACTGGGACACAGTTCCTGAAGGTGCTGACTCTCACTGGGGGACAGTTCCTGAAGGTGCTGATTCTCACTGGGGGACAGTTACTGAAGGTGCTGACTCTCACTGGGACACAGTTCCTGAAGGTACTGACTCTCACGGGGGGACAGTTCCTGAAGGTTCTGACTCTCACTGGGTCACAGTTCCTGAAGGTGCTGACTCTCACTGGGGGACAGTTCCTGAATGTGCTGACTCCCACTGGGAGACAGTTCCTGAAGGTGCTGACTCTCACTGCGACACAGTTCCTGAAGGTGCTGGCTCTCACTGGGAGACAGTCCCTGAAGGTGCTGACTCTCACTGGGACACAGTTCCTGAAGGTGCTGACTCTCACTGGGACACAGTTCCTGAAGGCGCTGACACCCACTGGGACACAGTTCCTGAAGGCGCTGACTCTCACTGGGACACAGTTCCTGAAGGCGCTGACTCTCACTGGGACACAGTTCCTGAAGGTGCTGACTCTCACTGGGACACAGTTCCTGAAGGCGCTGACTCTCACTGGGACACAGTTCCTGAAGGCACTGACTCTCACGGGGACACAGTTCCTGAAGGTGCTGACTCTCACTGGGGGACAGTCCCTGAAGGTGCTGACTCTCACTGGGACACAGTTCCTGAAGGTGCTGACTCTCACTGGGACACAGTTCCTGAAGGTGCTGACTCTCACTGGGACACAGTTCCTGAAGGTGCTGACTCTCACTGGGGGACACTTCCTGAAGGTGCTGACTCTCACTGGGACACAGTTCCTGAAGGTGCTGACTCTCACTGGGGACACAGTTCCTGAAGGTGCTGACTCTCACTGGGGGACAGTTCCTGAAGGTGCTGACTCTCACTGGGAGACATTTCCTGAAGGTGCTGACTCTCACTGGGACGCAGTTCCTGAAGGTGCTGACTCTCACTGGGGTACAGTTCCTGAAGGTGCTGACTCTCACTGGGACACAGTTCGTGAAGGTCTTGACTCTCTCTGGGACACAGTTCCTGAAGGTGCTGACACTCACTGGGACACAGTTCCTGAAGGTGCTGACTCTCACTGGCACACAGTTCCTGAAGGTGCAGACTCTCACGGGGAGACAATTCCTGAAGGTGCTGACTCTCACTGGGGTCAGTCCCTGAAGGTGCTGACTCTCACTGGGGATGGTTCCTGAAGGGTCTCACTCTCACTGTGGGACAGTTCCTGAAGGTGCTGACTCACTGGGACACAGTTCCTGAAGGTGCTGACTCTCACTGGGGGACAGTTCCTGAAGAAGCTGACTCTCACTGGGATACAGTTCCTGAAGGTGCTGACTCTCACTGGAGGACAGTTCCTGAAGGTGCTGACTCTCACTGGGACCCAGTTCCTGAAGGTGCTGACTCACTGGGACACAGTTCCTGATGGTGCTGACTCTCACTGGGGGACAGATCCTGAAGGTGCTGTCTCTCACTGGGACACAGTTCCTGTAGGTGCTGACTCTCACTGGGACACAGTTCCTGAAGGTGCTGACTCTCACTGGGGGACAGTTCCTGAAGGTGCTGACTCTCACTGGGACACATTTCCTGAAGTTCCTGACTCTCACTGGGGACACAGTTCCTGAAGGTGCTGACTCTCACTGGGTGACAGTTCCTGAAGGTGCTGACTCTCACTGGGAGACATTTCCTGAAGGTGCTGACTCTCACTGGGACGCAGTTCCTGAAGGAGCTGACTCTCACTGGGAGACAGTTCCTGAAGGTGCTGACTCTCACTGGGACACAGTTCCTGAAGGTGCTGACTCTCACTGGGAGACAGTTCCTGAAGGTGCTGACTCTCACTGGGACACAGTTCCTGAAGGTGCTGACTCTCACTGGGACACAGTTCCTGAAGATCCTGACTCTCACTGGGATACAGTTCCTGAAGGTGCTGACTCTCTCTGGGACACAGTTCCTGAAGGTGCTGAATCTCACTGGGAGACAGGTCCTGAAGGTGCTGACTCTCACTGGGACACAGTTCCTGAAGGGGCTGACTCACTGGGACACAGTTCCTGAAGGTGCTGACTCTCACTGGGGGACAGTTCCTGAAGGTGCTGACTCTCACTGGGACACAGTTCCTGAAGGCGCTGACTCTCACTGGGACACAGTTCCTGAAGGTGCTGACTCTCACTGAGGGACAATTCCTGAAGGTGCTGACTCTCACAGGGAGACAGTTCCTGAAGGTGCTGACTCTCATTGGGAGCCAGTTCCTGAAGGTGCTGACTCTCACTGGGGGACAGTTCCTGAAGGTGCTGACTCTCACTGGGAGGCCGATGCTGAAGGTCCTGATTCTCACTGGGAGACAGTTCCTGAAGGTGCTGACTCTCACTGGGACACAGTTCCTGAAGGTACAGACTCTCACTGGGACACAGTTCCTGAAGGTGCTGACTCTCACTGGGGGACAGTTCCTGAAGGTGCTGATTCTCACTGGGGGACAGTTACTGAAGGTGCTGACTCTCACTGGGACACAGTTCCTGAAGGTACTGACTCTCACGGGGGGATAGTTCCTGAAGGTGCTGACTCTCACAGGGACACAGTTCCTGAAGGTGCTGACTCTCACAGGGACACAGTTCCTGAAGGTTCTGACTCTCACTGGGTCACAGTTCCTGAAGGTGCTGACTCTCACTGGGGGACAGTTCCTGAATGTGCTGACTCCCACTGGGAGACAGTTCCTGAAGGTGCTGACTCTCACTGCGACACAGTTCCTGAAGGTGCTGACTCTCACTGGGAGACAGTCCCTGAAGGTGCTGACTCTCACTGGGACACAGTTCCTGAAGGTGCTGACTCTCACTGGGACACAGTTCCTGAAGGCGCTGACACCCACTGGGACACAGTTCCTGAAGGCGCTGACTCTCACTGGGACACAGTTCCTGAAGGCGCTGACTCTCACTGGGACACAGTTCCTGAAGGTGCTGACTCTCACTGGGACACAGTTCCTGAAGGCGCTGACTCTCACTGGGACACAGTTCCTGAAGGCACTGACTCTCACGGGGACACAGTTCCTGAAGGTGCTGACTCTCACGGGGGGACAGTTCCTGAAGGTGCTGACTCTCACAGGGACACAGTTCCTGAAGGTGCTGACTCTCACAGGGACACAGTTCCTGAAGGATCTGACTCTCACTGGGTCACAGTTCCTGAAGGTGCTGGCTCTCACTGGGGGACAGTTCCTGAATGTGCTGACTCCCACTGGGAGACAGTTCCTGAAGGTGCTGACTCTCACTGCGACACAGTTCCTGAAGGTGCTGACTCTCACTGGGAGACAGTCCCTGAAGGTGCTGACTCTCACTGGGACACAGTTCCTGAAGGTGCTGACTCTCACTGGGACACAGTTCCTGAAGGCGCTGACACCCACTGGGACACAGTTCCTGAAGTCGCTGACTCTCACTGGGACACAGTTCCTGAAGGCGCTGACTCTCACTGGGACACAGTTCCTGAAGGTGCTGACTCTCACTGGGACACAGTTCCTGAAGGCGCTGACTCTGACTGGGACACAGTTCCTGAAGGCACTGACTCTCACGGGGACACAGTTCCTGAAGGTGCTGACTCTCACTGGGGGACAGTCCCTGAAGGTGCTGACTCTCACTGGGACACAGTTCCTGAAGGTGCTGACTCTCACTGGGACACAGTTCCTGAAGGTGCTGACTCTCACTGGGACACAGTTCCTGAAGGTGCTGACTCTCACTGGGGGACACTTCCTGAAGGTGCTGACTCTCACTGGGACACAGTTCCTGAAGGTGCTGACTCTCACTGGGGACACAGTTCCTGAAGGTGCTGACTCTCACTGGGGGACAGTTCCTGAAGGTGCTGACTCTCACTGGGAGACATTTCCTGAAGGTGCTGACTCTCACTGGGACGCAGTTCCTGAAGGTGCTGACTCTCACTGGGGTACAGTTCCTGAAGGTGCTGACTCTCACTGGGACACAGTTCGTGAAGGTCTTGACTCTCACTGGGACACAGTTCCTGAAGGTGCTGACTCTCACTGGGACACAGTTCCTGAAGGTGCTGACTCTCACTGGCACACAGTTCCTGAAGGTGCAGACTCTCACGGGGAGACAATTCCTGAAGGTGCTGACTCTCACTGGTGTCAGTCCCTGAAGGTGCTGACTCTCACTGGGGACAGTTCCTGAAGGGTCTCACTCTCACTGTGGGACAGTTCCTGAAGGTGCTGACTCACTGGGACACAGTTCCTGAAGGTGCTGACTCTCACTGGGGGACAGTTCCTGAAGAAGCTGACTCTCACTGGGATGCAGTTCCTGAAGGTGCTGACTCTCACTGGAGGACAGTTCCTGAAGGTGCTGACTCTCACTGGGACCCAGTTCCTGAAGGTGCTGACTCACTGGGACACAGTTCCTGATGGTGCTGACTCTCACTGGGGGACAGATCCTGAAGGTGCTGTCTCTCACTGGGACACAGTTCCTGTAGGTGCTGACTCTCACTGGGACACAGTTCCTGAAGGTGCTGACTCTCACTGGGGGACAGTTCCTGAAGGTGCTGACTCTCACTGGGACACATTTCCTGAAGTTCCTGACTCTCACTGGGGACACAGTTCCTGAAGGTGCTGGCTCTCACTGGGGGACAGTTCCTGAAGGTGCTGACTCTCACTGGGAGACATTTCCTGAAGGTGCTGACTCTCACTGGGACGCAGTTCCCAAAGGAGCTGACTCTCACTGGGAGACAGTTCCTGAAGGTGCTGACTCTCACTGGGACACAGTTCGTGAAGGTCTTGACTCTCACTGGGACACAGTTCCTGAAGGTGCTGACTCTCACTGGGACACAGTTCCTGAAGGTGCTGACTCTCACTGGGGTCAGTCCCTGAAGGTGCTGACTCTCACTGGGGACAGTTCCTGAAGGTGCTCACTCTCACTGTGGGACAGTTCCTGAAGGTGCTGACTCTCACTGGGGGACAGTTCCTGAAGGTGCTGAATCTCACTGGGAGACAGTTCCTGAAGGCGCTGACTCTCACTGGGATACAGTTCCTGAAGATGCTGACTCTCACTGGGACACAGTTCCTGAAGATGCTGACTCTCACTGGGATACAGTTCCTGAAGGTGCTGACTCTCACTGGGACACAGTTCCTGAAGGTGCTGACTCTCACTGGGAGACAGTTCCTAAAGGTGCTGACTCTCACTGGGACACAGTTGCTGAAGGGCCTGACTCACTGGGACACAGTTCCTGAAGGTGCTGACTCTCACTGGGGGACAGTTCCTGAAGGTGCTGACTCTCACTGGGACACAGTTCCTGAAGGCGCTGACTCTCATTGGGACACAGTTCCTGAAGGTGCTGACTCTCACTGAGGGGCAATTCCTGAAGGTGCTGACTCTCACAGGGAGACAGTTCCTGAAGGTGCTGACTCTCATTGGGAGCCAGTTCCTGAAGGTGCTGACTCTCACTGGGGGACAGTTCCTGAAGGTGCTGACTCTCACTGGGAGGCCGATGCTGAAGGTCCTGATTCTCACTGGGAGACAGTTCCTGAAGGTGCTGACTCTCACTGGGACCCAGTTCCTGAAGGTACAGACTCTCACTGGGGGACAGTTCCTGAAGGTGCTGACTCTCACTGGGAGACATTTCCTGAAGGTGCTGACTCTCACTGGGACGCAGTTCCTGAAGGTGCTGACTCTCACTGGGGTACGGTTCCTGAAGGTGCTGACTCTCACTGGGACACAGTTCGTGAAGGTCTTGACTCTCACTGGGACACAGTTCCTGAAGGTGCTGACTCTCACTGGGACACAGTTCCTGAAGGTGCTGACTCTCACTGGGACACAGTTCCTGTAGGTGCTGACTCTCACTGGGAGACAGGTCCTGAAGGTGCTGACTCTCACTGGGACACAGTTCCTGAAGGGGCTGACTCACTGGGACACAGTTCCTGAAGGTGCTGACTCTCACTGGGGGACAGTTCCTGAAGGTGCTGACTCTCACTGGGACACAGTTCCTGAAGGCGCTGACTCTCACTGGGACACAGTTCCTGAAGGTGCTGACTCTCACTGAGGGACAATTCCTGAAGGTGCTGACTCTCACTGAGGTCAGCCCCTGAAGGTGCTGACTCTCACTGGGGACAGTTCCTGAAGGTGCTCACTCTCACTGTGGGACAGTTCCTGAAGGTGCTGACTCTCACTGTGGGACAGTTCCTGAAGGTGCTGACTCTCACTGGGAGACAGTTCCTGAAGGTGCTGACTCTCGCTGGGAGACAGTTCCTGAAGGTGCTGACTCTCACTGGGACACAGTTCCTGAAGGTGCTGACTCTCACTGGGGGACAGTTCCTGAATGTGCTGACTCCCACTGGGAGACAGTTCCTGAAGGTGCTGACTCTCACTGCGACACAATTCCTGAAGGTGCTGACTCTCACAGGGAGACAGTTCCTGAAGGCGCTGACTCTCATTGGGAGACAGTTTCTGAAGGTGCTGACTCTCACTGGGGGACAGTTCCTGAAGGTGCTGACTCTCACTGGGAGGCCGATGCTGAAGGTCCTGATTCTCACTGGGAGACAGTTCCTGAAGGTGCTGACTCTCACTGGGACACAGTTCCTGAAGGTACAGACTCTCACTGGGACACAGTTCCTGAAGGTGCTGACTCTCACTGGGGGACAGTTCCTGAAGGTGCTGATTCTCACTGGGGGACAGTTACTGAAGGTGCTGACTCTCACTGGGACACAGTTCCTGAAGGTACTGACTCTCACGGGGGGACAGTTCCTGAAGGTGCTGAATCTCACTGGGAGACAGTTCCTGAAGGCGCTGACTCTCACTGGGACACAGTTCCTGAAGATGCTGACTCTCACTGGGACACAGTTCCTGAAGATGCTGACTCTCACTGGGATACAGTTCCTGAAGGTGCTGACTCTCACTGGGACACAGTTCCTGAAGGTGCTGACTCTCACTGGGAGACAGTTCCTGAAGGTGCTGACTCTCACTGGGACACAGTTGCTGAAGGGCCTGACTCACTGGGACACAGTTCCTGAAGGTGCTGACTCTCACTGGGGGACAGTTCCTGAAGGTGCTGACTCTCACTGGGACACAGTTCCTGAAGGCGCTGACTCTCACTGGGACACAGTTCCTGAAGGTGCTGACTCTCACTGAGGGGCAATTCCTGAAGGTGCTGACTCTCACAGGGAGACAGTTCCTGAAGGTGCTGACTCTCATTGGGAGCCAGTTCCTGAAGGTGCTGACTCTCACTGGGGGACAGTTCCTGAAGGTGCTGACTCTCACTGGGAGGCCGATGCTGAAGGTCCTGATTCTCACTGGGAGACAGTTCCTGAAGGTGCTGACTCTCACTGGGACCCAGTTCCTGAAGGTACAGACTCTCACTGGGGGACAGTTCCTGAAGGTGCTGACTCTCACTGGGAGACATTTCCTGAAGGTGCTGACTCTCACTGGGACGCAGTTCCTGAAGGTGCTGACTCTCACTGGGGTACAGTTCCTGAAGGTGCTGACTCTCACTGGGACACAGTTCGTGAAGGTCTTGACTCTCACTGGGACACAGTTCCTGAAGGTGCTGACTCTCACTGGGACACAGTTCCTGAAGGTGCTGACTCTCACTGGGACACAGTTCCTGTAGGTGCTGACTCTCACTGGGAGACAGGTCCTGAAGGTGCTGACTCTCACTGGGACACAGTTCCTGAAGGGGCTGACTCACTGGGACACAGTTCCTGAAGGTGCTGACTCTCACTGGGGGACAGTTCCTGAAGGTGCTGACTCTCACTGGGACACAGTTCCTGAAGGCGCTGACTCTCACTGGGACACAGTTCCTGAAGGTGCTGACTCTCACTGAGGGACAATTCCTGAAGGTGCTGACTCTCACTGAGGTCAGTCCCTGAAGGTGCTGACTCTCACTGGGGCCAGTTCCTGAAGGTGCTCACTCTCACTGTGGGACAGTTCCTGAAGGTGCTGACTCTCACTGGGGGACAGTTCCTGAAGGTGCTGACTCTCACTGGGAGACAGTTCCTGAAGGTGCTGACTCTCACTGGGAGACAGTTCCTGAAGGTGCTGACTCTCACTGGGACACAGTTCCTGAAGGTGCTGACTCTCACTGGGGGACAGTTCCTGAATGTGCTGACTCCCACTGGGAGACAGTTCCTGAAGGTGCTGACTCTCACTGCGACACAATTCCTGAAGGTGCTGACTCTCACAGGGAGACAGTTCCTGAAGGTGCTGACTCTCATTGGGAGACAGTTTCTGAAGGTGCTGACTCTCACTGGGGGACAGTTCCTGAAGGTGCTGACTCTCACTGGGAGGCCGATGCTGAAGGTCCTGATTCTCACTGGGAGACAGTTCCTGAAGGTGCTGACTCTCACTGGGACACAGTTCCTGAAGGTACAGACTCTCACTGGGACACAGTTCCTGAAGGTGCTGACTCTCACTGGGGGACAGTTCCTGAAGGTGCTGATTCTCACTGGGGGACAGTTACTGAAGGTGCTGACTCTCACTGGGACACAGTTCCTGAAGGTACTGACTCTCACGGGGGGACAGTTCCTGAAGGTTCTGACTCTCACTGGGTCACAGTTCCTGAAGGTGCTGACTCTCACTGGGGGACAGTTCCTGAATGTGCTGACTCCCACTGGGAGACAGTTCCTGAAGGTGCTGACTCTCACTGCGACACAGTTCCTGAAGGTGCTGACTCTCACTGGGAGACAGTCCCTGAAGGTGCTGACTCTCACTGGGACACAGTTCCTGAAGGTGCTGACTCTCACTGGGACACAGTTCCTGAAGGCGCTGACACCCACTGGGACACAGTTCCTGAAGGCGCTGACTCTCACTGGGACACAGTTCCTGAAGGCGCTGACTCTCACTGGGACACAGTTCCTGAAGGTGCTGACTCTCACTGGGACACAGTTCCTGAAGGCGCTGACTCTCACTGGGACACAGTTCCTGAAGGCACTGACTCTCACGGGGACACAGTTCCTGAAGGTGCTGACTCTCACTGGGGGACAGTCCCTGAAGGTGCTGACTCTCACTGGGACACAGTTCCTGAAGGTGCTGACTCTCACTGGGACACAGTTCCTGAAGGTGCTGACTCTCACTGGGACACAGTTCCTGAAGGTGCTGACTCTCACTGGGGGACACTTCCTGAAGGTGCTGACTCTCACTGGGACACAGTTCCTGAAGGTGCTGACTCTCACTGGGGACACAGTTCCTGAAGGTGCTGACTCTCACTGGGGGACAGTTCCTGAAGGTGCTGACTCTCACTGGGAGACATTTCCTGAAGGTGCTGACTCTCACTGGGACGCAGTTCCTGAAGGTGCTGACTCTCACTGGGGTACAGTTCCTGAAGGTGCTGACTCTCACTGGGACACAGTTCGTGAAGGTCTTGACTCTCTCTGGGACACAGTTCCTGAAGGTGCTGACACTCACTGGGACACAGTTCCTGAAGGTGCTGACTCTCACTGGCACACAGTTCCTGAAGGTGCAGACTCTCACGGGGAGACAATTCCTGAAGGTGCTGACTCTCACTGGGGTCAGTCCCTGAAGGTGCTGACTCTCACTGGGGATGGTTCCTGAAGGGTCTCACTCTCACTGTGGGACAGTTCCTGAAGGTGCTGACTCACTGGGACACAGTTCCTGAAGGTGCTGACTCTCACTGGGGGACAGTTCCTGAAGAAGCTGACTCTCACTGGGATACAGTTCCTGAAGGTGCTGACTCTCACTGGAGGACAGTTCCTGAAGGTGCTGACTCTCACTGGGACCCAGTTCCTGAAGGTGCTGACTCACTGGGACACAGTTCCTGATGGTGCTGACTCTCACTGGGGGACAGATCCTGAAGGTGCTGTCTCTCACTGGGACACAGTTCCTGTAGGTGCTGACTCTCACTGGGACACAGTTCCTGAAGGTGCTGACTCTCACTGGGGGACAGTTCCTGAAGGTGCTGACTCTCACTGGGACACATTTCCTGAAGTTCCTGACTCTCACTGGGGACACAGTTCCTGAAGGTGCTGACTCTCACTGGGTGACAGTTCCTGAAGGTGCTGACTCTCACTGGGAGACATTTCCTGAAGGTGCTGACTCTCACTGGGACGCAGTTCCTGAAGGAGCTGACTCTCACTGGGAGACAGTTCCTGAAGGTGCTGACTCTCACTGGGACACAGTTCCTGAAGGTGCTGACTCTCACTGGGAGACAGTTCCTGAAGGTGCTGACTCTCACTGGGACACAGTTCCTGAAGGTGCTGACTCTCACTGGGACACAGTTCCTGAAGATCCTGACTCTCACTGGGATACAGTTCCTGAAGGTGCTGACTCTCTCTGGGACACAGTTCCTGAAGGTGCTGAATCTCACTGGGAGACAGGTCCTGAAGGTGCTGACTCTCACTGGGACACAGTTCCTGAAGGGGCTGACTCACTGGGACACAGTTCCTGAAGGTGCTGACTCTCACTGGGGGACAGTTCCTGAAGGTGCTGACTCTCACTGGGACACAGTTCCTGAAGGCGCTGACTCTCACTGGGACACAGTTCCTGAAGGTGCTGACTCTCACTGAGGGACAATTCCTGAAGGTGCTGACTCTCACAGGGAGACAGTTCCTGAAGGTGCTGACTCTCATTGGGAGCCAGTTCCTGAAGGTGCTGACTCTCACTGGGGGACAGTTCCTGAAGGTGCTGACTCTCACTGGGAGGCCGATGCTGAAGGTCCTGATTCTCACTGGGAGACAGTTCCTGAAGGTGCTGACTCTCACTGGGACACAGTTCCTGAAGGTACAGACTCTCACTGGGACACAGTTCCTGAAGGTGCTGACTCTCACTGGGGGACAGTTCCTGAAGGTGCTGATTCTCACTGGGGGACAGTTACTGAAGGTGCTGACTCTCACTGGGACACAGTTCCTGAAGGTACTGACTCTCACGGGGGGATAGTTCCTGAAGGTGCTGACTCTCACAGGGACACAGTTCCTGAAGGTGCTGACTCTCACAGGGACACAGTTCCTGAAGGTTCTGACTCTCACTGGGTCACAGTTCCTGAAGGTGCTGACTCTCACTGGGGGACAGTTCCTGAATGTGCTGACTCCCTCTGGGAGACAGTTCCTGAAGGTGCTGACTCTCACTGCGACACAGTTCCTGAGGGTGCTGACTCTCACTGGGAGACAGTCCCTGAAGGTGCTGACTCTCACTGGGACACAGTTCCTGAAGGTGCTGACTCTCACTGGGACACAGTTCCTGAAGGCGCTGACACCCACTGGGACACAGTTCCTGAAGGCGCTGACTCTCACTGGGACACAGTTCCTGAAGGCGCTGACTCTCACTGGGACACAGTTCCTGAAGGTGCTGACTCTCACTGGGACACAGTTCCTGAAGGCGCTGACTCTCACTGGGACACAGTTCCTGAAGGCACTGACTCTCACGGGGACACAGTTCCTGAAGGTGCTGACTCTCACTGGGGGACAGTCCCTGAAGGTGCTGACTCTCACTGGGACACAGTTCCTGAAGGTGCTGACTCTCACTGGGACACAGTTCCTGAAGGTGCTGACTCTCACTGGGACACAGTTCCTGAAGGTGCTGACTCTCACTGGGGGACACTTCCTGAAGGTGCTGACTCTCACTGGGACACAGTTCCTGAAGGTGCTGACTCTCACTGGGGACACAGTTCCTGAAGGTGCTGACTCTCACTGGGGGACAGTTCCTGAAGGTGCTGACTCTCACTGGGAGACATTTCCTGAAGGTGCTGACTCTCACTGGGACGCAGTTCCTGAAGGTGCTGACTCTCACTGGGGTACAGTTCCTGAAGGTGCTGACTCTCACTGGGACACAGTTCGTGAAGGTCTTGACTCTCTCTGGGACACAGTTCCTGAAGGTGCTGACTCTCACTGGGACACAGTTCCTGAAGGTGCTGACTCTCACTGGCACACAGTTCCTGAAGGTGCAGACTCTCACGGGGAGACAATTCCTGAAGGTGCTGACTCTCACTGGGGTCAGTCCCTGAAGGTGCTGACTCTCACTGGGGACAGTTCCTGAAGGGTCTCACTCTCACTGTGGGACAGTTCCTGAAGGTGCTGACTCACTGGGACACAGTTCCTGAAGGTGCTGACTCTCACTGGGGGACAGTTCCTGAAGAAGCTGACTCTCACTGGGATACAGTTCCTGAAGGTGCTGACTCTCACTGGAGGACAGTTCCTGAAGGTGCTGACTCTCACTGGGACCCAGTTCCTGAAGGTGCTGACTCACTGGGACACAGTTCCTGATGGTGCTGACTCTCACTGGGGGACAGATCCTGAAGGTGCTGTCTCTCACTGGGACACAGTTCCTGTAGGTGCTGACTCTCACTGGGACACAGTTCCTGAAGGTGCTGACTCTCACTGGGGGACAGTTCCTGAAGGTGCTGACTCTCACTGGGACACATTTCCTGAAGTTCCTGACTCTCACTGGGGACACAGTTCCTGAAGGTGCTGACTCTCACTGGGGGACAGTTCCTGAAGGTGCTGACTCTCACTGGGAGACATTTCCTGAAGGTGCTGACTCTCACTGGGACGCAGTTCCTGAAGGAGCTGACTCTCACTGGGAGACAGTTCCTGAAGGTGCTGACTCTCACTGGGACACAGTTCGTGAAGGTCTTGACTCTCAGTGGGACACAGTTCCTGAAGGTGCTGACTCTCACTGGGACACAGTTCCTGAAGGTGCTGACTCTCACTGGGGTCAGTCCCTGAAGGTGCTGACTCTCACTGGGGACAGTTCCTGAAGGTGCTCACTCTCACTGTGGGACAGTTCCTGAAGGTGCTGACTCTCACTGGGGGACAGTTCCTGAAGGTGCTGAATCTCACTGGGAGACCGTTCCTGAAGGCGCTGACTCTCACTGGGACACAGTTCCTGAAGATGCTGACTCTCACTGGGACACAGTTCCTGAAGATGCTGACTCTCAATGGGATACAGTTCCTGAAGGTGCTGACTCTCACTGGGACACAGTTCCTGAAGGTGCTGACTCTCACTGGGAGACAGTTCCTGAAGGTGCTGACTCTCACTGGGACACAGTTGCTGAAGGGCCTGACTCACTGGGACACAGTTCCTGAAGGTGCTGACTCTCACTGGGGGACAGTTCCTGAAGGTGCTGACTCTCACTGGGACACAGTTCCTGAAGGCGCTGACTCTCACTGGGACACAGTTCCTGAAGGTGCTGACTCTCACTGAGGGGCAATTCCTGAAGGTGCTGACTCTCACAGGGAGACAGTTCCTGAAGGTGCTGACTCTCATTGGGAGCCAGTTCCTGAAGGTGCTGACTCTCACTGGGGGACAGTTCCTGAAGGTGCTGACTCTCACTGGGAGGCCGATGCTGAAGGTCCTGATTCTCACTGGGAGACAGTTCCTGAAGGTGCTGACTCTCACTGGGACCCAGTTCCTGAAGGTACAGACTCTCACTGGGGGACAGTTCCTGAAGGTGCTGACTCTCACTGGGGGACAGTTCCTGAAGGTGCTGATTCTCACTGGGGGACAGTTACTGAAGGTGCTGACTCTCACTGGGACACAGTTCCTGAAGGTACTGACTCTCACGGGGGGACAGTTCCTGAAGGTGCTGACTCTCACTGCGACACAGTTCCTGAAGGTGCTGACTCTCACTGGGGGACAGTTCCTGAAGGTGCTGACTCTCACTGGGAGACATTTCCTGAAGGTACTGACTCTCACGGGGGGACAGTTCCTGAAGGAGCTGACTCTCACTGGGAGACAGTTCCTGAAGGTGCTGACTCTCACTGGGACACAGTTCCTGAAGGCACTGACTCTCACGGGGACACAGTTCCTGAAGGCGCTGACTCTCACTGGGACACAGTTCCTGAAGGTGCTGACTCTCACTGGGACACAGTTCCTGAAGGCGCTGACTCTCACTGGGACACAGTTCCTGAAGGCACTGACTCTCACGGGGACACAGTTCCTGAAGGTGCTGACTCTCACTGGGGGACAGTCCCTGAAGGTGCTGACTCTCACTGGGACACAGTTCCTGAAGGTGCTGACTCTCACTGGGACACAGTTCCTGAAGGTGCTGACTCTCACTGGGACACAGTTCCTGAAGGTGCTGACTCTCACTGGGGGACACTTCCTGAAGGTGCTGACTCTCACTGGGACACAGTTCCTGAAGGTGCTGACTCTCACTGGGGACACAGTTCCTGAAGGTGCTGACTCTCACTGGGGGACAGTTCCTGAAGGTGCTGACTCTCACTGGGAGACATTTCCTGAAGGTGCTGACTCTCACTGGGACGCAGTTCCTGAAGGTGCTGACTCTCACTGGGGTACAGTTCCTGAAGGTGCTGACTCTCACTGGGACACAGTTCGTGAAGGTCTTGACTCTCTCTGGGACACAGTTCCTGAAGGTGCTGACTCTCACTGGGACACAGTTCCTGAAGGTGCTGACTCTCACTGGCACACAGTTCCTGAAGGTGCAGACTCTCACGGGGAGACAATTCCTGAAGGTGCTGACTCTCACTGGGGTCAGTCCCTGAAGGTGCTGACTCTCACTGGGGACAGTTCCTGAAGGGTCTCACTCTCACTGTGGGACAGTTCCTGAAGGTGCTGACTCACTGGGACACAGTTCCTGAAGGTGCTGACTCTCACTGGGGGACAGTTCCTGAAGAAGCTGACTCTCACTGGGATACAGTTCCTGAAGGTGCTGACTCTCACTGGAGGACAGTTCCTGAAGGTGCTGACTCTCACTGGGACCCAGTTCCTGAAGGTGCTGACTCACTGGGACACAGTTCCTGATGGTGCTGACTCTCACTGGGGGACAGATCCTGAAGGTGCTGTCTCTCACTGGGACACAGTTCCTGTAGGTGCTGACTCTCACTGGGACACAGTTCCTGAAGGTGCTGACTCTCACTGGGGGACAGTTCCTGAAGGTGCTGACTCTCACTGGGACACATTTCCTGAAGTTCCTGACTCTCACTGGGGACACAGTTCCTGAAGGTGCTGACTCTCACTGGGGGACAGTTCCTGAAGGTGCTGACTCTCACTGGGAGACATTTCCTGAAGGTGCTGACTCTCACTGGGACGCAGTTCCTGAAGGAGCTGACTCTCACTGGGAGACAGTTCCTGAAGGTGCTGACTCTCACTGGGACACAGTTCGTGAAGGTCTTGACTCTCAGTGGGACACAGTTCCTGAAGGTGCTGACTCTCACTGGGACACAGTTCCTGAAGGTGCTGACTCTCACTGGGGTCAGTCCCTGAAGGTGCTGACTCTCACTGGGGACAGTTCCTGAAGGTGCTCACTCTCACTGTGGGACAGTTCCTGAAGGTGCTGACTCTCACTGGGGGACAGTTCCTGAAGGTGCTGAATCTCACTGGGAGACAGTTCCTGAAGGCGCTGACTCTCACTGGGACACAGTTCCTGAAGATGCTGACTCTCACTGGGACACAGTTCCTGAAGATGCTGACTCTCAATGGGATACAGTTCCTGAAGGTGCTGACTCTCACTGGGACACAGTTCCTGAAGGTGCTGACTCTCACTGGGAGACAGTTCCTGAAGGTGCTGACTCTCACTGGGACACAGTTGCTGAAGGGCCTGACTCACTGGGACACAGTTCCTGAAGGTGCTGACTCTCACTGGGGGACAGTTCCTGAAGGTGCTGACTCTCACTGGGACACAGTTCCTGAAGGCACTGACTCTCACTGGGACACAGTTCCTGAAGGTGCTGACTCTCACTGAGGGGCAATTCCTGAAGGTGCTGACTCTCACAGGGAGACAGTTCCTGAAGGTGCTGACTCTCATTGGGAGCCAGTTCCTGAAGGTGCTGACTCTCACTGGGGGACAGTTCCTGAAGGTGCTGACTCTCACTGGGAGGCCGATGCTGAAGGTCCTGATTCTCACTGGGAGACAGTTCCTGAAGGTGCTGACTCTCACTGGGACCCAGTTCCTGAAGGTACAGACTCTCACTGGGGGACAGTTCCTGAAGGTGCTGACTCTCACTGGGGGACAGTTCCTGAAGGTGCTGATTCTCACTGGGGGACAGTTACTGAAGGTGCTGACTCTCACTGGGACACAGTTCCTGAAGGTACTGACTCTCACGGGGGGACAGTTCCTGAAGGTGCTGACTCTCACTGCGACACAGTTCCTGAAGGTGCTGACTCTCACTGGGAGACAGTCCCTGAAGGTGCTGACTCTCACTGGGACACAGTTCCTGAAGGTGCTGACTCTCACTGGGACACAGTTCCTGAAGGCGCTGACACCCACTGGGACACAGTTCCTGAAGGCACTGACTCTCACTGGGCACAGTTCCTGAAGGCGCTGACTCTCACTGGGACAAAGTTCCTGAAGGTGCTGACTCTCACTGGGACACAGTTCCTGAAGGCGCTGACTCTCACTGGGACACAGTTCCTGAAGGCACTGACTCTCACGGGGACACAGTTCCTGAAGGTGCTGACTCTCACTGGGGGACAGTCCCTGAAGGTGCTGACTCTCACTGGGACACAGTTCCTGAAGGTGCTGACTCTCACTGGGACACAGTTCCTGAAGGTGCTGACTCTCACTGGGACACAGTTCCTGAAGGTGCTGACTCTCACTGGGGGACACTTCCTGAAGGTGCTGACTCTCACTGGGACACAGTTCCTGAAGGTGCTGACTCTCACTGGGGACACAGTTCCTGAAGGTGCTGACTCTCACTGGGGGACAGTTCCTGAAGGTGCTGACTCTCACTGGGAGACATTTCCTGAAGGTGCTGACTCTCACTGGGACGCAGTTCCTGAAGGTGCTGACTCTCACTGGGAGACAGTTCCTGAAGGTGCTGACTCTCACTGGGACACAGTTCCTGAAGGTGCTGACTCTCACTGGGGGACAGTTCCTGAATGTGCTGACTCCCACTGGGAGACAGTTCCTGAAGGTGCTGACTCTCACTGCGACACAATTCCTGAAGGTGCTGACTCTCACAGGGAGACAGTTCCTGAAGGTGCTGACTCTCATTGGGAGACAGTTTCTGAAGGTGCTGACTCTCACTGGGGGACAGTTCCTGAAGGTGCTGACTCTCACTGGGAGGCCGATGCTGAAGGTCCTGATTCTCACTGGGAGACAGTTCCTGAAGGTGCTGACTCTCACTGGGACACAGTTCCTGAAGGTACAGACTCTCACTGGGACACAGTTCCTGAAGGTGCTGACTCTCACTGGGGGACAGTTCCTGAAGGTGCTGATTCTCACTGGGGGACAGTTACTGAAGGTGCTGACTCTCACTGGGACACAGTTCCTGAAGGTACTGACTCTCACGGGGGGACAGTTCCTGAAGGTTCTGACTCTCACTGGGTCACAGTTCCTGAAGGTGCTGACTCTCACTGGGGGACAGTTCCTGAATGTGCTGACTCCCACTGGGAGACAGTTCCTGAAGGTGCTGACTCTCACTGCGACACAGTTCCTGAAGGTGCTGACTCTCACTGGGAGACAGTCCCTGAAGGTGCTGACTCTCACTGGGACACAGTTCCTGAAGGTGCTGACTCTCACTGGGACACAGTTCCTGAAGGCGCTGACACCCACTGGGACACAGTTCCTGAAGGCGCTGACTCTCACTGGGACACAGTTCCTGAAGGCGCTGACTCTCACTGGGACACAGTTCCTGAAGGTGCTGACTCTCACTGGGACACAGTTCCTGAAGGCGCTGACTCTCACTGGGACACAGTTCCTGAAGGCACTGACTCTCACGGGGACACAGTTCCTGAAGGTGCTGACTCTCACTGGGGGACAGTCCCTGAAGGTGCTGACTCTCACTGGGACACAGTTCCTGAAGGTGCTGACTCTCACTGGGACACAGTTCCTGAAGGTGCTGACTCTCACTGGGACACAGTTCCTGAAGGTGCTGACTCTCACTGGGGGACACTTCCTGAAGGTGCTGACTCTCACTGGGACACAGTTCCTGAAGGTGCTGACTCTCACTGGGGACACAGTTCCTGAAGGTGCTGACTCTCACTGGGGGACAGTTCCTGAAGGTGCTGACTCTCACTGGGAGACATTTCCTGAAGGTGCTGACTCTCACTGGGACGCAGTTCCTGAAGGTGCTGACTCTCACTGGGGTACAGTTCCTGAAGGTGCTGACTCTCACTGGGACACAGTTCGTGAAGGTCTTGACTCTCTCTGGGACACAGTTCCTGAAGGTGCTGACACTCACTGGGACACAGTTCCTGAAGGTGCTGACTCTCACTGGCACACAGTTCCTGAAGGTGCAGACTCTCACGGGGAGACAATTCCTGAAGGTGCTGACTCTCACTGGGGTCAGTCCCTGAAGGTGCTGACTCTCACTGGGGATGGTTCCTGAAGGGTCTCACTCTCACTGTGGGACAGTTCCTGAAGGTGCTGACTCACTGGGACACAGTTCCTGAAGGTGCTGACTCTCACTGGGGGACAGTTCCTGAAGAAGCTGACTCTCACTGGGATACAGTTCCTGAAGGTGCTGACTCTCACTGGAGGACAGTTCCTGAAGGTGCTGACTCTCACTGGGACCCAGTTCCTGAAGGTGCTGACTCACTGGGACACAGTTCCTGATGGTGCTGACTCTCACTGGGGGACAGATCCTGAAGGTGCTGTCTCTCACTGGGACACAGTTCCTGTAGGTGCTGACTCTCACTGGGACACAGTTCCTGAAGGTGCTGACTCTCACTGGGGGACAGTTCCTGAAGGTGCTGACTCTCACTGGGACACATTTCCTGAAGTTCCTGACTCTCACTGGGGACACAGTTCCTGAAGGTGCTGACTCTCACTGGGTGACAGTTCCTGAAGGTGCTGACTCTCACTGGGAGACATTTCCTGAAGGTGCTGACTCTCACTGGGACGCAGTTCCTGAAGGAGCTGACTCTCACTGGGAGACAGTTCCTGAAGGTGCTGACTCTCACTGGGACACAGTTCCTGAAGGTGCTGACTCTCACTGGGAGACAGTTCCTGAAGGTGCTGACTCTCACTGGGACACAGTTCCTGAAGGTGCTGACTCTCACTGGGACACAGTTCCTGAAGATCCTGACTCTCACTGGGATACAGTTCCTGAAGGTGCTGACTCTCTCTGGGACACAGTTCCTGAAGGTGCTGAATCTCACTGGGAGACAGGTCCTGAAGGTGCTGACTCTCACTGGGACACAGTTCCTGAAGGGGCTGACTCACTGGGACACAGTTCCTGAAGGTGCTGACTCTCACTGGGGGACAGTTCCTGAAGGTGCTGACTCTCACTGGGACACAGTTCCTGAAGGCGCTGACTCTCACTGGGACACAGTTCCTGAAGGTGCTGACTCTCACTGAGGGACAATTCCTGAAGGTGCTGACTCTCACAGGGAGACAGTTCCTGAAGGTGCTGACTCTCATTGGGAGCCAGTTCCTGAAGGTGCTGACTCTCACTGGGGGACAGTTCCTGAAGGTGCTGACTCTCACTGGGAGGCCGATGCTGAAGGTCCTGATTCTCACTGGGAGACAGTTCCTGAAGGTGCTGACTCTCACTGGGACACAGTTCCTGAAGGTACAGACTCTCACTGGGACACAGTTCCTGAAGGTGCTGACTCTCACTGGGGGACAGTTCCTGAAGGTGCTGATTCTCACTGGGGGACAGTTACTGAAGGTGCTGACTCTCACTGGGACACAGTTCCTGAAGGTACTGACTCTCACGGGGGGATAGTTCCTGAAGGTGCTGACTCTCACAGGGACACAGTTCCTGAAGGTGCTGACTCTCACAGGGACACAGTTCCTGAAGGTTCTGACTCTCACTGGGTCACAGTTCCTGAAGGTGCTGACTCTCACTGGGGGACAGTTCCTGAATGTGCTGACTCCCACTGGGAGACAGTTCCTGAAGGTGCTGACTCTCACTGCGACACAGTTCCTGAGGGTGCTGACTCTCACTGGGAGACAGTCCCTGAAGGTGCTGACTCTCACTGGGACACAGTTCCTGAAGGTGCTGACTCTCACTGGGACACAGTTCCTGAAGGCGCTGACACCCACTGGGACACAGTTCCTGAAGGCGCTGACTCTCACTGGGACACAGTTCCTGAAGGCGCTGACTCTCACTGGGACACAGTTCCTGAAGGTGCTGACTCTCACTGGGACACAGTTCCTGAAGGCGCTGACTCTCACTGGGACACAGTTCCTGAAGGCACTGACTCTCACGGGGACACAGTTCCTGAAGGTGCTGACTCTCACTGGGGGACAGTCCCTGAAGGTGCTGACTCTCACTGGGACACAGTTCCTGAAGGTGCTGACTCTCACTGGGACACAGTTCCTGAAGGTGCTGACTCTCACTGGGACACAGTTCCTGAAGGTGCTGACTCTCACTGGGGGACACTTCCTGAAGGTGCTGACTCTCACTGGGACACAGTTCCTGAAGGTGCTGACTCTCACTGGGGACACAGTTCCTGAAGGTGCTGGCTCTCACTGGGGGACAGTTCCTGAAGGTGCTGACTCTCACTGGGAGACATTTCCTGAAGGTGCTGACTCTCACTGGGACGCAGTTCCTGAAGGTGCTGACTCTCACTGGGGTACAGTTCCTGAAGGTGCTGACTCTCACTGGGACACAGTTCGTGAAGGTCTTGACTCTCTCTGGGACACAGTTCCTGAAGGTGCTGACTCTCACTGGGACACAGTTCCTGAAGGTGCTGACTCTCACTGGCACACAGTTCCTGAAGGTGCAGACTCTCACGGGGAGACAATTCCTGAAGGTGCTGACTCTCACTGGGGTCAGTCCCTGAAGGTGCTGACTCTCACTGGGGACAGTTCCTGAAGGGTCTCACTCTCACTGTGGGACAGTTCCTGAAGGTGCTGACTCACTGGGACACAGTTCCTGAAGGTGCTGACTCTCACTGGGGGACAGTTCCTGAAGAAGCTGACTCTCACTGGGATACAGTTCCTGAAGGTGCTGACTCTCACTGGAGGACAGTTCCTGAAGGTGCTGACTCTCACTGGGACCCAGTTCCTGAAGGTGCTGACTCACTGGGACACAGTTCCTGATGGTGCTGACTCTCACTGGGGGACAGATCCTGAAGGTGCTGTCTCTCACTGGGACACAGTTCCTGTAGGTGCTGACTCTCACTGGGACACAGTTCCTGAAGGTGCTGACTCTCACTGGGGGACAGTTCCTGAAGGTGCTGACTCTCACTGGGACACATTTCCTGAAGTTCCTGACTCTCACTGGGGACACAGTTCCTGAAGGTGCTGACTCTCACTGGGGGACAGTTCCTGAAGGTGCTGACTCTCACTGGGAGACATTTCCTGAAGGTGCTGACTCTCACTGGGACGCAGTTCCTGAAGGAGCTGACTCTCACTGGGAGACAGTTCCTGAAGGTGCTGACTCTCACTGGGACACAGTTCGTGAAGGTCTTGACTCTCAGTGGGACACAGTTCCTGAAGGTGCTGACTCTCACTGGGACACAGTTCCTGAAGGTGCTGACTCTCACTGGGGTCAGTCCCTGAAGGTGCTGACTCTCACTGGGGACAGTTCCTGAAGGTGCTCACTCTCACTGTGGGACAGTTCCTGAAGGTGCTGACTCTCACTGGGGGACAGTTCCTGAAGGTGCTGAATCTCACTGGGAGACCGTTCCTGAAGGCGCTGACTCTCACTGGGACACAGTTCCTGAAGATGCTGACTCTCACTGGGACACAGTTCCTGAAGATGCTGACTCTCAATGGGATACAGTTCCTGAAGGTGCTGACTCTCACTGGGACACAGTTCCTGAAGGTGCTGACTCTCACTGGGAGACAGTTCCTGAAGGTGCTGACTCTCACTGGGACACAGTTGCTGAAGGGCCTGACTCACTGGGACACAGTTCCTGAAGGTGCTGACTCTCACTGGGGGACAGTTCCTGAAGGTGCTGACTCTCACTGGGACACAGTTCCTGAAGGCGCTGACTCTCACTGGGACACAGTTCCTGAAGGTGCTGACTCTCACTGAGGGGCAATTCCTGAAGGTGCTGACTCTCACAGGGAGACAGTTCCTGAAGGTGCTGACTCTCATTGGGAGCCAGTTCCTGAAGGTGCTGACTCTCACTGGGGGACAGTTCCTGAAGGTGCTGACTCTCACTGGGAGGCCGATGCTGAAGGTCCTGATTCTCACTGGGAGACAGTTCCTGAAGGTGCTGACTCTCACTGGGACCCAGTTCCTGAAGGTACAGACTCTCACTGGGGGACAGTTCCTGAAGGTGCTGACTCTCACTGGGGGACAGTTCCTGAAGGTGCTGATTCTCACTGGGGGACAGTTACTGAAGGTGCTGACTCTCACTGGGACACAGTTCCTGAAGGTACTGACTCTCACGGGGGGACAGTTCCTGAAGGTGCTGACTCTCACTGCGACACAGTTCCTGAAGGTGCTGACTCTCACTGGGGGACAGTTCCTGAAGGTGCTGACTCTCACTGGGAGACATTTCCTGAAGGTACTGACTCTCACGGGGGGACAGTTCCTGAAGGAGCTGACTCTCACTGGGAGACAGTTCCTGAAGGTGCTGACTCTCACTGGGACACAGTTCCTGAAGGCACTGACTCTCACGGGGACACAGTTCCTGAAGGCGCTGACTCTCACTGGGACACAGTTCCTGAAGGTGCTGACTCTCACTGGGACACAGTTCCTGAAGGCGCTGACTCTCACTGGGACACAGTTCCTGAAGGCACTGACTCTCACGGGGACACAGTTCCTGAAGGTGCTGACTCTCACTGGGGGACAGTCCCTGAAGGTGCTGACTCTCACTGGGACACAGTTCCTGAAGGTGCTGACTCTCACTGGGACACAGTTCCTGAAGGTGCTGACTCTCACTGGGACACAGTTCCTGAAGGTGCTGACTCTCACTGGGGGACACTTCCTGAAGGTGCTGACTCTCACTGGGACACAGTTCCTGAAGGTGCTGACTCTCACTGGGGACACAGTTCCTGAATGTGCTGACTCTCACTGGGGGACAGTTCCTGAAGGTGCTGACTCTCACTGGGAGACATTTCCTGAAGGTGCTGACTCTCACTGGGACGCAGTTCCTGAAGGTGCTGACTCTCACTGGGGTACAGTTCCTGAAGGTGCTGACTCTCACTGGGACACAGTTCGTGAAGGTCTTGACTCTCTCTGGGACACAGTTCCTGAAGGTGCTGACTCTCACTGGGACACAGTTCCTGAAGGTGCTGACTCTCACTGGCACACAGTTCCTGAAGGTGCAGACTCTCACGGGGAGACAATTCCTGAAGGTGCTGACTCTCACTGGGGTCAGTCCCTGAAGGTGCTGACTCTCACTGGGGACAGTTCCTGAAGGGTCTCACTCTCACTGTGGGACAGTTCCTGAAGGTGCTGACTCACTGGGACACAGTTCCTGAAGGTGCTGACTCTCACTGGGGGACAGTTCCTGAAGAAGCTGACTCTCACTGGGATACAGTTCCTGAAGGTGCTGACTCTCACTGGAGGACAGTTCCTGAAGGTGCTGACTCTCACTGGGACCCAGTTCCTGAAGGTGCTGACTCACTGGGACACAGTTCCTGATGGTGCTGACTCTCACTGGGGGACAGATCCTGAAGGTGCTGTCTCTCACTGGGACACAGTTCCTGTAGGTGCTGACTCTCACTGGGACACAGTTCCTGAAGGTGCTGACTCTCACTGGGGGACAGTTCCTGAAGGTGCTGACTCTCACTGGGACACATTTCCTGAAGTTCCTGACTCTCACTGGGGACACAGTTCCTGAAGGTGCTGACTCTCACTGGGGGACAGTTCCTGAAGGTGCTGACTCTCACTGGGAGACATTTCCTGAAGGTGCTGACTCTCACTGGGACGCAGTTCCTGAAGGAGCTGACTCTCACTGGGAGACAGTTCCTGAAGGTGCTGACTCTCACTGGGACACAGTTCGTGAAGGTCTTGACTCTCAGTGGGACACAGTTCCTGAAGGTGCTGACTCTCACTGGGACACAGTTCCTGAAGGTGCTGACTCTCACTGGGGTCAGTCCCTGAAGGTGCTGACTCTCACTGGGGACAGTTCCTGAAGGTGCTCACTCTCACTGTGGGACAGTTCCTGAAGGTGCTGACTCTCACTGGGGGACAGTTCCTGAAGGTGCTGAATCTCACTGGGAGACAGTTCCTGAAGGCGCTGACTCTCACTGGGACACAGTTCCTGAAGATGCTGACTCTCACTGGGACACAGTTCCTGAAGATGCTGACTCTCAATGGGATACAGTTCCTGAAGGTGCTGACTCTCACTGGGACACAGTTCCTGAAGGTGCTGACTCTCACTGGGAGACAGTTCCTGAAGGTGCTGACTCTCACTGGGACACAGTTGCTGAAGGGCCTGACTCACTGGGACACAGTTCCTGAAGGTGCTGACTCTCACTGGGGGACAGTTCCTGAAGGTGCTGACTCTCACTGGGACACAGTTCCTGAAGGCGCTGACTCTCACTGGGACACAGTTCCTGAAGGTGCTGACTCTCACTGAGGGGCAATTCCTGAAGGTGCTGACTCTCACAGGGAGACAGTTCCTGAAGGTGCTGACTCTCATTGGGAGCCAGTTCCTGAAGGTGCTGACTCTCACTGGGGGACAGTTCCTGAAGGTGCTGACTCTCACTGGGAGGCCGATGCTGAAGGTCCTGATTCTCACTGGGAGACAGTTCCTGAAGGTGCTGACTCTCACTGGGACCCAGTTCCTGAAGGTACAGACTCTCACTGGGGGACAGTTCCTGAAGGTGCTGACTCTCACTGGGGGACAGTTCCTGAAGGTGCTGATTCTCACTGGGGGACAGTTACTGAAGGTGCTGACTCTCACTGGGACACAGTTCCTGAAGGTACTGACTCTCACGGGGGGACAGTTCCTGAAGGTGCTGACTCTCACTTCGACACAGTTCCTGAAGGTGCTGACTCTCACTGGGAGACAGTCCCTGAAGGTGCTGACTCTCACTGGGACACAGTTCCTGAAGGTGCTGACTCTCACTGGGACACAGTTCCTGAAGGCGCTGACACCCACTGGGACACAGTTCCTGAAGGCACTGACTCTCACTGGGCACAGTTCCTGAAGGCGCTGACTCTCACTGGGACAAAGTTCCTGAAGGTGCTGACTCTCACTGGGACACAGTTCCTGAAGGCGCTGACTCTCACTGGGACACAGTTCCTGAAGGCACTGACTCTCACGGGGACACAGTTCCTGAAGGTGCTGACTCTCACTGGGGGACAGTCCCTGAAGGTGCTGACTCTCACTGGGACACAGTTCCTGAAGGTGCTGACTCTCACTGGGACACAGTTCCTGAAGGTGCTGACTCTCACTGGGACACAGTTCCTGAAGGTGCTGACTCTCACTGGGGGACACTTCCTGAAGGTGCTGACTCTCACTGGGACACAGTTCCTGAAGGTGCTGACTCTCACTGGGGACACAGTTCCTGAAGGTGCTGACTCTCACTGGGGGACAGTTCCTGAAGGTGCTGACTCTCACTGGGAGACATTTCCTGAAGGTGCTGACTCTCACTGGGACGCAGTTCCTGAAGGTGCTGACTCTCACTGGGGTACAGTTCCTGAAGGTGCTGACTCTCACTGGGACACAGTTCGTGAAGGTCTTGACTCTCTCTGGGACACAGTTCCTGAAGGTGCAGACTCTCACTGGGACACAGTTCCTGAAGGTGCTGACTCTCACTGGCACACAGTTCCTGAAGGTGCAGACTCTCACGTGGAGACAATTCCTGAAGGTGCTGACTCTCACTGGGGTCAGTCCCTGAAGGTGCTGACTCTCACTGGGGACAGTTCCTGAAGGGTCTCACTCTCACTGTGGGACAGTTCCTGAAGGTGCTGACTCACTGGGACACAGTTCCTGAAGGTGCTGACTCTCACTGGGGGACAGTTCCTGAAGAAGCTGACTCTCACTGGGATACAGTTCCTGAAGGTGCTGACTCTCACTGGAGGACAGTTCCTGAAGGTGCTGACTCTCACTGGGACCCAGTTCCTGAAGGTGCTGACTCACTGGGACACAGTTCCTGATGGTGCTGACTCTCACTGGGGGACAGATCCTGAAGGTGCTGTCTCTCACTGGGACACAGTTCCTGTAGGTGCTGACTCTCACTGGGACACAGTTCCTGAAGGTGCTGACTCTCACTGGGGGACAGTTCCTGAAGGTGCTGACTCTCACTGGGACACATTTCCTGAAGTTCCTGACTCTCACTGGGGACACAGTTCCTGAAGGTGCTGACTCTCACTGGGGGACAGTTCCTGAAGGTGCTGACTCTCACTGGGAGACATTTCCTGAAGGTGCTGACTCTCACTGGGACGCAGTTCCTGAAGGAGCTGACTCTCACTGGGAGACAGTTCCTGAAGGTGCTGACTCTCACTGGGACACAGTTCGTGAAGGTCTTGACTCTCACTGGGACACAGTTCCTGAAGGTGCTGACTCTCACTGGGACACAGTTCCTGAAGGTGCTGACTCTCACTGGGGTCAGTCCCTGAAGGTGTGACTCTCACTGGGGACAGTTCCTGAAGGTGCTCACTCTCACTGTGGGACAGTTCCTGAAGGTGCTGACTCTCACTGGGGGACAGTTCCTGAAGGTGCTGACTCTCACTGGGAGACATTTCCTGAAGGTGCTGACTCTCACTGGGACGCAGTTCCTGAAGGTGCTGACTCTCACTGGGGGACAGTTCCTTAAGGTGCTGACTCTCACTGGGGGACAGTTACTGAAGGTGCTGACTCTCACTGGGACCCAGTTCCTGAAGGTGCTGACTCACTGGGACACAGTTCCTGAAGATGCTGACTCTCACTGGGATACAGTTCCTGAAGGTGCTGACTCTCACTGGGACACAGTTCCTGAAGGTGCTGACTCTCACTGGGAGACAGTTCCTGAAGGTGCTGACTCTCACTGGGACACAGTTGCTGAAGGGTCTGACTCACTGGGACACAGTTCCTGAAGGTGCTGACTCTCACTGGGGGACAGTTCCTGAAGGTGCTGACTCTCACTGGGACACAGTTCCTGAAGGCGCTGACTCTCACTGGGACACAGTTCCTGAAGGTGCTGACTCTCACTGAGGGGCAATTCCTGAAGGTGCTGACTCTCACAGGGAGACAGTTCCTGAAGGTGCTGACTCTCATTGGGAGCCAGTTCCTGAAGGTGCTGACTCTCACTGGGGGACAGTTCCTGAAGGTGCTGACTCTCACTGGGAGGCCGATGCTGAAGGTCCTGATTCTCACTGTGAGACAGTTCCTGAAGGTGCTGACTCTCACTGGGACCCAGTTCCTGAAGGTACAGACTCTCACTGGGGGACAGTTCCTGAAGGTGCTGACTCTCACTGGGAGACATTTCCTGAAGGTGCTGACTCTCACTGGGACGCAGTTCCTGAAGGTGCTGACTCTCACTGGGGTACAGTTCCTGAAGGTGCTGACTCTCACTGGGACACAGTTCGTGAAGGTCTTGACTCTCACTGGGACACAGTTCCTGAAGGTGCTGACTCTCACTGGCACACAGTTCCTGAAGGTGCAGACTCTCACGGGGAGACAATTCCTGAAGGTGCTGACTCTCACTGGGGTCAGTCCCTGAAGGTGCTGACTCTCACTGGGGACAGTTCCTGAAGGGTCTCACTCTCACTGTGGGACAGTTCCTGAAGGTGCTGACTCACTGGGACACAGTTCCTGAAGGTGCTGACTCTCACTGGGGGACAGATCCTGAAGAAGCTGACTCTCACTGGGATACAGTTCCTGAAGGTGCTGACTCTCACTGGAGGACAGTTCCTGAAGGTGCTGACTCTCACTGGGACCCAGTTCCTGAAGGTGCTGACTCACTGGGACACAGTTCCTGATGGTGCTGACTCTCACTGGGGGACAGATCCTGAACGTGCTGTCTCTCACTGGGACACAGTTCCTGTAGGTGCTGACTCTCACTGGGACACAGTTCCTGAAGGTGCTGACTCTCACTGGGGGACAGTTCCTGAAGGTGCTGACTCTCACTGGGACACATTTCCTGAAGTTCCTGACTCTCACTGGGGACACAGTTCCTGAAGGTGCTGACTCTCACTGGGGGACAGTTCCTGAAGGTGCTGACTCTCACTGGGAGACATTTCCTGAAGGTGCTGACTCTCACTGGGACGCAGTTCCTGAAGGAGCTGACTCTCACTGGGAGACAGTTCCTGAAGGTGCTGACTCTCACTGGGACACAGTTCGTGAAGGTCTTGACTCTCACTGGGACACAGTTCCTGAAGGTGCTGACTCTCACTGGGACACAGTTCCTGAAGGTGCTGACTCTCACTGGGGTCAGTCCCTGAAGGTGCTGACTCTCACTGGGGACAGTTCCTGAAGGTGCTCACTCTCACTGTGGGACAGTTCCTGAAGGTGCTGACTCTCACTGGGGGACAGTTCCTGAAGGTGCTGAATCTTACTGGGAGACAGTTCCTGAAGGCGCTGACTCTCACTGGGACACAGTTCCTGAAGATGCTGACTCTCACTGGGACACAGTTCCTGAAGATGCTGACACTCACTGGGATACAGTTCCTGAAGGTGCTGACTCTCACTGGGACACAGTTCCTGAAGGTGCTGACTCTCACTGGGAGACAGTTCCTGAAGGTGCTGACTCTCACTGGGACACAGTTGCTGAAGGGCCTGACTCACTGGGACACAGTTCCTGAAGGTGCTGACTCTCACTGGGGGACAGTTCCTGAAGGTGCTGACTCTCACTGGGACACAGTTCCTGAAGGCGCTGACTCTCACTGGGACACAGTTCCTGAAGGTGCTGACTCTCACTGAGGGGCAATTCCTGAAGGTGCTGACTCTCACAGGGAGACAGTTCCTGAAGGTGCTGACTCTCATTGGGAGCCAGTTCCTGAAGGTGCTGACTCTCACTGGGGGACAATTCCTGAAGGTGCTGACTCTCACTGGGAGGCCGATGCTGAAGGTCCTGATTCTCACTGGGAGACAGTTCCTGAATGTGCTGACTCTCACTGGGACCCAGTTCCTGAAGGTACAGACTCTCACTGGGACACAGTTCCTGAAGGTGCTGACTCTCACTGGGGGACAGTTCCTGAAGGTGCTGACTCTCACTGGGGGACAGTTACTGAAGGTGCTGACTCTCACTGGGACACAGTTCCTGAAGGTACTGACTTTCACTGGGGGACAGTTCCTGAAGGTGCTGACTCTCACTGGGACACAGTTCCTGAAGGTGCTGACTCTCACTGGGGGACAGTTACTGAAGGTGCTGACTCTCACTGGGACACAGTTCCTGAAGGTACTGACTTTCACTGGGAGACAGTCCCTGAAGGTGCTGACTCTCACTGGGACACAGTTCCTGAAGGTGCTGACTCTCACTGGGACACAGTTCCTGAAGACGCTGACTCTCACTGGGGGACAGTTACTGAAGGTGCTGACTCTCACTGGGACACAGTTCCTGAAGGTACTGACTCTCACTGGGGGACAGTTCCTGAATGTGCTGACTCTCACAGGGACACAGTTCCTGAAGGTGCTGACTCTCACTGGGACACAGTCCCTGAAGGTGCTGACTCTCACTGGGACACAGTTCCTGAAGGTACTGACTCTCACTGGGGGCAGTTCCTGAAGGTGCTGACTCTCACTGGGAGGACAGTTCCTGAAGGTGCTCACTCTCACTGGGGGGACAGTTCCTGAAGGTGCTGACTCTCACTGGGGGGACAGTTCATGAAGGTGTTGACTCTCACTGGGACACAGTTCCTGAAGGTGCTGACTCTCACTGGGACAAAGTTCCTGAAGGTGCTGACTCTCACTGGGAGACAGTTCCTGAAGGTGCTGACTCTCACTGGGACACAGTTCCTGAAGGTGCTCAGTCTCACTGGGGGACAGTTACTGAAGGTGCTGACTCTCACTGGGGGACAGTTCCTGAAGGTGCTGACCCTCACTGGGAGAGAGTTCCTGAAGGTGCTGACTCTCACTGGGACACAGTTCCTGAAGGTGCTGACTCTCACTGGGGCACAGTTCCTGAAGGTGCTGACTCTCACTGCGACACAGTTCCTGAAGGTGCTGACTCTCACTGGGACACAGTTCCTGAAGGTGCTGACTCTCACTGGGACACAGTTCGTGAAGGTCTTGACTCTCTCTGGGACACAGTTCCTGAAGGTGCAGACTCTCACTGGGACACAGTTCCTGAAGGTGCTGACTCTCACTGGCACACAGTTCCTGAAGGTGCAGACTCTCACGGGGAGACAATTCCTGAAGGTGCTGACTCTCACTGGGGTCAGTCCCTGAAGGTGCTGACTCTCACTGGGGACAGTTCCTGAAGGGTCTCACTCTCACTGTGGGACAGTTCCTGAAGGTGCTGACTCACTGGGACACAGTTCCTGAAGGTGCTGACTCTCACTGGGGGACAGTTCCTGAAGAAGCTGACTCTCACTGGGATACAGTTCCTGAAGGTGCTGACTCTCACTGGAGGACAGTTCCTGAAGGTGCTGACTCTCACTGGGACCCAGTTCCTGAAGGTGCTGACTCACTGGGACACAGTTCCTGATGGTGCTGACTCTCACTGGGGGACAGATCCTGAAGGTGCTGTCTCTCACTGGGACACAGTTCCTGTAGGTGCTGACTCTCACTGGGACACAGTTCCTGAAGGTGCTGACTCTCACTGGGGGACAGTTCCTGAAGGTGCTGACTCTCACTGGGACACATTTCCTGAAGTTCCTGACTCTCACTGGGGACACAGTTCCTGAAGGTGCTGACTCTCACTGGGGGACAGTTCCTGAAGGTGCTGACTCTCACTGGGAGACATTTCCTGAAGGTGCTGACTCTCACTGGGACGCAGTTCCTGAAGGAGCTGACTCTCACTGGGAGACAGTTCCTGAAGGTGCTGACTCTCACTGGGACACAGTTCGTGAAGGTCTTGACTCTCACTGGGACACAGTTCCTGAAGGTGCTGACTCTCACTGGGACACAGTTCCTGAAGGTGCTGACTCTAACTGGGGTCAGTCCCTGAAGGTGTGACTCTCACTGGGGACAGTTCCTGAAGGTGCTCACTCTCACTGTGGGACAGTTCCTGAAGGTGCTGACTCTCACTGGGGGACAATTCCTGAAGGTGCTGAATCTCACTGGGAGACAGTTCCTGAAGGCGCTGACTCTCACTGGGACACAGTTCCTGAAGATGCTGACTCTCACTGGGACACAGTTCCTGAAGATGCTGACTCTCACTGGGATACAGTTCCTGAAGGTGCTGACTCTCACTGGGACACAGTTCCTGAAGGTGCTGACTCTCACTGGGAGACAGTTCCTGAAGGTGCTGACTCTCACTGGGACACAGTTGCTGAAGGGTCTGACTCACTGGGACACAGTTCCTGAAGGTGCTGACTCTCACTGGGGGACAGTTCCTGAAGGTGCTGACTCTCACTGGGACACAGTTCCTGAAGGCGCTGACTCTCACTGGGACACAGTTCCTGAAGGTGCTGACTCTCACTGAGGGGCAATTCCTGAAGGTGCTGACTCTCACAGGGAGACAGTTCCTGAAGGTGCTGACTCTCATTGGGAGCCAGTTCCTGAAGGTGCTGACTCTCACTGGGGGACAGTTCCTGAAGGTGCTGACTCTCACTGGGAGGCCGATGCTGAAGGTCCTGATTCTCACTGGGAGACAGTTCCTGAAGGTGCTGACTCTCACTGGGACCCAGTTCCTGAAGGTACAGACTCTCACTGGGGGACAGTTCCTGAAGGTGCTGACTCTCACTGGGAGACATTTCCTGAAGGTGCTGACTCTCACTGGGACGCAGTTCCTGAAGGTGCTGACTCTCACTGGGGTACAGTTCCTGAAGGTGCTGACTCTCACTGGGACACAGTTCGTGAAGGTCTTGACTCTCACTGGGACACAGTTCCTGAAGGTGCTGACTCTCACTGGCACACAGTTCCTGAAGGTGCAGACTCTCACGGGGAGACAATTCCTGAAGGTGCTGACTCTCACTGGGGTCAGTCCCTGAAGGTGCTGACTCTCACTGGGGACAGTTCCTGAAGGGTCTCACTCTCACTGTGGGACAGTTCCTGAAGGTGCTGACTCACTGGGACACAGTTCCTGAAGGTGCTGACTCTCACTGGGGGACAGATCCTGAAGAAGCTGACTCTCACTGGGATACAGTTCCTGAAGGTGCTGACTCTCACTGGAGGACAGTTCCTGAAGGTGCTGACTCTCACTGGGACCCAGTTCCTGAAGGTGCTGACTCACTGGGACACAGTTCCTGATGGTGCTGACTCTCACTGGGGGACAGATCCTGAACGTGCTGTCTCTCACTGGGACACAGTTCCTGTAGGTGCTGACTCTCACTGGGACACAGTTCCTGAAGGTGCTGACTCTCACTGGGGTCAGTTCCTGAAGGTGCTGACTCTCACTGGGACACATTTCCTGAAGTTCCTGACTCTCACTGGGGACACAGTTCCTGAAGGTGCTGACTCTCACTGGGGGACAGTTCCTGAAGGTGCTGACTCTCACTGGGAGACATTTCCTGAAGGTGCTGACTCTCACTGGGACGCAGTTCCTGAAGGAGCTGACTCTCACTGGGAGACAGTTCCTGAAGGTGCTGACTCTCACTGGGACACAGTTCGTGAAGGTCTTGACTCTCACTGGGACACAGTTCCTGAAGGTGCTGACTCTCACTGGGACACAGTTCCTGAAGGTGCTGACTCTCACTGGGGTCAGTCCCTGAAGGTGCTGACTCTCACTGGGGACAGTTCCTGAAGGTGCTCACTCTCACTGTGGGACAGTTCCTGAAGGTGCTGACTCTCACTGGGGGACAGTTCCTGAAGGTGCTGAATCTCACTGGGAGACAGTTCCTGAAGGCGCTGACTCTCACTGGGACACAGTTCCTGAAGATGCTGACTCTCACTGGGACACAGTTCCTGAAGATGCTGACTCTCACTGGGATACAGTTCCTGAAGGTGCTGACTCTCACTGGGACACAGTTCCTGAAGGTGCTGACTCTCACTGGGAGACAGTTCCTGAAGGTGCTGACTCTCACTGGGACACAGTTGCTGAAGGGCCTGACTCACTGGGACACAGTTCCTGAAGGTGCTGACTCTCACTGGGGGACAGTTCCTGAAGGTGCTGACTCTCACTGGGACACAGTTCCTGAAGGCGCTGACTCTCACTGGGACACAGTTCCTGAAGGTGCTGACTCTCACTGAGGGGCAATTCCTGAAGGTGCTGACTCACACAGGGAGACAGTTCCTGAAGGTGCTGACTCTCATTGGGAGTCAGTTCCTGAAGGTGCTGACTCTCACTGGGGGACAATTCCTGAAGGTGCTGACTCTCACTGGGAGGCCGATGCTGAAGGTCCTGATTCTCACTGGGAGACAGTTCCTGAATGTGCTGACTCTCACTGGGACCCAGTTCCTGAAGGTACAGACTCTCACTGGGACACAGTTCCTGAAGGTGCTGACTCTCACTGGGGGACAGTTCCTGAAGGTGCTGACTCTCACTGGGGGACAGTTACTGAAGGTGCTGACTCTCACTGGGACACAGTTCCTGAAGGTACTGACTTTCACTGGGGGACAGTTCCTGAAGGTGCTGACTCTCACTGGGACACAGTTCCTGAAGGTGCTGACTCTCACTGGGGGACAGTTACTGAAGGTGCTGACTCTCACTGGGACACAGTTCCTGAAGGTACTGACTTTCACTGGGAGACAGTCCCTGAAGGTGCTGACTCTCACTGGGACACAGTTCCTGAAGGTGCTGACTCTCACTGGGACACAGTTCCTGAAGATGCTGACTCTCACTGGGGGACAGTTACTGAAGGTGCTGACTCTCACTGGGACACAGTTCCTGAACGTACTGACTCTCACTGGGGGACAGTTCCTGAATGTGCTGACTCTCACAGGGACACAGTTCCTGAAGGTGCTGACTCTCACTGGGACACAGTCCCTGAAGGTGCTGACTCTCACTGGGACACAGTTCCTGAAGGTACTGACTCTCACTGGGGGACAGTTCCTGAAGGTGCTGACTCTCACTGGGAGGACAGTTCCTGAAGGTGCTCACTCTCACTGGGGGGACAGTTCCTGAAGGTGCTGACTCTCACTGGGGGGACAGTTCATGAAGGTGTTGACTCTCACTGGGACACAGTTCCTGAAGGTGCTGACTCTCACTGGGACAAAGTTCCTGAAGGTGCTGACTCTCACTGGGAGACAGTTCCTGAAGGTGCTGACTCTCACTGGGACACAGTTCCTGAAGGTGCTCAGTCTCACTGGGGGACAGTTACTGAAGGTGCTGACTCTCACTGGGGGACAGTTCCTGAAGGTGCTGACCCTCACTGGGAGAGAGTTCCTGAAGGTGCTGACTCTCACTGGGACACAGTTCCTGAAGGTGCTGACTCTCACTGGGGGACAGTTCCTGAAGGTGCTGACTCTCACTGCGACACAGTTCCTGAAGGTGCTGACTCTCACTGGGACACAGTTCCTGAAGGTGCTGACTCTCACTGGGAAACAGTTCCTGAAGGTGCTGATTCTCACTGGGACACAGTTCCTGAAGGTGCTTACTCTCACTGGGACCAAGTTCCTCAAGGTGCCAACTCTCATTGGGAGACAGTTCCTGCAGGTGCTGACTCTCACTGAGAGACAGTTCCAGAAGGTGCTGACTCTCACTGGGACACAGTTCCTGAAGGTGCTGACTCTCACTGGGACACAGTTCCTGAAGGTGCTGACTCTCACTGGGGAAAAGTTCCTGAAGGTGCTGACTCTCACTGGGACACAGTTCCTGAAGGTGCTGACTCTCACTGGGACACAGTTCCTGGAGGTGCTGACTCTCACTGGGACACAGTTCCTGAAGGTGCTGACTCTCACTGGGACACAGTTCCTGAAGGTGCTGACTCTCACTGGGACACAGTTCCTGAAGGCGCTGACTCTCACTGGGACACAGTTCCTGAAGATGCTGACTCTCACTGGGACACAGTTCCTGAAGGTGCTGACTCTCACTGAAACACAGTTCCTGAAGGCGCTGACTCTCACTGGGACACAGTTCCTGAAGGCGCTGACTCTCACTGGGACACATTTCCTGAAGGCGCTGACTCTCACTGGGAGACAGTTCCTGAAGGTGCTGACTCTCACTGGGACACAGTTCCTGAAGGTGCTGACTCTCACTGGAGGACAGTTACTGAAGGTGCTGACTCTCACTGGGACACAGTTCCTGAAGGTACTGACTCTCACTGGGGGACAGTTCCTGAAGGTGCTGACTCTCACAGGGACACAGTTCCTGAAGGTGCTGACTCTAACTGGGAGAGTTCCTGAAGGTGCTGACTCTCACTGGGACATAGTTCCTGAAGGTGCTGACTCTCACTGGGACACAGTCCCTGAAGGAGCTGACTCTCACTGGGGCACAGTTCCTGAAGGTGCTGACTCTCACTGGGGGACAGTTCCTGAAGGTGCTGACTCTCACTGGGGGGACAGTTCCTGAAGGTGCTGACTCTCACTGTGGGGACAGTTCCTGAAGGTGCTGACTCTCACTGGGGGGACAGTTCCTCAAGGTGCTGACTTTCACTGGGACACCGTTCCTGAGGGTGCTGACTCTCACTGGGGGACAGTTACTGAAGGTGCTGACTCTCACTGGGACACAGTTCCTGAAGGTGCTGACTCTCACTGGGGAACAGTTCCTGAAGGTGCTGACTCTCACTGGGACACAGTTCCTGAAGGTGCTGACTCTCACTGGGACACAGTTCCTGGAGGTGCTGACTCTCACTGGGACACAGTTCCTGAAGGTGCTGACTCTCACTGGGACACAGTTCCTGAAGGTGCTGACTCTCACTGGGACACAGTTCCTGAAGGCGCTGACTCTCACTGGGACACAGTTCCTGAAGATGCTGACTCTCACTGGGACACAGTTCCTGAAGGTGCTGACTCTCACTGAAACACAGTTCCTGAAGGCGCTGACTCTCACTGGGACACAGTTCCTGAAGGCGCTGACTCTCACTGGGACACATTTCCTGAAGGCGCTGACTCTCACTGGGAGACAGTTCCTGAAGGTGCTGACTCTCACTGGGACACAGTTCCTGAAGGTGCTGACTCTCACTGGAGGACAGTTACTGAAGGTGCTGACTCTCACTGGGACACAGTTCCTGAAGGTACTGACTCTCACTGGGGGACAGTTCCTGAAGGTGCTGACTCTCACAGGGACACAGTTCCTGAAGGTGCTGACTCTAACTGGGAGAGTTCCTGAAGGTGCTGACTCTCACTGGGACATAGTTCCTGAAGGTGCTGACTCTCACTGGGACATAGTCCCTGAAGGTGCTGACTCTCACTGGGGGACAGTTCCTGAAGGTGCTGACTCTCACTGGGGGACAGTTCCTGAAGGTGCTGACTCTCACTGGGGGGACAGTTCCTGAAGGTGCTGACTCTCACTGTGGGGACAGTTCCTGAAGGTGCTGACTCTCACTGGGGGGACAGTTCCTCAAGGTGCTGACTCTCACTGGGACACCGTTCCTGAGGGTGCTGACTCTCACTGGGGGACAGTTACTGAAGGTGCTGACTCTCACTGGGAGACTGTTACTGAAGGTGCTGACTCTCACTGGGACACAGTTCCTGAAGGTGCACACTCTCACTGGGGGACATTTACTGAAGGAGCTGACTCTCACTGGGGGACAGTTCCTGAAGGTGCTGACCCTCACTGGGAGACAGTTCCTGAAGGTGCTGACTCTCACTGGGACACAGTTCCGGAATGTGCTGACTCTCACTGGGGGACAGTTCCTGAAGGTGCTGACTCTCACTGCGACACAGTTCCTGAAGGTGCTGACTCTCACTGGGGCACAGTTCCTGAATGTGCTTATTCTCACTGGGACACAGTTCCTGAAGGCGTCGACTCTCATTGGGAGACAGTTCCTGAAGGTGCTGACTCTCACTGGGACACAGTTCCTGAAGGTGCTGACTCTCACTGGGAGACAGTTCCTGAAGGTGCTGACTCTCTCTGGGGGACAGTTCCTGAAGGTGCTGACTCTCACTGGGAGACAGTTCCTGAAGGTGCTGACTCTCACTGGGACACAGTTCCTGAAGGTGCTGACTCTCACTGGGGCACAGTTCCTGAAGGTGCTTATTCTCACTGGGACACAGTTCCTGAAGGCGCCGACTCTCATTGGGAGACAGTTCCTGAAGGTGCTGACTCTCACTGGGACACAGTTCCTGAAGGTGCTGACTCTCACTGGGGTCAGTCCCTGAAGGTGCTGACTCTCACTGGGGACAGTTCCTGAAGGTGCTCACTCTCACTGTGGGACAGTTCCTGAAGGTGCTGACTCTCACTGGGGGAAAGTTCCTCAAGGTGCTGACTCTCACTGGGAGACAGTTCCTGAAGGTGCTGACTCTCACTGGGACACAGTTCCTGAAGGTGCTGACTCTCACTGGGACACAGTTCCTGAAGATGCTGACTCTCACTGGGATAAAGTTCCTGAAGGTGCTGACTCTCACTGGGACACAGTTCCTGAAGGTGCTGACTCTCATTGGGAGACAGTTCCTGAAGGTGCTGACTCTCACTGGAGGACAGTTACTGAAGGTGCTGACTCTCACTGGGACACAGTTCCTGAAGGTACTGACTCTCACTGGGGGACAGTTCCTGAAGGTGCTGACTCTCACAGGGACACAGTTCCTGAAGGTGCTGACTCTAACTGGGAGAGTTCCTGAAGGTGCTGACTCTCACTGGGACATAGTTCCTGAAGGTGCTGACTCTCACTGGGACACAGTCCCTGAAGGAGCTGACTCTCACTGGGGCACAGTTCCTGAAGGTGCTGACTCTCACTGGGGGACAGTTCCTGAAGGTGCTGACTCTCACTGGGGGGACAGTTCCTGAAGGTGCTGACTCTCACTGTGGGGACAGTTCCTGAAGGTGCTGACTCTCACTGGGGGGACAGTTCCTCAAGGTGCTGACTTTCACTGGGACACCGTTCCTGAGGGTGCTGACTCTCACTGGGGGACAGTTACTGAAGGTGCTGACTCTCACTGGGACACAGTTCCTGAAGGTGCTGACTCTCACTGGGGAACAGTTCCTGAAGGTGCTGACTCTCACTGGGACACAGTTCCTGAAGGTGCTGACTCTCACTGGGACACAGTTCCTGGAGGTGCTGACTCTCACTGGGACACAGTTCCTGAAGGTGCTGACTCTCACTGGGACACAGTTCCTGAAGGTGCTGACTCTCACTGGGACACAGTTCCTGAAGGCGCTGACTCTCACTGGGACACAGTTCCTGAAGATGCTGACTCTCACTGGGACACAGTTCCTGAAGGTGCTGACTCTCACTGAAACACAGTTCCTGAAGGCGCTGACTCTCACTGGGACACAGTTCCTGAAGGCGCTGACTCTCACTGGGACACATTTCCTGAAGGCGCTGACTCTCACTGGGAGACAGTTCCTGAAGGTGCTGACTCTCACTGGGACACAGTTCCTGAAGGTGCTGACTCTCACTGGAGGACAGTTACTGAAGGTGCTGACTCTCACTGGGACACAGTTCCTGAAGGTACTGACTCTCACTGGGGGACAGTTCCTGAAGGTGCTGACTCTCACAGGGACACAGTTCCTGAAGGTGCTGACTCTAACTGGGAGAGTTCCTGAAGGTGCTGACTCTCACTGGGACATAGTTCCTGAAGGTGCTGACTCTCACTGGGACATAGTCCCTGAAGGTGCTGACTCTCACTGGGGGACAGTTCCTGAAGGTGCTGACTCTCACTGGGGGACAGTTCCTGAAGGTGCTGACTCTCACTGGGGGGACAGTTCCTGAAGGTGCTGACTCTCACTGTGGGGACAGTTCCTGAAGGTGCTGACTCTCACTGGGGGGACAGTTCCTCAAGGTGCTGACTCTCACTGGGACACCGTTCCTGAGGGTGCTGACTCTCACTGGGGGACAGTTACTGAAGGTGCTGACTCTCACTGGGAGACTGTTACTGAAGGTGCTGACTCTCACTGGGACACAGTTCCTGAAGGTGCACACTCTCACTGGGGGACATTTACTGAAGGAGCTGACTCTCACTGGGGGACAGTTCCTGAAGGTGCTGACCCTCACTGGGAGACAGTTCCTGAAGGTGCTGACTCTCACTGGGACACAGTTCCGGAATGTGCTGACTCTCACTGGGGGACAGTTCCTGAAGGTGCTGACTCTCACTGCGACACAGTTCCTGAAGGTGCTGACTCTCACTGGGGCACAGTTCCTGAATGTGCTTATTCTCACTGGGACACAGTTCCTGAAGGCGTCGACTCTCATTGGGAGACAGTTCCTGAAGGTGCTGACTCTCACTGGGACACAGTTCCTGAAGGTGCTGACTCTCACTGGGAGACAGTTCCTGAAGGTGCTGACTCTCTCTGGGGGACAGTTCCTGAAGGTGCTGACTCTCACTGGGAGACAGTTCCTGAAGGTGCTGACTCTCACTGGGACACAGTTCCTGAAGGTGCTGACTCTCACTGGGGCACAGTTCCTGAAGGTGCTTATTCTCACTGGGACACAGTTCCTGAAGGCGCCGACTCTCATTGGGAGACAGTTCCTGAAGGTGCTGACTCTCACTGGGACACAGTTCCTGAAGGTGCTGACTCTCACTGGGGTCAGTCCCTGAAGGTGCTGACTCTCACTGGGGACAGTTCCTGAAGGTGCTCACTCTCACTGTGGGACAGTTCCTGAAGGTGCTGACTCTCACTGGGGGAAAGTTCCTCAAGGTGCTGACTCTCACTGGGAGACAGTTCCTGAAGGTGCTGACTCTCACTGGGACACAGTTCCTGAAGGTGCTGACTCTCACTGGGACACAGTTCCTGAAGATGCTGACTCTCACTGGGATAAAGTTCCTGAAGGTGCTGACTCTCACTGGGACACAGTTCCTGAAGGTGCTGACTCTCATTGGGAGACAGTTCCTGAAGGTGCTGACTGTCACTGGGACACAGTTCCTGAAGGGGCTGACTCACTGGGACACAGTTCCTGAAGGCGCTGACTCTCACTGGGACACAGTTCCTGAAGATGCTGACTCTCACTGGGACACAGTTCCTGAAGGTGCTGACTCTCACTGAGACACAGATCCTGAAGGCGCTGACTCTCACTGGGACACAGTTCCTGAAGGCGCTGACTCTCACTGGGACACAGTTCCTGAAGGCGCTGACTCTCACTGGGAGACAGTTCCTGAAGGTGCTGACTCTCACTGGGACACAGTTCCTGAAGGTGCTGACTCTCACTGGGACACAGTTTCTGAAGGTGCTGACTCTCACTGGGACACAGTTTCTGAAGGTACTGACTCTCACTGGGGGACAGTTCCTGAAGGTGCTGACTCTCACAGGGACACAGTTCCTGAAGGCGCTGACTCTCACTGGGAGAGTTCCTGAAAGTGCTGACTCTCACTGGGACATAGTTCCTGAAGGTGCTGACTCTCACTGGGAGGCAGTTCCTGAAGGTGCTGACTCTCACTGGGACACAGTCCCTGAAGGTGCTGACTCTCACTGGGACACAGTTCCTGAAGGTGCTGACTCTCACTGGGGGACAGTTCCTGAAGGTGCTGACTCTCACTGGGGGGACAGTTCCTGAAGGTGCTGACTCTCACTGTGGGGACAGTTCCTGAAGGTGCTGACTCTCACTGGGGGGACAGTTCCTCAAGGTGCTGACTCTCACTGGGACACAGTTCCTGAAGGTGCTGACTCTCACTGGGACACAGTTCCTGAAGGTGCTGACTCTCACTGGGGGACAGTTACTGAAGGTGCTGACTCTCACTGGGACACAGTTCCTGAAGGTACTGACTCTCACTGGGGGACAGTTCCTGAAGGTGCTGACTCTCACAGGGACACAGTTCCTGAAGGTGCTGACTCTAACTGGGAGTGTTCCTGAAGGTGCTGACTCTCACTGGGACATAGTTCCTGAAGGTGCTGACTCTCACTGGAGGACAGTCCCTGAAGGTGCTGACTCTCACTGGGACACAGTTCCTGAAGGTGCTGACTCTCACTGGGGGACAGTTCCTGAAGGTGCTGACTCTCACTGGGGGGACAGTTCCTGAAGGTGCTGACTCTCACTGTGGGGACAGTTCCTGAAGGTGCTGACTCTCACTGGGACACAGTTCCTGAGGGTGCTGACTCTCACTGGGGGACAGTTACTGAAGGTGCTGACTCTCACTGGGAGACTGTTACTGAAGGTGCTGACTCTCACTGGGACACAGTTCCTGAAGGTGCACACTCTCACTGGGGGACATTTACTGAAGGAGCTGACTCTCACTGGGGGACAGTTCCTGAAGGTGCTGACCCTCACTGGGAGACAGTTCCTGAAGGTGCTGACTCTCACTGGGACACAGTTCCGGAATGTGCTGACTCTCACTGGGGGACAGTTCCTGAAGGTGCTGACTCTCACTGCTACACAGTTCCTGAAGGTGCTGACTCTCACTGGGGCACAGTTCCTGAAGGTGCTTATTCTCACTGGGACACAGTTCCTGAAGGCGCCGACTCTCATTGGGAGACAGTTCCTGAAGGTGCTGACTCTCATTGGGACACAGTTCCTGAAGGTGCTGACTCTCACTGGGAGACAGTTCCTGAAGGTGCTGGCTCTCTCTGGGGGACAGTTCCTGAAGGTGCTGACTCTCACTGGGAGACAGTTCCTGAAGGTGCTGACTCTCACTGGGACACAGTTCCTGAAGGTGCTGACTCTCACTGGGGCACAGTTCCTGAAGGTGCTTATTCTCACTGGGACACAGTTCCTGAAGGCGCCGACTCTCATTGGGAGACAGTTCCTGAAGGTGCTGACTCTCACTGGGACACAGTTCCTGAAGGTGCTGACTCTCACTGGGGTCAGTCCCTGAAGGTGCTGACTCTCACTGGGGACAGTTCCTGAAGGTGCTCACTCTCACTGTGGGACAGTTCCTGAAGGTGCTGACTCTCACTGGGGGATAGTTCCTCAAGGTGCTGACTCTCACTGGGAGACAGTTCCTGAAGGTGCTGACTCTCACTGGGACACAGTTCCTGAAGGTGCTGACTCTCACTGGGAGACAGTTCCTGAAGGTGCAGACTCTCTCTGGGGGACAGTTCCTGAAGGTGCTGACTCTCACTGGGAGTCAGTTCCTGAAGGTGCTGACTCTCACAGGGACACAGATCCTGAAGGTGCTGACTCTCACTGGCACACAGTTCCTGAAGGTGCAGACTCTCACGGGGAGACAATTCCTGAAGGTGCTGACTCTCACTGGGCTTAGTCCCTGAAGGTGCTGACTCTCACTGGGGACAGTTCCTGAAGGTGCTCACTCTCACTGTGGGACAGTTCCTGAAGGTGCTGACTCTCACTGGGGGATAGTTCCTGAAGCTGCTGACTCTCACTGGGAGACAGTTCCTGAAGGTGCTGACTCTCACTGGGACACAGTTCCTGAAGGTGCTGACTCTCACTGGGACACAGTTCCTGAAGATGCTGACTCTCACTGGGATACAGTTCCTGAAGGTGCTGACTCTCACTGGGACACAGTTCCTGAAGGTGCTGACTCTCACTGGGAGACAGTTCCTGAAGGTGCTGACTGTCACTGGGACACAGTTCCTGAAGGGGCTGACTCACTGGGACACAGTTCCTGAAGGCGCTGACTCTCACTGGGACACAGTTCCTGAAGATGCTGACTCTCACTGGGACACAGTTCCTGAAGGTGCTGACTCTCACTGAAACACAGTTCCTGAAGGCGCTGACTCTCACTGGGACACAGTTCCTGAAGGCGCTGACTCTCACTGGGACACATTTCCTGAAGGCGCTGACTCTCACTGGGAGACAGTTCCTGAAGGTGCTGTCTCTCACTGGGACACAGTTCCTGAAGGTGCTGACTCTCACTGGAGGACAGTTACTGAAGGTGCTGACTCTCACTGGGACACAGTTCCTGAAGGTACTGACTCTCACTGGGGGACAGTTCCTGAAGGTGCTGACTCTCACAGGGACACAGTTCCTGAAGGTGCTGACTCTAACTGGGAGAGTTCCTGAAGGTGCTGACTCTCACTAGGACATAGTTCCTGAAGGTGCTGACTCTCACTGGGACATAGTCCCTGAAGGTGCTGACTCTCACTGGGGGACAGTTCCTGAAGGTGCTGACTCTCACTGGGGGACAGTTCCTGAAGGTGCTGACTCTCACTGGGGGGACAGTTCCTGAAGGTGCTGACTCTCACTGTGGGGACAGTTCCTGAAGGTGCTGACTCTCACTGGGGGGACAGTTCCTCAAGGTGCTGACTCTCACTGGGACACCGTTCCTGAGGGTGCTGACTCTCACTGGGGGACAGTTACTGAAGGTGCTGACTCTCACTGGGAGACTGTTACTGAAGGTGCTGACTCTCACTGGGACACAGTTCCTGAAGGAGCACACTCTCACTGGGGGACATTTACTGAAGGAGCTGACTCTCACTGGGGGACAGTTCCTGAAGGTGCTGACCCTCACTGGGAGACAGTTCCTGAAGGTGCTGACTCTCACTGGGACACAGTTCCGGAATGTGCTGACTCTCACTGGGGGACAGTTCCTGAAGGTGCTGACTCTCACTGCGACACAGTTCCTGAAGGTGCTGACTCTCACTGGGGCACAGTTCCTGAATGTGCTTATTCTCACTGGGACACAGTTCCTGAAGGCGCCGACTCTCATTGGGAGACAGTTCCTGAAGGTGCTGACTCTCACTGGGACACAGTTCCTGAAGGTGCTGACTCTCACTGGGAGACAGTTCCTGAAGGTGCTGACTCTCTCTGGGGGACAGTTCCTGAAGGTGCTGACTCTCACTGGGAGACAGTTCCTGAAGGTGCTGACTCTCACTGGGACACAGTTCCTGAAGGTGCTGACTCTCACTGGGGCACAGTTCCTGAAGGTGCTTATTCTCACTGGGACACAGTTCCTGAAGGCGCCGACTCTCATTGGGAGACAGTTCCTGAAGGTGCTGACTCTCACTGGGACACAGTTCCTGAAGGTGCTGACTCTCACTGGGGTCAGTCCCTGAAGGTGCTGACTCTCACTGGGGACAGTTCCTGAAGGTGCTCACTCTCACTGTGGGACAGTTCCTGAAGGTGCTGACTCTCACTGGGGGAAAGTTCCTCAAGGTGCTGACTCTCACTGGGAGACAGTTCCTGAAGGTGCTGACTCTCACTGGGACACAGTTCCTGAAGGTGCTGACTCTCACTGGGACACAGTTCCTGAAGATGCTGACTCTCACTGGGATAAAGTTCCTGAAGGTGCTGACTCTCACTGGGACACAGTTCCTGAAGGTGCTGACTCTCACTGGGAGACAGTTCCTGAAGGTGCTGACTGTCACTGGGACACAGTTCCTGAAGGGGCTGACTCACTGGGACACAGTTCCTGAAGGCGCTGACTCTCACTGGGACACAGTTCCTGAAGATGCTGACTCTCACTGGGACACAGTTCCTGAAGGTGCTGACTCTCACTGAGACACAGATCCTGAAGGCGCTGACTCTCACTGGGACACAGTTCCTGAAGGCGCTGACTCTCACTGGGACACAGTTCCTGAAGGCGCTGACTCTCACTGGGAGACAGTTCCTGAAGGTGCTGACTCTCACTGGGACACAGTTCCTGAAGGTGCTGACTCTCACTGGGACACAGTTTCTGAAGGTGCTGACTCTCACTGGGACACAGTTTCTGAAGGTACTGACTCTCACTGGGGGACAGTTCCTGAAGGTGCTGACTCTCACAGGGACACAGTTCCTGAAGGCGCTGACTCTCACTGGGAGAGTTCCTGAAAGTGCTGACTCTCACTGGGACATAGTTCCTGAAGGTGCTGACTCTCACTGGGAGGCAGTTCCTGAAGGTGCTGACTCTCACTGGGACACAGTCCCTGAAGGTGCTGACTCTCACTGGGACACAGTTCCTGAAGGTGCTGACTCTCACTGGGGGACAGTTCCTGAAGGTGCTGACTCTCACTGGGGGGACAGTTCCTGAAGGTGCTGACTCTCACTGTGGGGACAGTTCCTGAAGGTGCTGACTCTCACTGGGGGGACAGTTCCTCAAGGTGCTGACTCTCACTGGGACACAGTTCCTGAAGGTGCTGACTCTCACTGGGACACAGTTCCTGAAGGTGCTGACTCTCACTGGGGGACAGTTACTGAAGGTGCTGACTCTCACTGGGACACAGTTGCTGAAGGTACTGACTCTCACTGGGGGACAGTTCCTGAACGTGCTGACTCTCACAGGGACACAGTTCCTGAAGGTGCTGACTCTAACTGGGAGTGTTCCTGAAGGTGCTGACTCTCACTGGGACATAGTTCCTGAAGGTGCTGACTCTCACTGGAGGACAGTCCCTGAAGGTGCTGACTCTCACTGGGACACAGTTCCTGAAGGTGCTGACTCTCACTGGGGGACAGTTCCTGAAGGTGCTGACTCTCACTGGGGGGACAGTTCCTGAAGGTGCTGACTCTCACTGTGGGGACAGTTCCTGAAGGTGCTGACTCTCACTGGGACACAGTTCCTGAGGGTGCTGACTCTCACTGGGGGACAGTTACTGAAGGTGCTGACTCTCACTGGGAGACTGTTACTGAAGGTGCTGACTCTCACTGGGACACAGTTCCTGAAGGTGCACACTCTCACTGGGGGACATTTACTGAAGGAGCTGACTCTCACTGGGGGACAGTTCCTGAAGGTGCTGACCCTCACTGGGAGACAGTTCCTGAAGGTGCTGACTCTCACTGGGACACAGTTCCGGAATGTGCTGACTCTCACTGGGGGACAGTTCCTGAAGGTGCTGACTCTCACTGCGACACAGTTCCTGAAGGTGCTGACTCTCACTGGGGCACAGTTCCTGAAGGTGCTTATTCTCACTGGGACACAGTTCCTGAAGGCGCCGACTCTCATTGGGAGACAGTTCCTGAAGGTGCTGACTCTCATTGGGACACAGTTCCTGAAGGTGCTGACTCTCACTGGGAGACAGTTCGTGAAGGTGCTGGCTCTCTCTGGGGGACAGTTCCTGAAGGTGCTGACTCTCACTGGGAGACAGTTCCTGAAGGTGCTGACTCTCACTGGGACACAGTTCCTGAAGGTGCTGACTCTCACTGGGGCACAGTTCCTGAAGGTGCTTATTCTCACTGGGACACAGTTCCTGAAGGCGCCGACTCTCATTGGGAGACAGTTCCTGAAGGTGCTGACTCTCACTGGGACACAGTTCCTGAAGGTGCTGACTCTCACTGGGGTCAGTCCCTGAAGGTGCTGACTCTCACTGGGGACAGTTCCTGAAGGTGCTCACTCTCACTGTGGGACAGTTCCTGAAGGTGCTGACTCTCACTGGGGGATAGTTCCTCAAGGTGCTGACTCTCACTGGGAGACAGTTCCTGAAGGTGCTGACTCTCACTGGGACACAGTTCCTGAAGGTGCTGACTCTCACTGGGAGACAGTTCCTGAAGGTGCTGACTCTCTCTGGGGGACAGTTCCTGAAGGTGCTGACTCTCACTTGGAGACAGTTCCTGAAGGTGCTGACTCTCACAGGGACACAGATCCTGAAGGTGCTGACTCTCACTGGCACACAGTTCCTGAAGGTGCAGACTCTCACGGGGAGACAATTCCTGAAGGTGCTGACTCTCACTGGGCTCAGTCCCTGAAGGTGCTGACTCTCACTGGGGACAGTTCCTGAAGGTGCTCACTCTCACTGTGGGACAGTTCCTGAAGGTGCTGACTCTCACTGGGGAATAGTTCCTGAAGGTGCTGACTCTCACTGGGAGACAGTTCCTGAAGGTGCTGACTCTCACTGGGACACAGTTCCTGAAGGTGCTGACTCTCACTGGGACACAGTTCCTGAAGATGCTGACTCTCACTGGGATACAGTTCCTGAAGGTGCTGACTCTCACTGGGACACAGTTCCTGAAGGTGCTGACTCTCACTAGGAGAGTTCCTGAAAGTCCTGACTCTCACTGGGACATAGTTCCTGAAGGTGCTGACTCTCACTGGGAGGCAGTTCCTGAAGGTGCTGACTCTCACTGGGACACAATCCCTGAAGGTGCTGACTCTCACTGGCACACAGTTCCTGAAGGTGCAGACTCTCACGGGGAGACAATTCCTGAAGGTGCTGACTCTCACTGGGCTCAGTCCCTGAAGGTGCTGACTCTCACTGGGGACAGTTCCTGAAGGTGCTCACTCTCACTGTGGGACAGTTCCTGAAGGTGCTGACTCTCACTGGGGGATAGTTCCTGAAGGTGCTGACTCTCACTGGGAGACAGTTCCTGAAGGTGCTGACTCTCACTGGGACACAGTTCCTGAAGGTGCTGACTCTCACTGGGACACAGTTCCTGAAGATGCTGACTCTCACTGGGATACAGTTCCTGAAGGTGCTGACTCTCACTGGGACACAGTTCCTGAAGGTGCTGACTCTCACTGGGAGACAGTTCCTGAAGGTGCTGACTGTCACTGGGACACAGTTCCTGAAGGGGCTGACTCACTGGGACACAGTTCCTGAAGGCGCTGACTCTCACTGGGACACAGTTCCTGAAGATGCTGACTCTCACTGGGACACAGTTCCTGAAGGTGCTGACTCTCACTGAGACACAGTTCCTGAAGGCGCTGACTCTCACTGGGACACAGTTCCTGAAGGCGCTGACTCTCACTGGGACACAGTTCCTGAAGGCGCTGACTCTCACTGGGAGACAGTTCCTGAAGGTGCTGACTCTCACTGGGACACAGTTCCTGAAGGTGCTGACTCTCACTGGGACACAGGTTCTGAAGGTGCTGACTCTCACTGGGACACAGTTTCTGAAGGTACTGACTCTCACTGGGGGACAGTTCCTGAAGGTGCTGACTCTCACAGGGACACAGTTCCTGAAGGTGCTGACTCTCACTAGGAGAGTTCCTGAAAGTCCTGACTCTCACTGGGACATAGTTCCTGAAGGTGCTGACTCTCACTGGGAGGCAGTTCCTGAAGGTGCTGACTCTCACTGGGACACAATCCCTGAAGGTGCTGACTCTCACTGGGACACAGTTCCTGAAGGTGCTGACTCTCACTGGGGGACAGTTCCTGAAGGTGCTGACTCTCACTGGGGGGACAGTTCCTGAAGGTGCTGACTCTCACTGTGGGGACAGTTCCTGAAGGTGCTGACTCTCACTGGGGGGACAGTTCCTCAAGGTGCTGACTCTCACTGGGACACAGTTCCTGAGGGTGCTGACTCTCACTGGGGGACAGTTACTGAAGGTGCTGACTCTCACTGGGAGACAGTCACTGAAGGTGCTGACTCTCACTGGGACACAGTTCCTGAAGGTGCGCACTCTCACTGGGGGACATTTACTGAAGGTGCTGACTCTCACTGGGGGACAGTTCCTGAAGGTGCTGACCCTCACTGGGAGACAGTTCCTGAAGGTGCTGACTCTCACTGGGACACAGTTCCGGAAGGTGCTGACTCTCACTGCGGGACAGTTCCTGAAGGTGCTGACTCTCACTGCGACACAGTTCCTGAAGGTTCTGACTCTCACTGGGGCACAGTTCCTGAAGTTGCTTATTCTCACTGGGACACAGTTCCTGAAGGCGCCGACTCTCATTGGGAGACAGTTCCTGAAGGTGCTGACTCTCACTGAGAGACAGTTCCTGAAGGTGCTGTCTCTAACTGGGACAGAGTTGCTGAAGGTGCTGACTCTCACTGGCGGTCAGTTCCTGAAGGTGTTGACTCTCACTGCGGGACAGTTCCTGAAGGTGCTGACTCTCACTGGGAGAGTTCCTGAAGGTGCTGACTCTCACAGGGACACAGTTCCTGAAGGCGCTGACTCTCACTGGGGGACAGTTCCTGAAGGTGCTGACTCTCACTGGGGGACAGTTCCTGAAGGTGCTGACTCTCACAGGGACACAGTTCCTGAAGGTGCTGACTCTCACTGGGGGACAGTTCCTGAAGCTGTTGACTCTCACTGGTGGACAGGTTCTGATGGTGCTGACTCTCACTGGGACCCATTTCCTGAAGGTGCTGACTCTCACTGGGACACAGTTCCTGAAGGTGCTGACTCTCACTGCGAGACAGTTCCTGAAGGCGCTGACTATCTCTGGGGGACAGTTCCTGAAGGTGCTGACTCTCACTGGGGGATAGTTCCTGAAGGTGCTGACTCTCACTGGGAGACAGTTCCTGAAGGTGCTGACTCTCACTGGGACACAGTTCCTGAAGGTGCTGACTCTCACTGGGACACAGTTCCTGAAGATGCTGACTCTCACTGGGATACAGTTCCTGAAGGTGCTGACTCTCACTGGGACACAGTTCCTGAAGGTGCTGACTCTCACTGGGAGACAGTTCCTGAAGGTGCTGACTGTCACTGGGACACAGTTCCTGAAGGGGCTGACTCACTGGGACACAGTTCCTGAAGGCGCTGACTCTCACTGGGACACAGTTCCTGAAGATGCTGACTCTCACTGGGACACAGTTCCTGAAGGTGCTGACTCTCACTGAGACACAGTTCCTGAAGGCGCTGACTCTCACTGGGACACAGTTCCTGAAGGCGCTGACTCTCACTGGGACACAGTTCCTGAAGGCGCTGACTCTCACTGGGAGACAGTTCCTGAAGGTGCTGACTCTCACTGGGACACAGTTCCTGAAGGTGCTGACTCTCACTGGGACACAGGTTCTGAAGGTGCTGACTCTCACTGGGACACAGTTTCTGAAGGTACTGACTCTCACAGGGACACAGTTCCTGAACGTGCTGACTCTCACAGGGACACAGTTCCTGAAGGTGCTGACTCTCACTAGGAGAGTTCCTGAAAGTCCTGACTCTCACTGGGACATAGTTCCAGAAGGTGCTGACTCTCACTGGGAGGCAGTTCCTGAAGGTGCTGACTCTCACTGGGACACAATCCCTGAAGGTGCTGACTCTCACTGGCACACAGTTCCTGAAGGTGCAGACTCTCACGGGGAGACAATTCCTGAAGGTGCTGACTCTCACTGGGCTCAGTCCCTGAAGGTGCTGACTCTCACTGGGGACAGTTCCTGAAGGTGCTCACTCTCACTGTGGGACAGTTCCTGAAGGTGCTGACTCTCACTGGGGGATAGTTCCTGAAGGTGCTGACTCTCACTGGGAGACAGTTCCTGAAGGTGCTGACTCTCACTGGGACACAGTTCCTGAAGGTGCTGACTCTCACTGGGACACAGTTCCTGAAGATGCTGACTCTCACTGGGATACAGTTCCTGAAGGTGCTGACTCTCACTGGGACACAGTTCCTGAAGGTGCTGACTCTCACTGGGAGACAGTTCCTGAAGGTGCTGACTGTCACTGGGACACAGTTCCTGAAGGGGCTGACTCACTGGGACACAGTTCCTGAAGGCGCTGACTCTCACTGGGACACAGTTCCTGAAGATGCTGACTCTCACTGGGACACAGTTCCTGAAGGTGCTGACTCTCACTGAGACACAGTTCCTGAAGGCGCTGACTCTCACTGGGACACAGTTCCTGAAGGCGCTGACTCTCACTGGGACACAGTTCCTGAAGGCGCTGACTCTCACTGGGAGACAGTTCCTGAAGGTGCTGACTCTCACTGGGACACAGTTCCTGAAGGTGCTGACTCTCACTGGGACACAGGTTCTGAAGGTGCTGACTCTCACTGGGACACAGTTTCTGAAGGTACTGACTCTCACAGGGACACAGTTCCTGAAGGTGCTGACTCTCACAGGGACACAGTTCCTGAAGGTGCTGACTCTCACTAGGAGAGTTCCTGAAAGTCCTGACTCTCACTGGGACATAGTTCCTGAAGGTGCTGACTCTCACTGGGAGGCAGTTCCTGAAGGTGCTGACTCTCACTGGGACACAATCCCTGAAGGTGCTGACTCTCACTGGGACACAGTTCCTGAAGGTGCTGACTCTCACTGGGGGACAGTTCCTGAAGGTGCTGACTCTCACTGGGGGGACAGTTCCTGAAGGTGCTGACTCTCACTGTGGGGACAGTTCCTGAAGGTGCTGACTCTCACTGGGGGACAGTTCCTGAAGGTGCTGACCCTCACTGGGAGACAGTTCCTGAAGGTGCTGACTCTCACTGGGACACAGTTCCGGAAGGTGCTGACTCTCACTGCGGGACAGTTCCTGAAGGTGCTGACTCTCACTGCGACACAGTTCCTGAAGGTTCTGACTCTCACTGGGGCACAGTTCCTGAAGTTGCTTATTCTCACTGGGACACAGTTCCTGAAGGCGCCGACTCTCATTGGGAGACAGTTCCTGAAGGTGCTGACTCTCACTGAGAGACAGTTCCTGAAGGTGCTGTCTCTAACTGGGACAGAGTTGCTGAAGGTGCTGACTCTCACTGGCGGTCAGTTCCTGAAGGTGTTGACTCTCACTGCGGGACAGTTCCTGAAGGTGCTGACTCTCACTGGGAGAGTTCCTGAAGGTGCTGACTCTCACAGGGACACAGTTCCTGAAGGCGCTGACTCTCACTGGGGGACAGTTCCTGAAGGTGCTGACTCTCACTGGGGGACAGTTCCTGAAGGTGCTGACTCTCACAGGGACACAGTTCCTGAAGGTGCTGACTCTCACTGGGGGACAGTTCCTGAAGCTGTTGACTCTCACTGGTGGACAGGTTCTGATGGTGCTGACTCTCACTGGGACCCATTTCCTGAAGGTGCTGACTCTCACTGGGACACAGTTCCTGAAGGTGCTGACTCTCACTGCGAGACAGTTCCTGAAGGCGCTGACTATCTCTGGGGGACAGTTCCTGAAGGTGCTGACTCTCACTGGGAGACAGTTCCTTAAGGTGCTGACTCTCACTGGGACACAGTTCCTGAAGGTGCTGACTCTCACTGGCACACAGTTCCTGAAGGTGCAGACTCTCACGGGGAGACAATTCCTGAAGGTGCTGACTCTCACTGGGGTCAGTCCCTGAAGGTGCTGACTCTCACTGGGGACAGTTCCTGAAGGTGCTCACTCTCACTGTGGGACAGTTCCTGAAGGTGCTGACTCTCACTGGGGGATAGTTCCTGAAGGTGCTGACTCTCACTTGGAGACAGTTCCTGAAGGTGCTGACTCTCACTGGGACACAGTTCCTGAAGGTGCTGACTCTCACTGGGACACAGTTCCTGAAGATGCTGACTCTCACTGGGATACAGTTCCTGAAGGTGCTGACTCTCACTGGGACACAGTTGCTGAAGGTGCTGACTCTCACTGGGGGACAGTTCTTGAAGGTGCTGACTCTCACTGGGACACAGTTCCTGAAGGCGCTGACTCTCACTGGGACACAGTTCCTGAAGGTGCTGACTCTCACTGAGGGACAATTCCTGAAGGTGCTGACTCTCACAGGGAGATAGTTCCTGAAGGTGCTGACTCTCATTGGGAGCCAGTTCCTGAAGGTGCTGACTTTCACTGGGGGACAGTTCCTGAAGGTGCTGACTCTCACTGGGAGGCCGATGCTGAAGGTCCTGATTCTCACTGGGAGACAGTTCCTGAAGGCGCTGACTCTCACTGGGACACAGTTCCTGAAGGTACAGACTCTCACTGGGACACAGTTCCTGAAGGTGCTGACTCTCACTGGGGGACAGTTCCTGAAGGTGCTGACTCTCACTGGGGGACAGTTACTGAAGGTGCTGACTCTCAGTGGGACACAGTTCCTGAAGGTACTGACTCTCACTGGGGGACAGTTCCTGAAGGTGCTGACTCTCACAGGGACACAGTTCCTGAAGGTGCTGACTCTCACAGGGACACAGTTCCTGAAGGTGCTGACTCTCACTGGGTCACAGTTCCTGAAGGTGCTGACTCTCACTGGGGGACAGTTCCTGAATGTGCTGACTCTCACTGGGAGACAGTCCCTGAAGGTGCTGACTCTCACTGGGACACAGTTCCTGAAGGTGCTGACTCTCACTGGGGGACAGTTCCTGAAGGTGCTGACTCTCACTGGGGGGACAGTTCCTGAAAGTGCTGACTCTCACTGGGGGGACAGTTCATGAAGGTGTTGACTCTCACTGGGACACAGTTCCTGAAGGTGCTGACTCTCACTGGGACACAGTTCCTGAAGGTGCTGACGCTCACTGGGAGACAGTTCCTGAAGGTGCTGACTCTCACTGGGACACAGTTCCTGAAGGTGCTCAGTCTCACTGGCGGACAGTTACTGAAGGTGCTGACTCTCACTGGGACACAGTTCCTGAAGGTGCTGACTCTCACAGGGACACAGTTCCTGAAGGTGCTGACTCTCACTGGGGGACAGTTCCTGAAGGTGCTGACCCTCACTGGGAGACAGTTCCTGAAGGTGCTGACTCTCACTGGGTCACAGTTCCTGAAGGTGCTGGCTCTCACTGGGGTACAGTTCCTGAAGGTGCTGACTCTCACTGGGACACAGTTCCTGAAAGTGCTGACTCTCACTGGGACCAAGTTCCTGAAGGTGCCGACTCTCATTGGGAGACAGTTCCTGAAGGTGCTGACACTCACTGAGAGACAGTTCCTGAAGGTGCTGACTCTCACTGGGACACAGTTCCTGAAGGTGCTGACTCTCACTGGGACACAGTTCCTAAAGGTGCTGACTCTCACTGGGGAACAGTTCCTGAAGGTGCTGACTCTCACTGGGACACAGTTCCTGAAGGTGCTGACTCTCACTGGGACACAGTTCCTGGAGGTGCTGACTCTCACTGGGACACAGTTCCTGAAGGTGCTGACTCTCACTGGGACACAGTTCCTGAAGTTGCTGAATCTCACTGGGACACAGTTCCTGAAGGCGCTGACTCTCACTGGGACACAGTTCCTGAAGATGCTGATTCTCACTGGGACACAGTTCCTGAAGGTGCTGACTCTCACTGAGACACAGTTCCTAAAGGCGCAGACTCTCACTGGGACACAGTTCCTGAAGGCGCTGACTCTCACTGGGACACAGATCCTGAAGGTGCTGACTCTCACTGGGACACAGTTCCTGAAGGTGCTGACTCTCACTGGGGTACAGTCCCTGAAGGTGCTGACTCTCACTGGGGGACAGTTCCTGAAAGCGCTGACACTCACTGGGACATAGTTCCTGAAGGTGCTGACTCTCACTGGGAGGCAGTTCCTGAAGGTGCTGACTCTCACGGGGAGACAATTCCTGAAGGTGCTGACTCTCACTGGGGTCAGTCCCTGAAGGTGCTGACTCTCACTGGGGACAGTTCCTGAAGGTGCTCACTCTCACTGTGGGACAGTTCCTGAAGGTGCTGACTCTCACTGGGGGATAGTTCCTGAAGGTGCAGACTCTCACTGGGAGACAGTTCCTGAAGGTGCTGACTCTCACTGGGACACAGTTCCTGAAGGTGCTGACTCTCACTGGGACACAGTTCCTGAAGATGCTGACTCTCACTGGGATACAGTTCCTGAAGGTGCTGACTCTCACTGGGAGACAGTTCCTGAAGGTGCTGACTCTCACTGGGACACAGTTCCTGAAGGGGCTGACTCTCACTGGGGGACAGTTACTGAAGGTGCTGACTCTCACTGGGACACAGTTCCTGAAGGTGCTGACTCTCACTGGGACACAGTTCCTGAAGGTGCTGACTCTCACTGGGATACAGTTCCTGAAGGTGCTGATTCTCACTGGGACACAGTTCCTGAAGGTGCTGACTCTCACTGGGACCAAGTTCCTGAAGGTGCCGACTCTCATTGGGAGACAGTTCCTGAAGGTGCTGACACTCACTGAGAGACAGTTCCTGAAGGTGCTGACTCTCACTGGGACACAGTTCCTGAAGGTGCTGACTCTCACTGGGACACAGTTCCTAAAGGTACTGACTCTCACTGGGGAACAGTTCCTGAAGGTGCTGACTCTCACTGGGACACAGTTCCTGAAGGTGCTGACTCTCACTGGGACACAGTTCCTGGAGGTGCTGACTCTCACTGGGACACAGTTCCTGAAGGTGCTGACTCTCACTGGGACACAGTTCCTGAAGTTGCTGAATCTCACTGGGACACAGTTCCTGAAGGCGCTGACTCTCACTGGGACACAGTTCCTGAAGATGCTGACTCTCACTGGGACACAGTTCCTGAAGGTGCTGACTCTCACTGAGACACAGTTCCTGAAGGCGCAGACTCTCACTGGGACACAGTTCCTGAAGGCGCTGACTCTCACTGGGACACAGTTCCTGAAGGCGCTGACTCTCACTGGGACACAGTTCCTGAAGGTGCTGACTCTCACTGGGGTACAGTCCCTGAAGGTGCTGACTCTCACTGGGGGACAGTTCCTGAAGGCGCTGACACTCACTGGGACATAGTTCCTGAAGGTGCTGACTCTCACTGGGAGGCAGTTCCTGAAGGTGCTGACTCTCACGGGGAGACAATTCCTGAAGGTGCTGACTCTCACTGGGGTCAGTCCCTGAAGGTGCTGACTCTCACTGGGGACAGTTCCTGAAGGTGCTCACTCTCACTGTGGGACAGTTCCTGAAGGTGCTGACTCTCACTGGGGGATAGTTCCTGAAGGTGCAGACTCTCACTGGGAGACAGTTCCTGAAGGTGCTGACTCTCACTGGGACACAGTTCCTGAAGGTGCTGACTCTCACTGGGACACAGTTCCTGAAGATGCTGACTCTCACTGGGATACAGTTCCTGAAGGTGCTGACTCTCACTGGGACACAGTTCCTGAAGGTGCTGACTCTCACTGGGAGACAGTTCCTGAAGGTGCTGACTCTCACTGGGACACAGTTCCTAAAGGGGCTGACTCACTGGGACACAGTTCCTGAAGGCGCTAACTCTCACTGGGACACAGTTCCTGAAGATGCTGACTCTCACTGGGACACAGTTCCTGAAGGTGCTGACTCTCACTGAGACACAGTTCCTGAAGGCGCTGACTCTCACTGGGACACAGTTCCTGAAGGCGCTGACTCTCACTGGGACACAGTTCCTGAAGGTGCTGACTCTCACTGGGACACAGTTCCTGAAGGTGCTGACTCTCACTGGGGGACAGTTACTGAAGGTGCTGACTCTCACTGGGACACAGTTCCTGAAGGTACTGACTCTCACTGGGACACAGTTCCTGAAGGTGCTGACTCTCACAGGGACACAGTTCCTGAAGGTGCTGACTCTCACTGGGAGAGTTCCTGAAGGTGCTGACTCTCAATGGGACATAGTTCCTGAAGATGCTGACTCTCACTGGGAGGCAGTTCCTGAAGGTGCTGACTCTCACTGGGACACAGTCCCTGAAGGTGCTGACTCTCACTGGGACACAGTTCCTGAAGGTGCTGACTCTCACTGGGGGACAGTTCCTGAAGGTGCTGACTCTCAATGGGGGGACAGTTCCTGAAGGTGCTGACTCTCACTGGGGGGACAGTTCCTCAAGGTGCTGACTCTCACTGGGACACAGTTCCTGAGGGTGCTGACTCTCACTGGGGGACAGTTACTGAAGGTGCTGACTCTCACTGGGAGACAGTTACTGAAGGTGCTGACTCTCACTGGGACACAGTTCCTGAAGGTGCACACTCTCACTGGGGGACATTTACTGAAGGTGCTGACTCTCACTGGGGGACAGTTCCTGAAGGTGCTGACCCTCACTGGGAGACAGTTCCTGAAGGTGCTGACTCTCACTGGGACACAGTTCCGGAAGGTGCTGACTCTCACTGGGGGACAGTTCCTGAAGGTGCTGACTCTCACTGCGACACAGTTCCTGAAGGTGCTGACTCTCACTGGGGCACAGTTCCTGAACGTGCTTATTCTCACTGGGACACAGTTCCTGAAGGCGCCGACTCTCGTTTGGAGACAGTTCCTGAAGGTGCTGACTCTCACTGAGAGACAGTTCCTGAAGGTGCTGACTCTAACTGGGACAGAGTTGCTGAAGGTGCTGACTCTCACTGGCGGTCAGTTCCTGAAGGTGTTGACTCTCACTGCGGGACAGTTCCTGAAGGTGCTGACTCTCACTGGGAGAGTTCCTGAAGGTGCTGACTCTCACAGGAACACAGTTCCTGAAGGTGCTGACTCTCACTGGGACACAGTTCCTGAAGGTGCTGACTCTCACTGGGAGGCCGATGCTGAAGGTCCTGATTCTCACTGGGAGACAGTTCCTGAAGGTGCTGACTCTCACTGGGACACAGTTCCTGAAGGTACAGACTCTCACTGGGACACAGTTCCTGAAGGTGCTGACTCTCACTGGGGGACAGTTCCTTAAGGTGCTGACTCTCACTGGGGGACAGTTACTGAAGGTGCTGACTCTCACTGGGACACAGTTCCTGAAGGTACTGACTCTCACTGGGGGACAGTTCCTGAAGGTGCTGACTCTCACAGGGACACAGTTCCTGAATGTGCTGACTCTCACAGGGACACAGTTCCTGAAGGTGCTGACTCTCACTGGGTCACAGTTCCTGAAGGTGCTGACTCTCACTAGGGGACAGTTCCTGAATGTGCTGACTCTCACTGGGAGACAGTCCCTGAAGGTGCTGATTCTCACTGGGACACAGTTCCTGAAGGTGCTGACTCTCACTGGGACACAGTTCCTGAAGGTGCTGACTCTCACTGGGGGGACAGTTCCTGAAAGTGCTGACTCTCACTGGGGGGACAGTTCATGAAGGTGTTGACTCTCACTGGGACACAGTTCCTGAAGGTGCTGACTCTCACTGGGACACAGTTCCTGAAGGTGCTGACTCTCACTGGGAGACAGTTCCTGAAGGTGCTGACTCTCACTGGGACACAGTTCCTGAAGGTGCTCAGTCTCACTGGCGGACAGTTACTGAAGGTGCTGACTCTCACTGGGGGACAGTTCCTGAAGGTGCTGACCCTCACTGGGAGACAGTTCCTGAAGGTGCTGACTCTCACTGGGACACAGTTCCTGAAGGTGCTGACTCTCACTGGGGGACAGTTCCTGAAGGTGCTGACTCTCACTGCGACACAGTTCCTGAAGGTGCTGACTCTCACTGGGACACAGTTCCTGAAGGTGCTGACTCTCACTGGGACACAGTTCCTGAAGGTGCTGACTCTCACTGGGGGGACAGTTCATGAAGGTGTTGACTCTCACTGGGACACAGTTCCTGAAGGTGCTGACTCTCACTGGGACACAGTTCCTGAAGGTGCTCAGTCTCACTGGCGGACAGTTACTGAAGGTGCTGGCTCTCACTGGGGGACAGTTCCTGAAGGTGCTGACCCTCACTGGGAGACAGTTCCTGAAGGTGCTGACTCTCACTGGGTCACAGTTCCTGAAGGTGCTGGCTCTCACTGGGGGACAGTTCCTGAAGGTGCTGACTCTCACTGGGACACAGTTCCTGAAAGTGCTGACTCTCACTGGACACAGTTCCTGAAGGTGCTGACTCTCACTGGGATACAGTTCCTGAAGGTGCTGATTCTCACTGGGACACAGTTCCTGAAGGTGCTGACTCTCACTGGGACCAAGTTCCTGAAGGTGCCGACTCTCATTGGGAGACAGTTCCTGAATGTGCTGACACTCACTGAGAGACAGTTCCTGAAGGTGCTGACTCTCACTGGGACACAGTTCCTGAAGGTGCTGACTCTCACTGGGACACAGTTCCTAAAGGTGCTGACTCTCACTGGGGAACAGTTCCTGAAGGTGCTGACTCTCACTGGGACACAGTTCCTGAAGGTGCTGACTCTCACTGGGACACAGTTCCTGGAGGTGCTGACTCTCACTGGGACACAGTTCCTGAAGGTGCTGACTCTCACTGGGACACAGTTCCTGAAGTTGCTGAATCTCACTGGGACACAGTTCCTGAAGGCGCTGACTCTCACTGGGACACAGTTCCTGAAGATGCTGACTCTCACTGGGACACAGTTCCTGAAGGTGCTGACTCTCACTGAGACACAGTTCCTGAAGGCGCAGACTCTCACTGGGACACAGTTCCTGAAGGCGCTGACTCTCACTGGGACACAGTTCCTGAAGGCGCTGACTCTCACTGGGACACAGTTCCTGAAGGTGCTGACTCTCACTGGGGTACAGTCCCTGAAGGTGCTGACTCTCACTGGGGGACAGTTCCTGAAGGCGCTGACACTCACTGGGACATAGTTCCTGAAGGTGCTGACTCTCACTGGGAGGCAGTTCCTGAAGGTGCTGACTCTCACGGGGAGACAATTCCTGAAGGTGCTGACTCTCACTGGGGTCAGTCCCTGAAGGTGCTGACTCTCACTGGGGACAGTTCCTGAAGGTGCTCACTCTCACTGTGGGACAGTTCCTGAAGGTGCTGACTCTCACTGGGGGATAGTTCCTGAAGGTGCAGACTCTCACTGGGAGACAGTTCCTGAAGGTGCTGACTCTCACTGGGACACAGTTCATGAAGGTGCTGACTCTCACTGGGACACAGTTCCTGAAGATGCTGACTCTCACTGGGATACAGTTCCTGAAGGTGCTGACTCTCACTGGGACACAGTTCCTGAAGGTGCTGACTCTCACTGGGAGACAGTTCCTGAAGGTGCTGACTCTCACTGGGACACAGTTCCTGAAGGGGCTGACTCTCACTGGGGGACAGTTCCTGAAGGTGCTGACTCTCAATGGGGGGACAGTTCCTGAAGGTGCTGACTCTCACTGTGGGGACAGTTCCTGAAGGTGCTGACTCTCACTGGGGGGACAGTTCCTCAAGGTGCTGACTCTCACTGGGAGACAGTTCCTGAAGGTGCTGACTCTCACTGGGACACAGTTCCTGAAGGTGCTGACTCTCACTGGGACACAGTTCCTGAAGATGCTGACTCTCACTGGGATACAGTTCCTGAAGGTGCTGACTCTCACTGGGACACAGTTCCTGAAGGTGCTGACTCTCACTGGGAGACAGTTCCTGAAGGTGCTGACTCTCACTGGGACACAGTTCCTGAAGGGGCTGACTCACTGGGACACAGTTCCTTAAGGCGCTAACTCTCACTGGGACACAGTTCCTGAAGATGCTGACTCTCACTGGGACACAGTTCCTGAAGGTGCTGACTCTCACTGAGACACAGTTCCTGAAGGCGCTGACTCTCACTGGGACACAGTTCCTGAAGGCGCTGACTCTCACTGGGACACAGTTCCTGAAGGTGCTGACTCTCACTGGGACACAGTTCCTGAAGGTGCTGACTCTCACTGGGGGACAGTTACTGAAGGTGCTGACTCTCACAGGGACACAGTTCCTGAAGGTACTGACTCTCACTGGGGGACAGTTCCTGAAGGTGCTGACTCTCACAGGGACACAGTTCCTGAAGGTGCTGACTCTCACTGGGAGAGTTCCTGAAGGTGCTGACTCTCACTGGGACATAGTTCTTGAAGGTGCTGACTCTCACTGGGAGGCAGTTCCTGAAGGTGCTGACTCTCACTGGGACACAGTCCCTGAAGGTGCTGACTCTCACTGGGACACAGTTCCTGAAGGTGCTGACTCTCACTGGGGGACAGTTCCTGAAGGTTCTGACTCTCAATGGGGGGACAGTTCCTGAAGGTGCTGACTCTCACTGTGGGGACAGTTCCTGAAGGTGCTGACTCTCACTGGGGGGACAGTTCCTCAAGGTGCTGACTCTCACTGGGACACAGTTCCTGAGGGTGCTGACTCACACTGGGGGACAGTTACTGAAGGTACTGACTCTCACTGGGAGACAGTTACTGAAGGTGCTGACTCTCACTGGGACACAGTTCCTGAAGGTGCACACTCTCACTGGGGCACATTTACTGAAGGTGCTGACTCTCACTGGGGGACAGTTCCTGAAGGTGCTGACCCTCACTGGGAGACAGTTCCTGAAGGTGCTGACTCTCACTGGGACACAGTTCCGGAAGGTGCTGACTCTCACTGGGGGACAGTTCCTGAAGGTGCTGACTCTCACTGCGACACAGTTCCTGAAGGTGCTGACTCTCACTGGGGCACAGTTCCTGAAGGTGCTTATTCTCACTGGGACACAGTTCCTGAAGGCGCCGACTCTCATTGGGAGACAGTTCCTGAAGGTGCTGACTCTCACTGAGAGACAGTTCCTGAAGGTGCTGACTCTAACTGGGACAGAGTTGCTGAAGGTGCTGACTCTCACTGGCGGTCAGTTCCTGAAGGTGTTGACTCTCACTGCGGGACAGTTCCTGAAGGTGCTGACTCTCACTGGGAGAGTTCCTGAAGGTGCTGACTCTCACAGGGACACAGTTCCTGAAGGCGCTGACTCTCACTGGGGGACAGTTCCTGAAGGTGCTGACTCTAACTGGGGGACAGTTCCTGAAGGTGCTGACTCTCACTGGGAGGCCGATGCTGAAGGTCCTGATTCTCACTGGGAGACAGTTCCTGAAGGTGCTGACTCTCACTGGGACACAGTTCCTGAAGGTACAGACTCTCACTGGGACACAGTTCCTGAAGGTGCTGACTCTCACTGGGGGACAGTTCCTGAAGGTGCTGACTCTCAATGGGGGGACAGTTCCTGAAGGTGCTGACTCTCACTGTGGGGACAGTTCCTGAAGGTGCTGACTCTCACTGGGGGGACAGTTCCTCAAGGTGCTGACTCTCACTGGGAGACAGTTCCTGAAGGTGCTGACTCTCACTGGGACACAGTTCCTGAAGGTGCTGACTCTCACTGGGACACAGTTCCTGAAGATGCTGACTCTCACTGGGATACAGTTCCTGAAGGTGCTGACTCTCACTGGGACACAGTTCCTGAAGGTGCTGACTCTCACTGGGAGACAGTTCCTGAAGGTGCTGACTCTCACTGGGACACAGTTCCTGAAGGGGCTGACTCACTGGGACACAGTTCCTTAAGGCGCTAACTCTCACTGGGACACAGTTCCTGAAGATGCTGACTCTCACTGGGACACAGTTCCTGAAGGTGCTGACTCTCACTGAGACACAGTTCCTGAAGGCGCTGGCTCTCACTGGGACACAGTTCCTGAAGGCGCTGACTCTCACTGGGACACAGTTCCTGAAGGTGCTGACTCTCACTGGGACACAGTTCCTGAAGGTGCTGACTCTCACTGGGGGACAGTTACTGAAGGTGCTGACTCTCACAGGGACACAGTTCCTGAAGGTACTGACTCTCACTGGGGGACAGTTCCTGAAGGTGCTGACTCTCACAGGGACACAGTTCCTGAAGGTGCTGACTCTCACTGGGAGAGTTCCTGAAGGTGCTGACTCTCACTGGGACATAGTTCTTGAAGGTGCTGACTCTCACTGGGAGGCAGTTCCTGAAGGTGCTGACTCTCACTGGGACACAGTCCCTGAAGGTGCTGACTCTCACTGGGACACAGTTCCTGAAGGTGCTGACTCTCACTGGGGGACAGTTCCTGAAGGTTCTGACTCTCAATGGGGGGACAGTTCCTGAAGGTGCTGACTCTCACTGTGGGGACAGTTCCTGAAGGTGCTGACTCTCACTGGGGGGACAGTTCCTCAAGGTGCTGACTCTCACTGGGACACAGTTCCTGAGGGTGCTGACTCACACTGGGGGACAGTTACTGAAGGTACTGACTCTCACTGGGAGACAGTTACTGAAGGTGCTGACTCTCACTGGGACACAGTTCCTGAAGGTGCACACTCTCACTGGGGCACATTTACTGAAGGTGCTGACTCTCACTGGGGGACAGTTCCTGAAGGTGCTGACCCTCACTGGGAGACAGTTCCTGAAGGTGCTGACTCTCACTGGGACACAGTTCCGGAAGGTGCTGACTCTCACTGGGGGACAGTTCCTGAAGGTGCTGACTCTCACTGCGACACAGTTCCTGAAGGTGCTGACTCTCACTGGGGCACAGTTCCTGAAGGTGCTTATTCTCACTGGGACACAGTTCCTGAAGGCGCCGACTCTCATTGGGAGACAGTTCCTGAAGGTGCTGACTCTCACTGAGAGACAGTTCCTGAAGGTGCTGACTCTAACTGGGACAGAGTTGCTGAAGGTGCTGACTCTCACTGGCGGTCAGTTCCTGAAGGTGTTGACTCTCACTGCGGGACAGTTCCTGAAGGTGCTGACTCTCACTGGGAGAGTTCCTGAAGGTGCTGACTCTCACAGGGACACAGTTCCTGAAGGCGCTGACTCTCACTGGGGGACAGTTCCTGAAGGTGCTGACTCTAACTGGGGGACAGTTCCTGAAGGTGCTGACTCTCACTGGGAGGCCGATGCTGAAGGTCCTGATTCTCACTGGGAGACAGATCCTGAAGGTGCTGACTCTCACTGGGACACAGTTCCTGAAGGTACAGACTCTCACTGGGACACAGTTCCTGAAGGTGCTGACTCTCACTGGGGGACAGTTCCTTAAGGTGCTGACTCTCACTGGGGGACAGTTACTGAAGGTGCTGACTCTCACTGGGACACAGTTCCTGAAGGTACTGACTCACACTGGGGGACAGTTCCTGAAGGTGCTGACTCTCACAGGGACACAGTTCCTGAAGGTGCTGACTCTCAGAGGGACACAGTTCCTGAAGGTGCTGACTCTCACTGGGTCACAGTTCCTGAAGGTGCTGACTCTCACTGGGGGACAGTTCCTGAATGTGCTGACTCTCACTGGGAGACAGTCCCTGAAGGTGCTGATTCTCACTGGGACACAGTTCCTGAAGGTGCTGACTCTCACTGGGACACAGTTCCTGAAGATGCTGACTCTCACTGGGGGACAGTTACTGAAGGTGCTGACTCTCACTGGGACACAGTTCCTGAAGGTACTGACTCTCACAGGGACACAGTTCCTGAAGGTGCTGACTCTCACAGGGACACAGTTCCTGAAGGTGCTGACTCTCACTGGGACACAGTCCCTGAAGGTGCTGACTCTCACTGGGACACAGTTCCTGAAGGTGCTGACTCTCACTGGGGGACAGTTCCTGAAGGTGCTGACTCTCACTGGGGGGACAGTTCCTGAAGGTGCTCACTCTCACTGGGGGGGCAGTTCCTGAAAGTGCTGACTCTCACTGGGGGGACAGTTCATGAAGGTGTTGACTCTCACTGGGACACAGTTCCTGAAGGTGCTGACTCTCACTGGGACACAGTTCCTGAAGGTGCTGACTCTCACTGGGAGACAGTTCCTGAAGGTGCTGACTCTCACTGGGACACAGTTCCTGAAGGTGCTCAGTCTCACTGGCGGACAGTTACTGAAGGTGCTGACTCTCACTGGGGGACAGTTCCTGAAGGTGCTGACCCTCACTGGGAGACAGTTCCTGAAGGTGCTGACTCTCACTGGGACACAGTTCCTGAAGGTGCTGACTCTCACTGGGGGACAGTTCCTGAAGGTGCTGACTCTCACTGCGACACAGTTCCTGAAGGTGCTGACTCTCACTGGGACACAGTTCCTGAAGGTGCTGACTCTCACTGGGATACAGTTCCTGAAGGTGCTGATTCTCACTGGGACACAGTTCCTGAAGGTGCTGACTCCCTCTGGGACCAAGTTCCTGAAGGTGCCGACTCTCATTGGCAGACAGTTCCTGAAGGTGCTGACTCTCACTGAGAGACAGTTCCTGAAGGTGCTGACTCTCACTGCGACACAGTTCCTGAAGGTGCTGACTCTCACTGGGACACAGTTCCTGAAGGTGCTGACTCCCACTGGGGAACAGTTCCTGAAGGTGCTGACTCTCACTGGGACACAGTTCCTGAAGGTGCTGACTCTCACTGGGACACAGTTCCTGGAGGTGCTGACTCTCACTGCGACACAGTTCCTGAAGGTGCTGACTCTCACTGAGACACAGTTCCTGAAGGCGCTGCCTCTCACTGGGACACAGTTCCTGAAGGCGCTGACTCTCACTGGGACACAGTTCCTGAAGGCGCTGACTCTCACTGGGACACAGTTCCTGAAGGCGCTGAATCTCACTGGGACACAGTTCCTGAAGGTGCTGACTCTCACTGGGGTACAGTCCCTGAAGGTGCTGACTCTCACTGGGGGACAGTTCCTGAAGGCGCTGACACTCACTGGGACATAGTTCCTGAAGGTGCTGACTCCCACTGGGGACAGTTCCTGAAGGTGCTCACTCTCACTGTGGGACAGTTCCTGAAGGTGCTGACTCTCACTGGGGGATAGTTCCTGAAGGTGCAGACTCTCACTGGGAGACAGTTCCTGAAGGCGCTGACTCTCACTGGGACACAGTTCCTGAAGGCGCTGACTCTCACTGGGACACAGTTCCTGAAGGTGCTGACTCTCACTGGGACACAGTTCCTGAAGATGCTGACTCTCACTGGGATACAGTTCCTGAAGGTGCTGACTCTCACTGGGAAACAGTTCCTGAAGGTGCTGACTCTCACTGGGAGACAGTTCCTGAAGGTGCTGACTCTCACTGGGACACAGTTCCTGAAGGGGCTGACTCACTGGGACACAGTTCCTGAAGGCGCTGACTCTCACTGGGACACAGTTCCTGAAGATGCTGACTCTCACTGGGACACAGTTCCTGAAGGTGCTGACTCTCACTGAGACACAGTTCCTGAAGGCGCTGACTCTCACTGGGACACAGTTCCTGAAGGCGCTGACTCTCACTGGGACACAGTTCCTGAAGGCGCTGACTCTCACTGGGAGACAGTTCCTGAAGGTGCTGACTCTCACTGGGACACAGTTCCTGAAGGTGCTGACACTCACTGGGGGACAGTTACTCAAGGTGCTGACTCTCACTGGGACACAGTTCCTGAAGGTACTGACTCTCACTGGGGGACTGTTCCTGAAGGTGCTGACTCTCACAGGGACAGAGTTCCTGAAGGTGCTGACTCTCACTGGGAGAGTTCCTGAAGGTGCTGACTCTCACTGGGACATAGTTCCTGAAGGTGCTGACTCTCACTGGGAGGCAGTTCCTGAAGGTGCTGACTCTCACTGGGACACAGTCCCTGAAGGTGCTGACTCTCACTGGGACACAGTTCCTGAAGGTGCTGACTCTCACTGGGACACAGTTCCTGAAGGTACTGACTCTCACAGGGACACAGTTCCTGAAGGTGCTGACTCTCACAGGGACACAGTTCCTGAAGGTGCTGACTCTCACTGGGAGAGTTCCTGAAGGTGCTGACTCTCACTGGGACATAGTTCCTGAAGGTGCTGACTCTCACTGGGAGGCAGTTCCTGAAGGTGCTGACTCTCACTGGGACACAGTCCCTGAAGGTGCTGACTCTCACTGGGACACAGTTCCTGAAGGTGCTGACTCTCACTGGGGGACAGTTCCGGAAGGTGCTGACTCTCAATGGGGGGACAGTTCCTGAAGGTGCTGACTCTCACTGTGGGGACAGTTCCTGAAGGTGCTGACTCTCACGGGGGGGACAGTTCCTCAAGGTGCTGACTCTCACTGGGACACAGTTCCTGAGGGTGCTGACTCTCACTGGGACACAGTTCCTGAAGGCGCTGACACTCACTGGGAGACAGTTACTGAAGGTGCTGACTCTCACTGGGACACAGTTCCTGAAGGTGCACACTCTCACTGGGGGACATTTACTGAAGGTGCTGACTCTCACTGGGGGACAGTTCCTGAAGGTGCTGACCCTCACTGGGAGACAGTTCCTGAAGGTGCTGACTCTCACTGGGACACAGTTCCGGAAGGTGCTGACTCTCACTGGGGGTCAGTTCCTGAAGGTGCTGACTCTCACTGCGACACAGTTCCTGTAGGTGCTGACTCTCACTGGGGCACAGTTCCTGAAGGTGCTTATTCTCACTGGGACACAGTTCCTGAAGGCGCCGACTCTCATTGGGAGACAGTTCCTGAAGGTGCTGACTCTCACTGAGAGACAGTTCCTGAAGGTGCTGACTCTAACAGGGACAGAGTTGCTGAAGGTGCTGACTCTCACTGGCGGTCAGTTCCTGAAGGTGTTGACTCTCACTGCGGGACAGTTCCTGAAGGTGCTGACTCTCACTGGGAGAGTTCCTGAAGGTGCTGACTCTCACAGGGACACAGTTCCTGAAGGCGCTGACTCTCACTGGGGGACAGTTCCTGAAGGTGCTGACTCTCACTGGGGGACAGTTCCTGAAGGTGCTGACTCTCACTGGGAGGCCGATGCTGAAGGTCCTGATTCTCACTGGGAGACAGTTCCTGAAGGTGCTGACTCTCACTGGGACACAGTTCCTGAAGGTACAGACTCTCACTGGGACACAGTTCCTGAAGGTGCTGACTCTCACTGGGGGACAGTTCCTTAAGGTGCTGACTCTCACTGGGGGACAGTTACTGAAGGTGCTGACTCTCACTGGGACACAGTTCCTGAAGGTACTGACTCTCACTGGGGGACAGTTCCTGAAGGTGCTGACTCTCACAGGGACACAGTTCCTGAAGGTGCTGACTCTCACAGGGACACAGTTCCTGAAGGTGCTGACTCTCACTGGGTCACAGTTCCTGAAGGTGCTGACTCTCACTGGGGGACAGTTCCTGAATGTGCTGACTCTCACTGGGAGACAGTCCCTGAAGGTGCTGACTCTCACTGGGACACAGTTCCTGAAGGTGCTGACTCTCACTGGGACACAGTTCCTGAAGATGCTGACTCTCACTGGGGGACAGTTACTGAAGGTGCTGACTCTCACTGGGACACAGTTCCTGAAGGTACTGACTCTCACAGGGACACAGTTCCTGAAGGTGCTGACTCTCACAGGGACACAGTTCCTGAAGGTGCTGACTCTCACTGGGACACAGTCCCTGAAGGTGCTGACTCTCACTGGGACACAGTTCCTGAAGGTGCTGACTCTCACTGGGGGACAGTTCCTGAAGGTGCTGACTCTCACTGGGGGGACAGTTCCTGAAGGTGCTCACTCTCACTGGGGGGACAGTTCCTGAAAGTGCTGACTCTCACTGGGGGGACAGTTCATGAAGGTGTTGACTCTCACTGGGACACAGTTCCTGAAGGTGCTGACTCTCACTGGGACACAGTTCCTGAAGGTGCTGACTCTCACTGGGAGACAGTTCCTGAAGGTGCTGACTCTCACTGGGACACAGTTCCTGAAGGTGCTCAGTCTCACTGGCGGACAGTTACTGAAGGTGCTGACTCTCACTGGGGGACAGTTCCTGAAGGTGCTGACCCTCACTGGGAGACAGTTCCTGAAGGTGCTGACTCTCACTGGGACACAGTTCCTGAAGGTGCTGACTCTCACTGGGGGACAGTTCCTGAAGGTGCTGACTCTCACTGCGACACAGTTCCTGAAGGTGCTGACTCTCACTGGGACACAGTTCCTGAAGGTGCTGACTCTCACTGGGATACAGTTCCTGAAGGTGCTGATTCTCACTGGGACACAGTTCCTGAAGGTGCTGACTCCCTCTGGGACCAAGTTCCTGAAGGTGCCGACTCTCATTGGCAGACAGTTCCTGAAGGTGCTGACTCTCACTGAGAGACAGTTCCTGAAGGTGCTGACTCTCACTGCGACACAGTTCCTGAAGGTGCTGACTCTCACTGGGACACAGTTCCTGAAGGTGCTGACTCTCACTGGGGGACAGTTCCTTAAGGTGCTGACTCTCACTGGGGGACAGTTACTGAAGGTGCTGACTCTCACTGGGACACAGTTCCTGAAGGTACTGATTCTCACTGGGGGACAGTTCCTGAAGGTGCTGACTCTCACAGGGACACAGTTCCTGAAGGTGCTGACTCTCACAGGGACACAGTTCCTGAAGGTGCTGACTCTCACTGGGTCACAGTTCCTGAAGGTGCTGACTCTCACTGGGGGACAGTTCCTGAATGTGCTGACTCTCACTGGGAGACAGTCCCTGAAGGTGCTGACTCTCACTGGGACACAGTTCCTGAAGGTGCTGACTCTCACTGGGACACAGTTCCTGAAGATGCTGACTCTCACTGGGGGACAGTTACTGAAGGTGCTGACTCTCACTGGGACACAGTTCCTGAAGGTACTGACTCTCACAGGGACACAGTTCCTGAAGGTGCTGACTCTCACAGGGACACAGTTCCTGAAGGTGCTGACTCTCACTGGGACACAGTCCCTGAAGGTGCTGACTCTCACTGGGACACAGTTCCTGAAGGTGCTGACTCTCACTGGGGGACAGTTCCTGAAGGTGCTGACTCTCACTGGGGGGACAGTTCCTGAAGGTGCTCACTCTCACTGGGGGGACAGTTCCTGAAAGTGCTGACTCTCACTGGGGGGACAGTTCATGAAGGTGTTGACTCTCACTGGGACACAGTTCCTGAAGGTGCTGACTCTCACTGGGACACAGTTCCTGAAGGTGCTGACTCTCACTGGGAGACAGTTCCTGAAGGTGCTGACTCTCACTGGGACACAGTTCCTGAAGGTGCTCAGTCTCACTGGCGGACAGTTACTGAAGGTGCTGACTCTCACTGGGGGACAGTTCCTGAAGGTGCTGACCCTCACTGGGAGACAGTTCCTGAAGGTGCTGACTCTCACTGGGACACAGTTCCTGAAGGTGCTGACTCTCACTGGGGGACAGTTCCTGAAGGTGCTGACTCTCACTGCGACACAGTTCCTGAAGGTGCTGACTCTCACTGGGACACAGTTCCTGAAGGTGCTGACTCTCACTGGGATACAGTTCCTGAAGGTGCTGATTCTCACTGGGACACAGTTCCTGAAGGTGCTGACTCCCTCTGGGACCAAGTTCCTGAAGGTGCCGACTCTCATTGGCAGACAGTTCCTGAAGGTGCTGACTCTCACTGAGAGACAGTTCCTGAAGGTGCTGACTCTCACTGCGACACAGTTCCTGAAGGTGCTGACTCTCACTGGGACACAGTTCCTGAAGGTGCTGACTCTCACTGGGGAACAGTTCCTGAAGGTGCTGACTCTCACTGGGACACAGTTCCTGAAGGTGCTGACTCTCACTGGGACACAGTTCCTGAAGGTACTGACTCTCACTGGGGGACAGTTCCTGAAGGTGCTGACTGTCACAGGGACACAGTTCCTGAAGGTGCTGACTCTCACTGGGAGAGTTCCTGAAGGTGCTGACTCTCACTGGGACATAGTTCCTGAAGGTGCTGACTCTCACTGGGAGGCAGTTCCTGAAGGTGCTGACTCTCACTGGGACACAGTCCCTGAAGGTGCTGACTCTCACTGGGACACAGTTCCTGAAGGTGCTGACTCTCACTGGGGGACAGTTCCGGAAGGTGCTGACTCCCTCTGGGACCAAGTTCCTGAAGGTGCCGACTCTCATTGGCAGACAGTTCCTGAAGGTGCTGACTCTCACTGAGAGACAGTTCCTGAAGGTGCTGACTCTCACTGCGACACAGTTCCTGAAGGTGCTGACTCTCACTGGGACACAGTTCCTGAAGGTGCTGACTCTCACTGGGGGACAGTTCCTTAAGGTGCTGACTCTCACTGGGGGACAGTTACTGAAGGTGCTGACTCTCACTGGGACACAGTTCCTGAAGGTACTGATTCTCACTGGGGGACAGTTCCTGAAGGTGCTGACTCTCACAGGGACACAGTTCCTGAAGGTGCTGACTCTCACAGGGACACAGTTCCTGAAGGTGCTGACTCTCACTGGGTCACAGTTCCTGAAGGTGCTGACTCTCACTGGGGGACAGTTCCTGAATGTGCTGACTCTCACTGGGAGACAGTCCCTGAAGGTGCTGACTCTCACTGGGACACAGTTCCTGAAGGTGCTGACTCTCACTGGGACACAGTTCCTGAAGATGCTGACTCTCACTGGGGGACAGTTACTGAAGGTGCTGACTCTCACTGGGACACAGTTCCTGAAGGTACTGACTCTCACAGGGACACAGTTCCTGAAGGTGCTGACTCTCACAGGGACACAGTTCCTGAAGGTGCTGACTCTCACTGGGACACAGTCCCTGAAGGTGCTGACTCTCACTGGGACACAGTTCCTGAAGGTGCTGACTCTCACTGGGGGACAGTTCCTGAAGGTGCTGACTCTCACTGGGGGGACAGTTCCTGAAGGTGCTCACTCTCACTGGGGGGACAGTTCCTGAAAGTGCTGACTCTCACTGGGGGGACAGTTCATGAAGGTGTTGACTCTCACTGGGACACAGTTCCTGAAGGTGCTGACTCTCACTGGGACACAGTTCCTGAAGGTGCTGACTCTCACTGGGAGACAGTTCCTGAAGGTGCTGACTCTCACTGGGACACAGTTCCTGAAGGTGCTCAGTCTCACTGGCGGACAGTTACTGAAGGTGCTGACTCTCACTGGGGGACAGTTCCTGAAGGTGCTGACCCTCACTGGGAGACAGTTCCTGAAGGTGCTGACTCTCACTGGGACACAGTTCCTGAAGGTGCTGACTCTCACTGGGGGACAGTTCCTGAAGGTGCTGACTCTCACTGCGACACAGTTCCTGAAGGTGCTGACTCTCACTGGGACACAGTTCCTGAAGGTGCTGACTCTCACTGGGATACAGTTCCTGAAGGTGCTGATTCTCACTGGGACACAGTTCCTGAAGGTGCTGACTCTCATTGGCAGACAGTTCCTGAAGGTGCTGACTCTCACTGAGAGACAGTTCCTGAAGGTGCTGACTCTCACTGCGACACAGTTCCTGAAGGTGCTGACTCTCACTGGGACACAGTTCCTGAAGGTGCTGACTCTCACTGGGGAACAGTTCCTGAAGGTGCTGACTCTCACTGGGACACAGTTCCTGAAGGTGCTGACTCTCACTGGGACACAGTTCCTGAAGGTACTGACTCTCACTGGGGGACAGTTCCTGAAGGTGCTGACTGTCACAGGGACACAGTTCCTGAAGGTGCTGACTCTTACTGGGAGAGTTCCTGAAGGTGCTGACTCTCACTGGGACATAGTTCCTGAAGGTGCTGACTCTCACTGGGAGGCAGTTCCTGAAGGTGCTGACTCTCACTGGGACACAGTCCCTGAAGGTGCTGACTCTCACTGGGACACAGTTCCTGAAGGTGCTGACTCTCACTGGGGGACAGTTCCGGAAGGTGCTGACTCTCAATGGGGGGACAGTTCCTGAAGGTGCTGACTCTCACTGTGGGGACAGTTCCTGAAGGTGCTGACTCTCACTGGGGGGACAGTTCCTCAAGGTGCTGACTCTCACTGGGACACAGTTCCTGAGGGTGCTGACTCTCACTGGGGGACAGTTACTGAAGGTGCTGACTCTCACTGGGAGACAGTTACTGAAGGTGCTGACTCTCACTGGGACACAGTTCCTGAAGGTGCACACTCTCACTGGGGGACATTTACTGAAGGTGCTGACTCTCACTGGGGGACAGTTCCTGAAGGTGCTGACCCTCACTGGGAGACAGTTCCTGAAGGTGCTGACTCTCACTGGGACACAGTTCCGGAAGGTGCTGACTCTCACTGGGGGACAGTTCCTGAAGGTGCTGACTCTCACTGCGACACAGTTCCTGAAGGTGCAGACTCTCACTGGGGCACAGTTCCTGAAGCTGCTTATTCTCACTGGGACACAGTTCCTGAAGGCGCCGACTCTCATTGGGAGACAGTTCCTGAAGGTGCTGACTCTCACTGAGAGACAGTTCCTGAAGGTGCTGACTCTAACTGGGACAGAGTTGCTGAAGGTGCTGACTCTCACTGGCGGTCAGTTCCTGAAGGTGTTGACTCTCACTGCGGGACAGTTCCTGAAGGTGCTGACTCTCACTGGGAGAGTTCCTGAAGGTGCTGACTCTCACAGGGACACAGTTCCTGAAGGCGCTGACTCTCACTGGGCGACAGTTCCTGAAGGTGCTGACTCTCACTGGGGGACAGTTCCTGAAGGTGCTGACTCTCACTGGGAGGCCGATGCTGAAGGTCCTGATTCTCACTGGGAGACAGTTCCTGAAGGTGCTGACTCTCACTGGGACACAGTTCCTGAAGGTGCTGACTCTCACTGGGGGACAGTTCCTTAAGGTGCTGACTCTCACTGGGGGACAGTTACTGAAGGTGCTGACTCTCACTGGGACACAGTTCCTGAAGGTACTGACTCTCACTGGGGGACAGTTCCTCAAGGTGCTGACTCTCACAGGGACACAGTTCCTGAAGGTGCTGACTCTCACAGGGACACAGTTCCTGAAGGTGCTGACTCTCACTGGGAGACAGTTCCTGAAGGTGCTGACTCTCACTGGGACACAGTTCCTGAAGGTGCTGACTCTCACTGGGACACAGTTCCTGAAGATGCTGACTCTCACTGGGATACAGTTCCTGAAGGTGCTGACTCTCACTGGGACACAGTTCCTGAAGGTGCTGACTCTCACTGGGAGACAGTTCCTGAAGGTGCTGACTCTCACTGGGACACAGTTCCTGAAGGGGCTGACTCACTGGGACACAGTTCCTGAAGGCGCTAACTCTCACTGGGACACAGTTCCTGAAGATGCTGACTCTCACTGGGACACAGTTCCTGAAGGTGCTGACTCTCACTGAGACACAGTTCCTGAAGGCGCTGACTCTCACTGGGACACAGTTCCTGAAGGCGCTGACTCTCACTGGGACACAGTTCCTGAAGGTGCTGACTCTCACTGGGACACAGTTCCTGAAGGTGCTGACTCTCACTGGGGGACAGTTACTGAAGGTGCTGACTCTCACTGGGACACAGTTCCTGAAGGTACTAACTCTCACTGGGGGACAGTTCCTGAAGGTGCTGACTCTCACAGGGACACAGTTCCTGAAGGTGCTGACTCTCACTGGGAGAGTTCCTGAAGGTGCTGACTCTCACTGGGACATAGTTCTTGAAGGTGCTGACTCTCACTGGGAGGCAGTTCCTGAAGGTGCTGACTCTCACTGGGTCACAGTCCCTGAAGGTGCTGACTCTCACTGGGACACAGTTCCTGAAGGTGCTGACTCTCACTGGGGGACAGTTCCTGAAGGTGCTGACTCTCAATGGGGGGACAGTTCCTGAAGGTGCTGACTCTCACTGTGGGGACAGTTCCTGAAGGTGCTGACTCTCACTGGGGGGACAGTTCCTCAAGGTGCTGACTCTCACTGGGAGACAGTTCCTGAAGGTGCTGACTCTCACTGGGACACAGTTCCTGAAGGTGCTGACTCTCACTGGGACACAGTTCCTGAAGATGCTGACTCTCACTGGGATACAGTTCCTGAAGGTGCTGACTCTCACTGGGACACAGTTCCTGAAGGTGCTGACTCTCACTGGGAGACAGTTCCTGAAGGTGCTGACTCTCACTGGGACACAGTTCCTGAAGGGGCTGACTCACTGGGACACAGTTCCTGAAGGCGCTAACTCTCAATGGGACACAGTTCCTGAAGATGCTGACTCTCACTGGGACACAGTTCCTGAAGGTGCTGACTCTCACTGAGACACAGTTCCTGAAGGCGCTGACTCTCACTGGGACACAGTTCCTGAAGGCGCTGACTCTCACTGGGGGACAGTTCCTTAAGGTGCTGACTCTCACTGGGGGACAGTTACTGAAGGTGCTGACTCTCACTGGGACACAGTTCCTGAAGGTACTGATTCTCACTGGGGGACAGTTCCTGAAGGTGCTGACTCTCACAGGGACACAGTTCCTGAAGGTGCTGACTCTCACAGGGACACAGTTCCTGAAGGTGCTGACTCTCACTGGGTCACAGTTCCTGAAGGTGCTGACTCTCACTGGGGGACAGTTCCTGAATGTGCTGACTCTCACTGGGAGACAGTCCCTGAAGGTGCTGACTCTCACTGGGACACAGTTCCTGAAGGTGCTGACTCTCACTGGGACACAGTTCCTGAAGATGCTGACTCTCACTGGGGGACAGTTACTGAAGGTGCTGACTCTCACTGGGACACAGTTCCTGAAGGTACTGACTCTCACAGGGACACAGTTCCTGAAGGTGCTGACTCTCACAGGGACACAGTTCCTGAAGGTGCTGACTCTCACTGGGACACAGTCCCTGAAGGTGCTGACTCTCACTGGGACACAGTTCCTGAAGGTGCTGACTCTCACTGGGGGACAGTTCCTGAAGGTGCTGACTCTCACTGGGGGGACAGTTCCTGAAGGTGCTCACTCTCACTGGGGGGACAGTTCCTGAAAGTGCTGACTCTCACTGGGGGGACAGTTCATGAAGGTGTTGACTCTCACTGGGACACAGTTCCTGAAGGTGCTGACTCTCACTGGGACACAGTTCCTGAAGGTGCTGACTCTCACTGGGAGACAGTTCCTGAAGGTGCTGACTCTCACTGGGACACAGTTCCTGAAGGTGCTCAGTCTCACTGGCGGACAGTTACTGAAGGTGCTGACTCTCACTGGGGGACAGTTCCTGAAGGTGCTGACCCTCACTGGGAGACAGTTCCTGAAGGTGCTGACTCTCACTGGGACACAGTTCCTGAAGGTGCTGACTCTCACTGGGGGACAGTTCCTGAAGGTGCTGACTCTCACTGCGACACAGTTCCTGAAGGTGCTGACTCTCACTGGGACACAGTTCCTGAAGGTGCTGACTCTCACTGGGATACAGTTCCTGAAGGTGCTGATTCTCACTGGGACACAGTTCCTGAAGGTGCTGACTCCCTCTGGGACCAAGTTCCTGAAGGTGCCGACTCTCATTGGCAGACAGTTCCTGAAGGTGCTGACTCTCACTGAGAGACAGTTCCTGAAGGTGCTGACTCTCACTGCGACACAGTTCCTGAAGGTGCTGACTCTCACTGGGACACAGTTCCTGAAGGTGCTGACTCTCACTGGGGAACAGTTCCTGAAGGTGCTGACTCTCACTGGGACACAGTTCCTGAAGGTGCTGACTCTCACTGGGACACAGTTCCTGAAGGTACTGACTCTCACTGGGGGACAGTTCCTGAAGGTGCTGACTGTCACAGGGACACAGTTCCTGAAGGTGCTGACTCTCACTGGGAGAGTTCCTGAAGGTGCTGACTCTCACTGGGACATAGTTCCTGAAGGTGCTGACTCTCACTGGGAGGCAGTTCCTGAAGGTGCTGACTCTCACTGGGACACAGTCCCTGAAGGTGCTGACTCTCACTGGGACACAGTTCCTGAAGGTGCTGACTCTCACTGGGGGACAGTTCCGGAAGGTGCTGACTCTCAATGGGGGGACAGTTCCTGAAGGTGCTGACTCTCACTGTGGGGACAGTTCCTGAAGGTGCTGACTCTCACTGGGGGGACAGTTCCTCAAGGTGCTGACTCTCACTGGGACACAGTTCCTGAGGGTGCTGACTCTCACTGGGACACAGTTCCTGAAGGTGCTGACTCTCACTGGGATACAGTTCCTGAAGGTGCTGATTCTCACTGGGACACAGTTCCTGAAGGTGCTGACTCCCTCTGGGACCAAGTTCCTGAAGGTGCCGACTCTCATTGGCAGACAGTTCCTGAAGGTGCTGACTCTCACTGAGAGACAGTTCCTGAAGGTGCTGACTCTCACTGCGACACAGTTCCTGAAGGTGCTGACTCTCACTGGGACACAGTTCCTGAAGGTGCTGACTCTCACTGGGGGACAGTTCCTTAAGGTGCTGACTCTCACTGGGGGACAGTTACTGAAGGTGCTGACTCTCACTGGGACACAGTTCCTGAAGGTACTGATTCTCACTGGGGGACAGTTCCTGAAGGTGCTGACTCTCACAGGGACACAGTTCCTGAAGGTGCTGACTCTCACAGGGACACAGTTCCTGAAGGTGCTGACTCTCACTGGGTCACAGTTCCTGAAGGTGCTGACTCTCACTGGGGGACAGTTCCTGAATGTGCTGACTCTCACTGGGAGACAGTCCCTGAAGGTGCTGACTCTCACTGGGACACAGTTCCTGAAGGTGCTGACTCTCACTGGGACACAGTTCCTGAAGATGCTGACTCTCACTGGGGGACAGTTACTGAAGGTGCTGACTCTCACTGGGACACAGTTCCTGAAGGTACTGACTCTCACAGGGACACAGTTCCTGAAGGTGTTGACTCTCACAGGGACACAGTTCCTGAAGGTGCTGACTCTCACTGGGACACAGTCCCTGAAGGTGCTGACTCTCACTGGGACACAGTTCCTGAAGGTGCTGACTCTCACTGGGGGACAGTTCCTGAAGGTGCTGACTCTCACTGGGGGGACAGTTCCTGAAGGTGCTCACTCTCACTGGGGGGACAGTTCCTGAAAGTGCTGACTCTCACTGGGGGGACAGTTCATGAAGGTGTTGACTCTCACTGGGACACAGTTCCTGAAGGTGCTGACTCTCACTGGGACACAGTTCCTGAAGGTGCTGACTCTCACTGGGAGACAGTTCCTGAAGGTGCTGACTCTCACTGGGACACAGTTCCTGAAGGTGCTCAGTCTCACTGGCGGACAGTTACTGAAGGTGCTGACTCTCACTGGGGGACAGTTCCTGAAGGTGCTGACCCTCACTGGGAGACAGTTCCTGAAGGTGCTGACTCTCACTGGGACACAGTTCCTGAAGGTGCTGACTCTCACTGGGGGACAGTTCCTGAAGGTGCTGACTCTCACTGCGACACAGTTCCTGAAGGTGCTGACTCTCACTGGGACACAGTTCCTGAAGGTGCTGACTCTCACTGGGATACAGTTCCTGAAGGTGCTGATTCTCACTGGGACACAGTTCCTGAAGGTGCTGACTCCCTCTGGGACCAAGTTCCTGAAGGTGCCGACTCTCATTGGCAGACAGTTCCTGAAGGTGCTGACTCTCACTGAGAGACAGTTCCTGAAGGTGCTGACTCTCACTGCGACACAGTTCCTGAAGGTGCTGACTCTCACTGGGACACAGTTCCTGAAGGTGCTGACTCTCACTGGGGAACAGTTCCTGAAGGTGCTGACTCTCACTGGGACACAGTTCCTGAAGGTGCTGACTCTCACTGCGACACAGTTCCTGAAGGTGCTGACTCTCACTGGGGGACAGTTCCTGAAGGTGCTGACTCTCACTGGGGAACAGTTCCTGAAGGTGCTGACTCTCACTGGGACACAGTTCCTGAAGGTGCTGACTCTCACTGGGACACAGTTCCTGAAGGTACTGACTCTCACTGGGGGACAGTTCCTGAAGGTGCTGACTGTCACAGGGACACAGTTCCTGAAGGTGCTGACTCTCACTGGGAGAGTTCCTGAAGGTGCTGACTCTCACTGGGACATAGTTCCTGAAGGTGCTGACTCTCACTGGGAGGCAGTTCCTGAAGGTGCTGACTCTCACTGGGACACAGTCCCTGAAGGTGCTGACTCTCACTGGGACACAGTTCCTGAAGGTGCTGACTCTCACTGGGGGACAGTTCCGGAAGGTGCTGACTCTCAATGGGGGGACAGTTCCTGAAGGTGCTGACTCTCACTGTGGGGACAGTTCCTGAAGGTGCTGACTCTCACTGGGGGGACAGTTCCTCAAGGTGCTGACTCTCACTGGGACACAGTTCCTGAGGGTGCTGACTCTCACTGGGACACAGTTCCTGAAGGTGCTGACTCTCACTGGGATACAGTTCCTGAAGGTGCTGATTCTCACTGGGACACAGTTCCTGAAGGTGCTGACTCCCTCTGGGACCAAGTTCCTGAAGGTGCCGACTCTCATTGGCAGACAGTTCCTGAAGGTGCTGACTCTCACTGAGAGACAGTTCCTGAAGGTGCTGACTCTCACTGCGACACAGTTCCTGAAGGTGCTGACTCTCACTGGGACACAGTTCCTGAAGGTGCTGACTCTCACTGGGGGACAGTTCCTTAAGGTGCTGACTCTCACTGGGGGACAGTTACTGAAGGTGCTGACTCTCACTGGGACACAGTTCCTGAAGGTACTGATTCTCACTGGGGGACAGTTCCTGAAGGTGCTGACTCTCACAGGGACACAGTTCCTGAAGGTGCTGACTCTCACAGGGACACAGTTCCTGAAGGTGCTGACTCTCACTGGGTCACAGTTCCTGAAGGTGCTGACTCTCACTGGGGGACAGTTCCTGAATGTGCTGACTCTCACTGGGAGACAGTCCCTGAAGGTGCTGACTCTCACTGGGACACAGTTCCTGAAGGTGCTGACTCTCACTGGGACACAGTTCCTGAAGATGCTGACTCTCACTGGGGGACAGTTACTGAAGGTGCTGACTCTCACTGGGACACAGTTCCTGAAGGTACTGACTCTCACAGGGACACAGTTCCTGAAGGTGCTGACTCTCACAGGGACACAGTTCCTGAAGGTGCTGACTCTCACTGGGACACAGTCCCTGAAGGTGCTGACTCTCACTGGGACACAGTTCCTGAAGGTGCTGACTCTCACTGGGGGACAGTTCCTGAAGGTGCTGACTCTCACTGGGGGGACAGTTCCTGAAGGTGCTCACTCTCACTGGGGGGACAGTTCCTGAAAGTGCTGACTCTCACTGGGGGGACAGTTCATGAAGGTGTTGACTCTCACTGGGACACAGTTCCTGAAGGTGCTGACTCTCACTGGGACACAGTTCCTGAAGGTGCTGACTCTCACTGGGAGACAGTTCCTGAAGGTGCTGACTCTCACTGGGACACAGTTCCTGAAGGTGCTCAGTCTCACTGGCGGACAGTTACTGAAGGTGCTGACTCTCACTGGGGGACAGTTCCTGAAGGTGCTGACCCTCACTGGGAGACAGTTCCTGAAGGTGCTGACTCTCACTGGGACACAGTTCCTGAAGGTGCTGACTCTCACTGGGGGACAGTTCCTGAAGGTGCTGACTCTCACTGCGACACAGTTCCTGAAGGTGCTGACTCTCACTGGGACACAGTTCCTGAAGGTGCTGACTCTCACTGGGATACAGTTCCTGAAGGTGCTGATTCTCACTGGGACACAGTTCCTGAAGGTGCTGACTCCCTCTGGGACCAAGTTCCTGAAGGTGCCGACTCTCATTGGCAGACAGTTCCTGAAGGTGCTGACTCTCACTGAGAGACAGTTCCTGAAGGTGCTGACTCTCACTGCGACACAGTTCCTGAAGGTGCTGACTCTCACTGGGACACAGTTCCTGAAGGTGCTGACTCTCACTGGGGAACAGTTCCTGAAGGTGCTGACTCTCACTGGGACACAGTTCCTGAAGGTGCTGACTCTCACTGGGACACAGTTCCTGAAGGTACTGACTCTCACTGGGGGACAGTTCCTGAAGGTGCTGACTGTCACAGGGACACAGTTCCTGAAGGTGCTGACTCTCACTGGGAGAGTTCCTGAAGGTGCTGACTCTCACTGGGACATAGTTCCTGAAGGTGCTGACTCTCACTGGGAGGCAGTTCCTGAAGGTGCTGACTCTCACTGGGACACAGTCCCTGAAGGTGCTGACTCTCACTGGGACACAGTTCCTGAAGGTGCTGACTCTCACTGGGGGACAGTTCCGGAAGGTGCTGACTCTCAATGGGGGGACAGTTCCTGAAGGTGCTGACTCTCACTGTGGGGACAGTTCCTGAAGGTGCTGACTCTCACTGGGGGGACAGTTCCTCAAGGTGCTGACTCTCACTGGGACACAGTTCCTGAGGGTGCTGACTCTCACTGGGGGACAGTTACTGAAGGTGCTGACTCTCACTGGGAGACAGTTACTGAAGGTGCTGACTCTCACTGGGACACAGTTCCTGAAGGTGCACACTCTCACTGGGGGACATTTACTGAAGGTGCTGACTCTCACTGGGGGACAGTTCCTGAAGGTGCTGACCCTCACTGGGAGACAGTTCCTGAAGGTGCTGACTCTCACTGGGACACAGTTCCGGAAGGTGCTGACTCTCACTGGGGGACAGTTCCTGAAGGTGCTGACTCTCACTGCGACACAGTTCCTGAAGGTGCAGACTCTCACTGGGGCACAGTTCCTGAAGCTGCTTATTCTCACTGGGACACAGTTCCTGAAGGCGCCGACTCTCATTGGGAGACAGTTCCTGAAGGTGCTGACTCTCACTGAGAGACAGTTCCTGAAGGTGCTGACTCTAACTGGGACAGAGTTGCTGAAGGTGCTGACTCTCACTGGCGGTCAGTTCCTGAAGGTGTTGACTCTCACTGCGGGACAGTTCCTGAAGGTGCTGACTCTCACTGGGAGAGTTCCTGAAGGTGCTGACTCTCACAGGGACACAGTTCCTGAAGGCGCTGACTCTCACTGGGCGACAGTTCCTGAAGGTGCTGACTCTCACTGGGGGACAGTTCCTGAAGGTGCTGACTCTCACTGGGAGGCCGATGCTGAAGGTCCTGATTCTCACTGGGAGACAGTTCCTGAAGGTGCTGACTCTCACTGGGACACAGTTCCTGAAGGTGCTGACTCTCACTGGGGGACAGTTCCTTAAGGTGCTGACTCTCACTGGGGGACAGTTACTGAAGGTGCTGACTCTCACTGGGACACAGTTCCTGAAGGTACTGACTCTCACTGGGGGACAGTTCCTCAAGGTGCTGACTCTCACAGGGACACAGTTCCTGAAGGTGCTGACTCTCACAGGGACACAGTTCCTGAAGGTGCTGACTCTCACTGGGAGACAGTTCCTGAAGGTGCTGACTCTCACTGGGACACAGTTCCTGAAGGTGCTGACTCTCACTGGGACACAGTTCCTGAAGATGCTGACTCTCACTGGGATACAGTTCCTGAAGGTGCTGACTCTCACTGGGACACAGTTCCTGAAGGTGCTGACTCTCACTGGGAGACAGTTCCTGAAGGTGCTGACTCTCACTGGGACACAGTTCCTGAAGGGGCTGACTCACTGGGACACAGTTCCTGAAGGCGCTAACTCTCACTGGGACACAGTTCCTGAAGATGCTGACTCTCACTGGGACACAGTTCCTGAAGGTGCTGACTCTCACTGAGACACAGTTCCTGAAGGCGCTGACTCTCACTGGGACACAGTTCCTGAAGGCGCTGACTCTCACTGGGACACAGTTCCTGAAGGTGCTGACTCTCACTGGGACACAGTTCCTGAAGGTGCTGACTCTCACTGGGGGACAGTTACTGAAGGTGCTGACTCTCACTGGGACACAGTTCCTGAAGGTACTGACTCTCACTGGGGGACAGTTCCTGAAGGTGCTGACTCTCACAGGGACACAGTTCCTGAAGGTGCTGACTCTCACTGGGAGAGTTCCTGAAGGTGCTGACTCTCACTGGGACATAGTTCTTGAAGGTGCTGACTCTCACTGGGAGGCAGTTCCTGAAGGTGCTGACTCTCACTGGGTCACAGTCCCTGAAGGTGCTGACTCTCACTGGGACACAGTTCCTGAAGGTGCTGACTCTCACTGGGGGACAGTTCCTGAAGGTGCTGACTCTCAATGGGGGGACAGTTCCTGAAGGTGCTGACTCTCACTGTGGGGACAGTTCCTGAAGGTGCTGACTCTCACTGGGGGGACAGTTCCTCAAGGTGCTGACTCTCACTGGGAGACAGTTCCTGAAGGTGCTGACTCTCACTGGGACACAGTTCCTGAAGGTGCTGACTCTCACTGGGACACAGTTCCTGAAGATGCTGACTCTCACTGGGATACAGTTCCTGAAGGTGCTGACTCTCACTGGGACACAGTTCCTGAAGGTGCTGACTCTCACTGGGAGACAGTTCCTGAAGGTGCTGACTCTCACTGGGACACAGTTCCTGAAGGGGCTGACTCACTGGGACACAGTTCCTGAAGGCGCTAACTCTCAATGGGACACAGTTCCTGAAGATGCTGACTCTCACTGGGACACAGTTCCTGAAGGTGCTGACTCTCACTGAGACACAGTTCCTGAAGGCGCTGACTCTCACTGGGACACAGTTCCTGAAGGCGCTGACTCTCACTGGGACACAGTTCCTGAAGGTGCTGACTCTCACTGGGACACAGTTCCTGAAGGTGCTGACTCTCACTGGGGGACAGTTACTGAAGGTGCTGACTCTCACTGGGACACAGTTCCTGAAGGTACTGACTCTCACTGGGGGACAGTTCCTGAAGGTGCTGACTCTCACAGGGACACAGTTCCTGAAGGTGCTGACTCTCACTGGGAGAGTTCCTGAAGGTGCTGACTCTCACTGGGACATAGTTCTTGAAGGTGCTGACTCTCACTGGGAGGCAGTTCCTGAAGGTGCTGACTCTCACTGGGACACAGTCCCTGAAGGTGCTGACTCTCACTGGGACACAGTTCCTGAAGGTGCTGACTCTCACTGGGGGACAGTTCCTGAAGGTTCTGACTCTCAATGGGGGGACAGTTCCTGAAGGTGCTGACTCTCACTGTGGGGACAGTTCCTGAAGGTGCTGACTCTCACTGGGGGGACAGTTCCTCAAGGTGCTGACTCTCACTGGGACAGAGTTCCTGAGGGTGCTGACTGACACTGGGGGACAGTTACTGAAGGTACTGACTCTCACTGGGAGACAGTTACTGAAGGTGCTGACTCTCACTGGGACACAGTTCCTGAAGGTGCACACTCTCACTGGGGCACATTTACTGAAGGTGCTGACTCTCACTGGGGGACAGTTCCTGAAGGTGCTGACCCTCACTGGGAGACAGTTCCTGAAGGTGCTGACTCTCACTGGGACACAGTTCCGGAAGGTGCTGACTCTCACTGGGGGACAGTTCCTGAAGGTGCTGACTCTCACTGCGACACAGTTCCTGAAGGTGCTGACTCTCACTGGGGCACAGTTCCTGAAGGTGCTTATTCTCACTGGGACACAGTTCCTGAAGGCGCCGACTCTCATTGGGAGACAGTTCCTGAAGGTGCTGACTCTCACTGAGAGACAGTTCCTGAAGGTGCTGACTCTAACTGGGACAGAGTTGCTGAAGGTGCTGACTCTCACTGGCGGTCAGTTCCTGAAGGTGTTGACTCTCACTGCGGGACAGTTCCTGAAGGTGCTGACTCTCACTGGGAGAGTTCCTGAAGGTGCTGACTCTCACAGGGACACAGTTCCTGAAGGCGCTGACTCTCACTGGGGGACAGTTCCTGAAGGTGCTGACTCTAACTGGGGGACAGTTCCTGAAGGTGCTGACTCTCACTGGGAGGCCGATGCTGAAGGTCCTGATTCTCACTGGGAGACAGTTCCTGAAGGTGTTGACTCTCACTGGGACACAGTTCCTGAAGGTACAGACTCTCACTGGGACACAGTTCCTGAAGGTGCTGACTCTCACTGGGGGACAGTTCCTTAAGGTGCTGACTCTCACTGGGGGACAGTTACTGAAGGTGCTGACTCTCACTGGGACACAGTTCCTGAAGGTACTGACTCACACTGGGGGACAGTTCCTGAAGGTGCTGACTCTCACAGGGACACAGTTCCTGAAGGTGCTGACTCTCAGAGGGACACAGTTCCTGAAGGTGCTGACTCTCACTGGGTCACAGTTCCTGAAGGTGCTGACTCTCACTGGGGGACAGTTCCTGAATGTGCTGACTCTCACTGGGAGACAGTCCCTGAAGGTGCTGATTCTCACTGGGACACAGTTCCTGAAGGTGCTGACTCTCACTGGGACACAGTTCCTGAAGATGCTGACTCTCACTGGGGGACAGTTACTGAAGGTGCTGACTCTCACTGGGACACAGTTCCTGAAGGTACTGACTCTCACAGGGACACAGTTCCTGAAGGTGCTGACTCTCACAGGGACACAGTTCCTGAAGGTGCTGACTCTCACTGGGACACAGTCCCTTAAGGTGCTGACTCTCACTGGGACACAGTTCCTGAAGGTGCTGACTCTCACAGGGACACAGTTCCTGAAGGTGCTGACTCTCACTGGGGGGACAGTTCCTGAAGGTGCTCACTCTCACTGGGGGGACAGTTCCTGAAAGTGCTGACTCTCACTGGGGGGACAGTTCATGAAGTTGTTGACTCTCACTGGGACACAGTTCCTGAAGGTGCTGACTCTCACTGGGACACAGTTACTGAAGGTGCTGACTCTCACTGGGAGACAGTTCCTGAAGGTGCTGACTCTCACTGGGACACAGTTCCTGAAGGTGCTCAGTCTCACTGGTGGACAGTTACTGAAGGTGCTGACTCTCACTGGGGGACAGTTCCTGAAGGTGCTGACCCTCACTGGGAGACAGTTCCTGAAGGTGCTGACTCTCACTGGGACACAGTTCCTGAAGGTGCTGACTCTCACTGGGGGACAGTTCCTGAAGTTGCTGACTCTCACTGCGACACAGTTCCTGAAGGTGCTGACTCTCACTGGGACACAGTTCCTGAAGGTGCTGACTCTCACTGGGATACAGTTCCTGAAGGTGCTGATTCTCACTGGGACACAGTTCCTGAAGGTGCTGACTCCCTCTGGGACCAAGTTCCTGAAGGTGCCGACTCTCATTGGCAGACAGTTCCTGAAGGTGCTGACTCTCACTGAGAGACAGTTCCTGAAGGTGCTGACTCTCACTGCGACACAGTTCCTGAAGGTGCTGACTCTCACTGGGACACAGTTCCTGAAGGTGCTGACTCCCACTGGGGAACAGTTCCTGAAGGTGCTGACTCTCACTGGGACACAGTTCCTGAAGGTGCTGACTCTCACTGGGACACAGTTCCTGGAGGTGCTGACTCTCACTGCGACACAGTTCCTGAAGGTGCTGACTCTCACTGAGACACAGTTCCTGAAGGCGCTGCCTCTCACTGGGACACAGTTCCTGAAGGTGCTGACTCCCACTGGGGACAGTTCCTGAAGGTGCTCACTCTCACTGTGGGACAGTTCCTGAAGGCGCTGACACTCACTGGGACATAGTTCCTGAAGGTGCTGACTCCCACTGGGGACAGTTCCTGAAGGTGCTCACTCTCACTGTGGGACAGTTCCTGAAGGTGCTGACTCTCACTGGGGGATAGTTCCTGAAGGTGCAGACTCTCACTGGGAGACAGTTCCTGAAGGCGCTGACTCTCACTGGGACACAGTTCCTGAAGGCGCTGACTCTCACTGGGACACAGTTCCTGAAGGTGCTGACTCTCACTGGGACACAGTTCCTGAAGATGCTGACTCTCACTGGGATACAGTTCCTGAAGGTGCTGACTCTCACTGGGACACAGTTCCTGAAGGTGCTGACTCTCACTGGGAGACAGTTCCTGAAGGTGCTGACTCTCACTGGGACACAGTTCCTGAAGGGGCTGACTCACTGGGACACAGTTCCTGAAGGCGCTGACTCTCACTGGGACACAGTTCCTGAAGATGCTGACTCTCACTGGGACACAGTTCCTGAAGGTGCTGACTCTCACTGAGACACAGTTCCTGAAGGCGCTGACTCTCACTGGGACACAGTTCCTGAAGGCGCTGACTCTCACTGGGACACAGTTCCTGAAGGCGCTGACTCTCACTGGGAGACAGTTCCTGAAGGTGCTGACTCTCACTGGGACACAGTTCCTGAAGGTGCTGACACTCACTGGGGGACAGTTACTGAAGGTGCTGACTCTCACTGGGACACAGTTCCTGAAGGTACTGACTCTCACTGAGGGACAGTTCCTGAAGGTGCTGACTCTCACAGGGACACAGTTCCTGAAGGTGCTGACTCTCACTGGGAGAGTTCCTGAAGGTGCTGACTCTCACTGGGACATAGTTCCTGAAGGTGCTGACTCTCACTGGGAGGCAGTTCCTGAAGGTGCTGACTCTCACTGGGACACAGTCCCTGAAGGTGCTGACTCTCACTGGGACACAGTTCCTGAAGGTGCTGACTCTCACTGGGGGACAGTTCCGGAAGGTGCTGACTCTCAATGGGGGGACAGTTCCTGAAGGTGCTGACTCTCACTGTGGGGACAGATCCTGAAGGTGCTGACTCTCACTGGGGGGACAGTTCCTCAAGGTGCTGACTCTCACTGGGACACAGTTCCTGAGGGTGCTGACTCTCACTGGGGGACAGTTACTGAAGGCGCTGACACTCACTGGGAGACAGTTACTGAAGGTGCTGACTCTCACTGGGACACAGTTCCTGAAGGTGCACACTCTCACTGGGGGACATTTACTGAAGGTGCTGACTCTCACTGGGGGACAGTTCCTGAAGGTGCTGACCCTCACTGGGAGACAGTTCCTGAAGGTGCTGACTCTCACTGGGACACAGTTCCGGAAGGTGCTGACTCTCACTGGGGGACAGTTCCTGAAGGTGCTGACTCTCACTGCGACACAGTTCCTGTAGGTGCTGACTCTCACTGGGGCACAGTTCCTGAACGTGCTTATTCTCACTGGGACACAGTTCCTGAAGGCGCCGACTCTCATTGGGAGACAGTTCCTGAAGGTGCTGACTCTCACTGAGAGACAGTTCCTGAAGGTGCTGACTCTAACTGGGACAGAGTTGCTGAAGGTGCTGACTCTCACTGGCGGTCAGTTCCTGAAGGTGTTGACTCTCACTGCGGGACAGTTCCTGAAGGTGCTGACTCTCACTGGGAGAGTTCCTGAAGGTGCTGACTCTCACAGGGACACAGTTCCTGAAGGCGCTGACTCTCACTGGGGGACAGTTCCTGAAGGTGCTGACTCTCACTGGGGGACAGTTCCTGAAGGTGCTGACTCTCACTGGGAGGCCGATGCTGAAGGTCCTGATTCTCACTGGGGGACAGTTCCTGAAGGTGCTGACTCTCACTGGGACACAGTTCCTGAAGGTACAGACTCTCACTGGGACACAGTTCCTGAAGGTGCTGACTCTCACTGGGGGACAGTTCCTTAAGGTGCTGACTCTCACTGGGGGACAGTTCCTGAAGGTGCTGACTCTCACTGCGACACAGTTCCTGTAGGTGCTGACTCTCACTGGGGCACAGTTCCTGAAGGTGCTTATTCTCACTGGGACACAGTTCCTGAAGGCGCCGACTCTCATTGGGAGACAGTTCCTGAAGGTGCTGACTCTCAGTGAGAGACAGTTCCTGAAGGTGCTGACTCTAACTGGGACAGAGTTGCTGAAGGTGCTGACTCTCACTGGCGGTCAGTTCCTGAAGGTGTTGACTCTCACTGCGGGACAGTTCCTGAAGGTGCTGACTCTCACTGGGAGAGTTCCTGAAGGTGCTGACTCTCACAGGGACACAGTTCCTGAAGGCGCTGACTCTCACTGGGGGACAGTTCCTGAAGGTGCTGACTCTCACTGGGGGACAGTTCCTGAAGGTGCTGACTCTCACTGGGAGGCCGATGCTGAAGGTCCTGATTCTCACTGGGAGACAGTTCCTGCAGGTGCTGACTCTCACTGGGACACAGTTCCTGAAGGTACAGACTCTCACTGGGACACAGTTCCTGAAGGTGCTGACTCTCACTGGGGGACAGTTCCTTAAGGTGCTGACTCTCACTGGGGGACAGTTACTGAAGGTGCTGACTCTCACTGGGACACAGTTCCTGAAGGTACTGACTCTCACTGGGGGACAGTTCCTGAAGGTGCTGACTCTCACTGGGAGGCCGATGCTGAAGGTCCTGATTCTCACTGGGAGACAGTTCCTGCAGGTGCTGACTCTCACTGGGACACAGTTCCTGAAGGTACAGACTCTCACTGGGACACAGTTCCTGAAGGTGCTGACTCTCACTGGGGGACAGTTCCTTAAGGTGCTGACTCTCACTGGGGGACAGTTACTGAAGGTGCTGACTCTCACTGGGACACAGTTCCTGAAGGTACTGACTCTCACTGGGGGACAGTTCCTGAAGGTGCTGACTCTCACAGGGTCACAGTTCCTGAAGGTGCTGACTCTCACAGGGACACAGTTCCTGAAGGTGCTGATTCTCACAGGGACACAGTTCCTGAAGGTGCTGACTCTCACTGGGTCACAGTTCCTGAAGGTGCTGACTCTCACTGGGAGACAGTTCCTGAAGGTGCTGACTCTCACTGGGACACAGTTCCTGAAGGTGCTGACACTCACTGGGGGACAGTTACTGAAGGTGCTGACTCTCACTGGGACACAGTTCCTGAAGGTACTGACTCTCACTGGGGGACAGTTCCTGAAGGTGCTGACTCTCACAGGGACACAGTTCCTGAAGGTGCTGACTCTCACTGGGAGAGTTCCTGAAGGTGCTGACTCTCACTGGGACATAGTTCCTGAAGGTGCTGACTCTCACTGGGAGGCAGTTCCTGAAGGTGCTGACTCTCACTGGGACACAGTCCCTGAAGGTGCTGACTCTCACTGGGACACAGTTCCTGAAGGTGCTGACTCTCACTGGGGGACAGTTCCGGAAGGTGCTGACTCTCAATGGGGGGACAGTTCCTGAAGGTGCTGACTCTCACTGTGGGGACAGATCCTGAAGGTGCTGACTCTCACTGGGGGGACAGTTCCTCAAGGTGCTGACTCTCACTGGGACACAGTTCCTGAGGGTGCTGACTCTCACTGGGGGACAGTTACTGAAGGCGCTGACACTCACTGGGAGACAGTTACTGAAGGTGCTGACTCTCACTGGGACACAGTTCCTGAAGGTGCACACTCTCACTGGGGGACATTTACTGAAGGTGCTGACTCTCACTGGGGGACAGTTCCTGAAGGTGCTGACCCTCACTGGGAGACAGTTCCTGAAGGTGCTGACTCTCACTGGGACACAGTTCCGGAAGGTGCTGACTCTCACTGGGGGACAGTTCCTGAAGGTGCTGACTCTCACTGCGACACAGTTCCTGTAGGTGCTGACTCTCACTGGGGCACAGTTCCTGAACGTGCTTATTCTCACTGGGACACAGTTCCTGAAGGCGCCGACTCTCATTGGGAGACAGTTCCTGAAGGTGCTGACTCTCACTGAGAGACAGTTCCTGAAGGTGCTGACTCTAACTGGGACAGAGTTGCTGAAGGTGCTGACTCTCACTGGCGGTCAGTTCCTGAAGGTGTTGACTCTCACTGCGGGACAGTTCCTGAAGGTGCTGACTCTCACTGGGAGAGTTCCTGAAGGTGCTGACTCTCACAGGGACACAGTTCCTGAAGGCGCTGACTCTCACTGGGGGACAGTTCCTGAAGGTGCTGACTCTCACTGGGGGACAGTTCCTGAAGGTGCTGACTCTCACTGGGAGGCCGATGCTGAAGGTCCTGATTCTCACTGGGGGACAGTTCCTGAAGGTGCTGACTCTCACTGGGACACAGTTCCTGAAGGTACAGACTCTCACTGGGACACAGTTCCTGAAGGTGCTGACTCTCACTGGGGGACAGTTCCTTAAGGTGCTGACTCTCACTGGGGGACAGTTCCTGAAGGTGCTGACTCTCACTGCGACACAGTTCCTGTAGGTGCTGACTCTCACTGGGGCACAGTTCCTGAAGGTGCTTATTCTCACTGGGACACAGTTCCTGAAGGCGCCGACTCTCATTGGGAGACAGTTCCTGAAGGTGCTGACTCTCACTGAGAGACAGTTCCTGAAGGTGCTGACTCTAACTGGGACAGAGTTGCTGAAGGTGCTGACTCTCACTGGCGGTCAGTTCCTGAAGGTGTTGACTCTCACTGCGGGACAGTTCCTGAAGGTGCTGACTCTCACTGGGAGAGTTCCTGAAGGTGCTGACTCTCACAGGGACACAGTTCCTGAAGGCGCTGACTCTCACTGGGGGACAGTTCCTGAAGGTGCTGACTCTCACTGGGGGACAGTTCCTGAAGGTGCTGACTCTCACTGGGAGGCCGATGCTGAAGGTCCTGATTCTCACTGGGAGACAGTTCCTGCAGGTGCTGACTCTCACTGGGACACAGTTCCTGAAGGTACAGACTCTCACTGGGACACAGTTCCTGAAGGTGCTGACTCTCACTGGGGGACAGTTCCTTAAGGTGCTGACTCTCACTGGGGGACAGTTACTGAAGGTGCTGACTCTCACTGGGACACAGTTCCTTAAGGTACTGACTCTCACTGGGGGACAGTTCCTGAAGGTGCTGACTCTCACAGGGACACAGTTCCTGAAGGTGCTGACTCTCACAGGGACACAGTTCCTGAAGGTGCTGATTCTCACAGGGACACAGTTCCTGAAGGTGCTGACTCTCACTGGGTCACAGTTCCTGAAGGTGCTGACTCTCACTGGGGGACAGTTCCTGAATGTGCTGACTCTCACTGGGAGACAGTCCCTGAAGGTGCTGACTCTCACTGGGACACAGTTCCTGAAGGTGCTGACTCTCACTGGGACACAGTTCCTGAAGATGCTGACTCTCACTGGGGGACAGTTACTGAAGGTGCTGACTCTCACTGGGACACAGTTCCTGAAGGTACTGACTCTCACAGGGACACAGTTCCTGAAGGTGCTGACTCTCACAGGGACACAGTTCCTGAAGGTGCTGACTCTCACTGGGACACAGTCCCTGAAGGTGCTGACTCTCACTGGGACACAGTTCCTGAAGGTGCTGACTCTCACTGGGGGACAGTTCCTGAAGGTGCTGACTCTCACTGGGGGGACAGTTCCTGAAGGTGCTCACTCTCACTGGGGGGACAGTTCCTGAAAGTGCTGACTCTCACTGGGGGGACAGTTCATGAAGGTGTTGACTCTCACTGGGACACAGTTCCTGAAGGTGCTGACTCTCACTGGGACACAGTTCCTGAAGGTGCTGACTCTCACTGGGAGACAGTTCCTGAAGGTGCTGACTCTCACTGGGACACAGTTCCTGAAGGTGCTCAGTCTCACTGGCGGACAGTTACTGAAGGTGCTGACTCTCACTGGGGGACAGTTCCTGAAGGTGCTGACCCTCACTGGGAGACAGTTCCTGAAGGTGCTGACTCTCACTGGGACACAGTTCCTGAAGGTGCTGACTCTCACTGGGGGGCAGTTCCTGAAGGTGCTGACTCTCACTGCGACACAGTTCCTGAAGGTGCTGACTCTCACTGGGACACAGTTCCTGAAGGTGCTGACTCTCACTGGGATACAGTTCCTGAAGGTGCTGATTCTCACTGGGACACAGTTCCTGAAGGTGCTGACTCCCTCTGGGACCAAGTTCCTGAAGGTGCCGACTCTCATTGGCAGACAGTTCCTGAAGGTGCTGACTCTCACTGAGAGACAGTTCCTGAAGGTGCTGACTCTCACTGCGACACAGTTCCTGAAGGTGCTGACTCTCACTGGGACACAGTTCCTGAAGGTGCTGACTCTCACTGGGGAACAGTTCCTGAAGGTGCTGACTCTCACTGGGACACAGTTCCTGAAGGTGCTGACTCTCACTGGGACACAGTTCCTGAAGGTACTGACTCTCACTGGGGGACAGTTCCTGAAGGTGCTGACTCTCACAGGGACACAGTTCCTGAAGGTGCTGACTCTCACTGGGGGACAGTTCCTGAAGGTGCTGACTCTCACTGGGAGGCCGATGCTGAAGGTCCTGATTCTCACTGGGAGACAGTTCCTGAAGGTGCTGACTCTCACTGGGACACAGTTCCTGAAGGTACAGACTCTCACTGGGACACAGTTCCTGAAGGTGCTGACTCTCACTGGGGGACAGTTCCTTAAGGTGCTGACTCTCACTGGGGGACAGTTACTGAAGGTGCTGACTCTCACTGGGACACAGTTCCTGAAGGTACTGACTCTCACTGGGGGACAGTTCCTGAAGGTGCTGACTCTCACAGGGACACAGTTCCTGAAGGTGCTGATTCTCACAGGGACACAGTTCCTGAAGGTGCTGACTCTCACTGGGTCACAGTTCCTGAAGGTGCTGACTCTCACTGGGGGGACAGTTCCTGAAGGTGCTCACTCTCACTGCGGGGACAGTTCCTGAAAGTGCTGACTCTCACTGGGGGGACAGTTCATGAAGGTGTTGACTCTCACTGGGACACAGTTCCTGAAGGTGCTGACTCTCACTGGGACACAGTTCCTGAAGGTGCTGACTCTCACTGGGAGACAGTTCCTGAAGGTGCTGACTCTCACTGGGACACAGTTCCTGAAGGTGCTCAGTCTCACTGGCGGACAGTTACTGAAGGTGCTGACTCTCACTGGGGGACAGTTCCTGAAGGTGCTGACCCTCACTGGGAGACAGTTCCTGAAGGTGCTGACTCTCACTGGGACACAGTTCCTGAAGGTGCTGACTCTCACTGGGGGACAGTTCCTGAAGGTGCTGACTCTCACTGCGACACAGTTCCTGAAGGTGCTGACTCTCACTGGGACACAGTTCCTGAAGGTGCTGACTCTCACTGGGATACAGTTCCTGAAGGTGCTGATTCTCACTGGGACACAGTTCCTGAAGGTGCTGACTCCCTCTGGGACCAAGTTCCTGAAGGTGCCGACTCTCATTGGCAGACAGTTCCTGAAGGTGCTGACTCTCACTGAGAGACAGTTCCTGAAGGTGCTGACTCTCACTGCGACACAGTTCCTGAAGGTGCTGACTCTCACTGGGGGACAGTTCCTGAAGGTGCTGACTCTCACTGGGGAACAGTTCCTGAAGGTGCTGACTCTCACTGGGACACAGTTCCTGAAGGTGCTGACTCTCACTGGGACACAGTTCCTGAAGGTACTGACTCTCACTGGGGGACAGTTCCTGAAGGTGCTGACTCTCACAGGGACACAGTTCCTGAAGGTGCTGACTCTCACTGGGAGAGTTCCTGAAGGTGCTGACTCTCACTGGGACATAGTTCCTGAAGGTGCTGACTCTCACTGGGAGGCAGTTCCTGAAGGTGCTGACTCTCACTGGGACACAGTCCCTGAAGGTGCTGACTCTCACTGGGACACAGTTCCTGAAGGTGCTGACTCTCACTGGGGGACAGTTCCGGAAGGTGCTGACTCTCAATGTGGGGACAGTTCCTGAAGGTGCTGACTCTCACTGTGGGGACAGTTCCTGAAGGTGCTGACTCTCACTGGGGGGACAGTTCCTCAAGGTGCTGACTCTCACTGGGACACAGTTCCTGAGGGTGCTGACTCTCACTGGGGGACAGTTACTGAAGGTGCTGACTCTCACTGGGAGACAGTTACTGAAGGTGCTGACTCTCACTGGGACACAGTTCCTGAAGGTGCACACTCTCACTGGGGGACATTTACTGAAGGTGCTGACTCTCACTGGGGGACAGTTCCTGAAGGTGCTGACCCTCACTGGGAGACAGTTCCTGAAGGTGCTGACTCTCACTGGGACACAGTTCCGGAAGGTGCTGACTCTCACTGGGGGACAGTTCCTGAAGGTGCTGACTCTCACTGCGACACAGTTCCTGAAGGTGCTGACTCTCACTGGGGCACAGTTCCTGAAGGTGCTTATTCTCACTGGGACACAGTTCCTGAAGGCGCCGACTCTCATTGGGAGACAGTTCCTGAAGGTGCTGACTCTCACTGAGAGACAGTTCCTGAAGGTGCTGACTCTAACTGGGACAGAGTTGCTGAAGGTGCTGACTCTCACTGGCGGTCAGTTCCTGAAGGTGTTGACTCTCACTGCGGGACAGTTCCTGAAGGTGCTGACTCTCACTGGGAGAGTTCCTGAAGGTGCTGACTCTCACAGGGACACAGTTCCTGAAGGCGCTGACTCTCACTGGGCGACAGTTCCTGAAGGTGCTGACTCTCACTGGGGGACAGTTCCTGAAGGTGCTGACTCTCACTGGGAGGCCGATGCTGAAGGTCCTGATTCTCACTGGGAGACAGTTCCTGAAGGTGCTGACTCTCACTGGGGGACAGTTCCTTAAGGTGCTGACTCTCACTGGGGGACAGTTACTGAAGGTGCTGACTCTCACTGGGACACAGTTCCTGAAGGTACTGACTCTCACTGGGGGACAGTTCCTGAAGGTGCTGACTCTCACAGGGACACAGTTCCTGAAGGTGCTGACTCTCACAGGGACACAGTTCCTGAAGGTGCTGACTCTCACTGGGTCACAGTTCCTGAAGGTGCTGACTCTCACTGGGGGACAGTTCCTGAATGTTCTGACTCTCACTGGGAGACAGTCCCTGAAGGTGCTGACTCTCACTGGGACACAGTTCCTGAAGGTGCTGACTCTCACTGGGACACAGTTCCTGAAGATGCTGACTCTCACTGGGGGACAGTTACTGAAGGTGCTGACTCTCACAGGGACACAGTTCCTGAAGGTGCTGACTCTCACAGGGACACAGTTCCTGAAGGTGCTGACTCTCACTGGGACACAGTCCCTGAAGGTGCTGACTCTCACTGGGACACAGTTCCTGAAGGTGCTGACTCTCACTGGGGGACAGTTCCTGAAGGTGCTGACTCTCACTGGGGGGACAGTTCCTGAAGGTGCTCACTCTCACTGGGGGGACAGTTCCTGAAATTGCTGACTCTCACTGGGGGGACAGTTCATGAAGGTGTTGACTCTCACTGGGACACAGTTCCTGAAGGTGCTGACTCTCACTGGGACACAGTTCCTGAAGGTGCTGACTCTCAGTGGGAGGCAGTTCCTGAAGGTGCTGACTCTCACTGGGACACAGTTCCTGAAGGTGCTCAGTCTCACTGGCGGACAGTTACTGAAGGTGCTGACTCTCACTGGGGGACAGTTCCTGAAGGTGCTGACCCTCACTGGGAGACAGTTCCTGAAGGTGCTGACTCTCACTGGGACACAGTTCCTGAAGGTGCTGACTCTCACTGGGGGACAGTTCCTGAAGGTGCTGACTCTCACTGCGACACAGTTCCTGAAGGTGCTGACTCTCACTGGGACACAGTTCCTGAAGGTGCTGACTCTCACTGGGATACAGTTCCTGAAGGTGCTGATTCTCACTGGGACACAGTTCCTGAAGGTGCTGACTCCCTCTGGGACCAAGTTTCTGAAGGGGCCGACTCTCATTGGCAGACAGTTCCTGAAGGTGCTGACTCTCACTGAGAGACAGTTCCTGAAGGTGCTGACTCTCACTGCGACACAGTTCCTGTAGGTGCTGACTCTCACTGGGACACAGTTCCTGAAGGTGCTGACTCTCACTGGGGACCAGTTCCTGAAGGTGCTGACTCTCACTGGGACACAGTTCCTGAAGGTGCTGACTCTCACTGGGACACAGTTCCTGGAGGTGCTGACTCTAACTGGGACAGAGTTGCTGAAGGTGCTGACTCTCACTGGCGGTCAGTTCCTGAAGGTGTTGACTCTCACTGCGGGACAGTTCCTGAAGGTGCTGACTCTCACTGGGAGAGTTCCTGAAGGTGCTGACTCTCACAGGGACACAGTTCCTGAAGGCGCTGACTCTCACTGGGGGACAGTTCCTGAAGGTGCTGACTCTCACTGGGGGACAGTTCCTGAAGGTGCTGACTCTCACTGGGAGGCCGATGCTGAAGGTCCTGATTCTCACTGGGAGACAGTTCCTGAAGGTGCTGACCCTCACTGGGACACAGTTCCTTAAGGTACAGACTCTCACTGGGACACAGTTCCTGAAGGTGCTGACTCTCACTGGGGGACAGTTCCTTAAGGTGCTGACTCTCACTGGGGGACAGTTACTGAAGGTGCTGACTCTCACTGGGGGACAGTTCCTGAATGTGCTGACTCTCACTGGGAGACAGTCCCTGAAGGTGCTGACTCTCACTGGGACACAGTTCCTGAAGGTGCTGACTCTCACTGGGACACAGTTCCTGAAGATGCTGACTCTCACTGGGGGACAGTTACTGAAGGTGCTGACTCTCACTGGGACACAGTTCCTGAAGGTACTGACTCTCACAGGGACACAGTTCCTGAAGGTGCTGACTCTCACAGGGACACAGTTCCTGAAGGTGCTGACTCTCACTGGGACACAGTCCCTGAAGGTGCTGACTCTCACTGGGACACAGTTCCTGAAGGTGCTGACTCTCACTGGGGGACAGTTCCTGAAGGTGCTGACTCTCACTGGGGGGACAGTTCCTGAAGGTGCTCACTCTCACTGGGGGAACAGTTCCTGAAAGTGCTGACTCTCTCTGGGGGGACAGTTCATGAAGGTGTTGACTCTCACTGGGACACAGTTCCTGAAGGTGCTGACTCTCACTGGGACACAGTTCCTGAAGGTGCTGACTCTCACTGGGAGACAGTTCCTGAAGGTGCTGACTCTCACTGGGACACAGTTCCTGAAGGTGCTCAGTCTCACTGGCGGACAGTTACTGAAGGTGCTGACTCTCACTGGGGGACAGTTCCTGAAGGTGCTGACCCTCACTGGGAGACAGTTCCTGAAGGTGCTGACTCTCACTGGGACACAGTTCCTGAAGGTGCTGACTCTCACTGGGGGACAGTTCCTGAAGGTGCTGACTCTCACTGCGACACAGTTCCTGAAGGTGCTGACTCTCACTGGGACACAGTTCCTGAAGGTGCTGACTCTCACTGGGATACAGTTCCTGAAGGTGCTGACTCTCACTGGGACACAGTTCCTGAAGGTGCTGACTCTCACTGGGATACAGTTCCTGAAGGTGCTGATTCTCACTGGGCGACAGTTCCTGAAGGTGCTGACTCTCACTGGGGGACAGTTCCTGAAGGTGCTGACTCTCACTGGGAGGCCGATGCTGAAGGTCCTGATTCTCACTGGGAGACAGTTCCTGAAGGTGCTGACTCTCACTGGGGGACAGTTCCTTAAGGTGCTGACTCTCACTGGGGGACAGTTACTGAAGGTGCTGACTCTCACTGGGACACAGTTCCTGAAGGTACTGACTCTCACTGGGGGACAGTTCCTGAAGGTGCTGACTCTCACAGGGACACAGTTCCTGAAGGTGCTGACTCTCACAGGGACACAGTTCCTGAAGGTGCTGACTCTCACTGGGTCACAGTTCCTGAAGGTGCTGACTCTCACTGGGGGACAGTTCCTGAATGTGCTGACTCTCACTGGGAGACAGTCCCTGAAGGTGCTGACTCTCACTGGGACACAGTTCCTGAAGGTGCTGACTCTCACTGGGACACAGTTCCTGAAGATGCTGACTCTTACTGGGGGACAGTTACTGAAGGTGCTGACTCTCACAGGGACACAGTTCCTGAAGGTGCTGACTCTCACAGGGACACAGTTCCTGAAGGTGCTGACTCTCACTGGGACACAGTCCCTGAAGGTGCTGACTCTCACTGGGACACAGTTCCTGAAGGTGCTGACTCTCACTGGGGGACAGTTCCTGAAGGTGCTGACTCTCACTGGGGGGACAGTTCCTGAAGGTGCTCACTCTCACTGGGGGGACAGTTCCTGAAATTGCTGACTCTCACTGGGGGGACAGTTCATGAAGGTGTTGACTCTCACTGGGACACAGTTCCTGAAGGTGCTGACTCTCACTGGGACACAGTTCCTGAAGGTGCTGACTCTCACTGGGAGGCAGTTCCTGAAGGTGCTGACTCTCACTGGGACACAGTTCCTGAAGGTGCTCAGTCTCACTGGCGGACAGTTACTGAAGGTGCTGACTCTCACTGGGGGACAGTTCCTGAAGGTGCTGACCCTCACTGGGAGACAGTTCCTGAAGGTGCTGACTCTCACTGGGACACAGTTCCTGAAGGTGCTGACTCTCACTGGGGGACAGTTCCTGAAGGTGCTGACTCTCACTGCGACACAGTTCCTGAAGGTGCTGACTCTCACTGGGACACAGTTCCTGAAGGTGCTGACTCTCACTGGGATACAGTTCCTGAAGGTGCTGATTCTCACTGGGACACAGTTCCTGAAGGTGCTGACTCCCTCTGGGACCAAGTTTCTGAAGGGGCCGACTCTCATTGGCAGACAGTTCCTGAAGGTGCTGACTCTCACTGAGAGACAGTTCCTGAAGGTGCTGACTCTCACTGCGACACAGTTCCTGTAGGTGCTGACTCTCACTGGGACACAGTTCCTGAAGGTGCTGACTCTCACTGGGGACCAGTTCCTGAAGGTGCTGACTCTCACTGGGACACAGTTCCTGAAGGTGCTGACTCTCACTGGGACACAGTTCCTGGAGGTGCTGACTCTAACTGGGACAGAGTTGCTGAAGGTGCTGACTCTCACTGGCGGTCAGTTCCTGAAGGTGTTGACTCTCACTGCGGGACAGTTCCTGAAGGTGCTGACTCTCACTGGGAGAGTTCCTGAAGGTGCTGACTCTCACAGGGACACAGTTCCTGAAGGCGCTGACTCTCACTGGGGGACAGTTCCTGAAGGTGCTGACTCTCACTGGGGGACAGTTCCTGAAGGTGCTGACTCTCACTGGGAGGCCGATGCTGAAGGTCCTGATTCTCACTGGGAGACAGTTCCTGAAGGTGCTGACCCTCACTGGGACACAGTTCCTGAAGGTACAGACTCTCACTGGGACACAGTTCCTGAAGGTGCTGACTCTCACTGGGGGACAGTTCCTTAAGGTGCTGACTCTCACTGGGGGACAGTTACTGAAGGTGCTGACTCTCACTGGGGGACAGTTCCTGAATGTGCTGACTCTCACTGGGAGACAGTCCCTGAAGGTGCTGACTCTCACTGGGACACAGTTCCTGAAGGTGCTGACTCTCACTGGGACACAGTTCCTGAAGATGCTGACTCTCACTGGGGGACAGTTACTGAAGGTGCTGACTCTCACTGGGACACAGTTCCTGAAGGTACTGACTCTCACAGGGACACAGTTCCTGAAGGTGCTGACTCTCACAGGGACACAGTTCCTGAAGGTGCTGACTCTCACTGGGACACAGTCCCTGAAGGTGCTGACTCTCACTGGGACACAGTTCCTGAAGGTGCTGACTCTCACTGGGGGACAGTTCCTGAAGGTGCTGACTCTCACTGGGGGGACAGTTCCTGAAGGTGCTCACTCTCACTGGGGGGACAGTTCCTGAAAGTGCTGACTCTCACTGGGGGGACAGTTCATGAAGGTGTTGACTCTCACTGGGACACAGTTCCTGAAGGTGCTGACTCTCACTGGGACACAGTTCCTGAAGGTGCTGACTCTCAGTGGGAGACAGTTCCTGAAGGTGCTGACTCTCACTGGGACACAGTTCCTGAAGGTGCTCAGTCTCACTGGCGGACAGTTACTGAAGGTGCTGACTCTCACTGGGGGACAGTTCCTGAAGGTGCTGACCCTCACTGGGAGACAGTTCCTGAAGGTGCTGACTCTCACTGGGACACAGTTCCTGAAGGTGCTGACTCTCACTGGGGGACAGTTCCTGAAGGTGCTGAATCTCACTGCGACACAGTTCCTGAAGGTGCTGACTCTCACTGGGACACAGTTCCTGAAGGTGCTGACTCTCACTGGGATACAGTTCCTGAAGGTGCTGATTCTCACAGGGACACAGTTCCTGAAGGTGCTGACTCCCTCTGGGACCAAGTTCCTGAAGGTGCCGACTCTCATTGGCAGAGAGTTCCTGAAGGTGCTGACTCTCACTGAGAGACAGTTCCTGTAGGTGCTGACTCTCACTGCGACACAGTTCCTGAAGGTGCTGACTCTCACTGGGACACAGTTCCTGAAGGTGCTGACTCTCACTGGGGAACAGTTCCTGAAGGTGCTGACTCTCACTGGGACACAGTTCCTGAAGGTGCTGACTCTCACTGGGACACAGTTCCTGAAGGTACTGACTCTCACTGGGGGACAGTTCCTGAAGGTGCTGACTCTCACAGGGACACAGTTCCTGAAGGTGCTGACTCTCACTGGGAGAGTTCCTGAAGGTGCTGACTCTCACTGGGACATAGTTCCTGAAGGTGCTGACTCTCACTGGGAGGCAGTTCCTGAAGGTGCTGACTCTCACTGGGACACAGTCCCTGAAGGTGCTGACTCTCACTGGGACACAGTTCCTGAAGGTGATGACTCTCACTGGGGGACAGTTCCGGAAGGTGCTGACTCTCAATGGGGGGACAGTTCCTGAAGGTGCTGACTCTCACTGTGGGGACAGTTCCTGAAGGTGCTGACTCTCACTGGGGGGACAGTTCCTCAAGGTGCTGACTCTCACTGGGACACAGTTCCTGAGGGTGCTGACTCTGACTGGGGGACAGTTACTGAAGGTGCTGACTCTCACTGGGAGACAGTTACTGAAGGTGCTGACTCTCACTGGGACACAGTTCCTGAAGGTGCACACTCTCACTGGGGGACATTTACAGAAGGTGCTGACTCTCACTGGGGGACAGTTCCTGAAGGTGCTGACCCTCACTGGGAGACAGTTCCTGAAGATGCTGACTCTCACTGGGACACAGTTCCGGAAGGTGCTGACTCTCACTGGGGGACAGTTCCTGAAGGTGCTGACTCTCACTGCGACACAGTTCCTGAAGGTGCTGACTCTCACTGGGGCACAGTTCCTGAAGGTGCTTATTCTCACTGGGACACAGTTCCTGAAGGCGCCGACTCTCATTGGGAGACAGTTCCTGAAGGTGCTGACTCTCACTGAGAGACAGTTCCTGAAGGTGCTGACTCTAACTGGGACAGAGTTGCTGAAGGTGCTGACTCTCACTGGCGGTCAGTTCCTGAAGGTGTTGACTCTCACTGGGAGGCCGATGCTGAAGATCCTGATTCTCACTGGGAGACAGTTCCTGAAGGTGCTGACTCTCACTGGGACACAGTTCCTCAAGGTACAGACTCTCACTGGGGGACAGTTCCTTAAGGTGCTGACTCTCACTGGGGGACAGTTACTGAAGGTGCTGACTCTCACTGGGACACAGTTCCTGAAGGTACTGACTCTCACTGGGGGACAGTTCCTGAAGGTGCTGACTCTCACAGGGACACAGTTCCTGAAGGTGCTGACTCTCACAGGGACACAGTTCCTGAAGGTGCTGACTCTCACTGGGTCATAGTTCCTGAAGGTGCTGACTCTCACTGGGGGACAGTTCCTGAATGTGCTGACTCTCACTGGGAGACAGTCCCTGAAGGTGCTGACTCTCACTGGGACACAGTTCCTGAAGGTGCTGACTCTCACTGGGACACAGTTCCTGAAGATGCTGACTCTCACTGGGGGACAGTTACTGAAGGTGCTGACTCTCACAGGGACACAGTTCCTGAAGGTGCTGACTCTCACAGGGACACAGTTCCTGAACGTGCTGACTCTCACTGGGACACAGTTCCTGAAGGTACTGACTCTCACTGGGGGACAGTTCCTGAAGGTGCTGACTCTCACAGGGACACAGTTCCTGAAGGTGCTGACTCTCACAGGGACACAGTTCCTGAAGGTGCTGACTCTCACTTGGTCACAGTTCCTGAAGGTGCTGACTCTCACTGGGGGGACAGTTCCTCAAGGTGCTGACTCTCACTGGGACACAGTTCCTGAGGGTGCTGACTCTCACTGGGGGACAGTTACTGAAGGTGCTGACTCTCACTGGGAGACAGTTACTGAAGGTGCTGACTCTCACTGGGACACAGTTCCTGAAGGTGCACACTCTCACTGGGGGACATTTACAGAAGGTGCTGACTCTCACTGGGGGACAGTTCCTGAAGGTGCTGACCCTCACTGGGAGACAGTTCCTGAAGATGCTGACTCTCACTGGGACACAGTTCCGGAAGGTGCTGACTCTCACTGGGGGACAGTTCCTGAAGGTGCTGACTCTCACTGGGACACAGTTCCTGAAGGTGCTGACTCTCACTGGGGGACAGTTCCTGAAGGTGCTGACTCTCACTGCGACACAGTTCCTGAAGGTGCTGACTCTCACTGGGACACAGTTCCTGAAGGTGCTGACTCTCACTGGGATACAGTTCCTGAAGGTGCTGATTCTCACTGGGACACAGTTCCTGAAGGTGCTGACTCCCTCTGGGACCAAGTTCCTGAAGGTGCCGACTCTCATTGGCAGACAGTTCCTGAAGGTGCTGACTCTCACTGAGAGACAGTTCCTGAAGGTGCTGACTCTCACTGCGACACAGTTCCTGTAGGTGCTGACTCTCACTGGGACACAGTTCCTGAAGGTGCTGACTCTCACTGGGGAACAGTTCCTGAAGGTGCTGACTCTCACTGGGACACAGTTCCTGAAGGTGCTGACTCTCACTGGGACACAGTTCCTGGAGGTGCTGACTCTCACTGGGACACAGTTCCTTAAGGTGCTGACTCTCACTGGGACACAGTTCCTGAAGTTGCTGACTCTCACTGGGACACAGTTCCTGAAGGCGCTGACTCTCACTGGGACACAGTTCCTGAAGATGCTGACTCTCACTGGGACACAGTTCCTGAAGCTGCTGACTCTCACTGAGACACAGTTCCTGAAGGCGCTGCCTCTCACTGGGACACAGTTCCTGAAGGCGCTGACTCTCACTGGGACACAGTTCCTGAAGGCGCTGACTCTCACTGGGACACAGTTCCTGAAGGTGCTGACTCTCACTGGGGTACAGTCCCTGAAGGTGCTGACTCTCACTGGGGGACAGTTCCTGAAGGCGCTGACACTCACTGGGACACAGTTCCTGAAGGTGCTGACTCTCACTGGGACACAGTTCCTGAAGGTGCTGACTCTCACTGGGACACAGTTCCTGAAGGTGCTGACTCTCACTGGGACACAGTTCCTGAAGGTGCTGACTCTCCCTGGGGGACAGTTCCTGAAGGTGCTGACTCTCACTGGGACACAGTTCCTGAAGGTACTGACTCTCACTGGGACACAGTTTCTGAAGGTACTGACTCTCACTGGGACACAGTTCCTGAAGGTACTGACTCTCACTGGGACACAGTTCCTTAAGGTACAGACTCTCACTGTGACATAGTTCCTGAAGGTGCTGACTCTCACTGGGATGCAGTTCCTGAGGGTGCTGACTCTCACTGGGACACAGTCCCTGAAGGTGCTGACTCTCACTGGGACACAGTTCCTGAAGGTGCTGACTCTCACTGGGGGACAGTTCCTGAAGGTGCTGACTCTCACTGGGGGGACAGTTCCTGAAGGTGCTGACTCTCACTGTGGGGACAGTTCCTGAAGGTGCTGACTCTCACTGGGGGGACAGTTCCTGAAGGTGCTGACTCTCACTGGGACACAGTTCCTGAAGGTGCTGACTCTCACTGGGGGACAGTTACTGAAGGTGCTGACTCTCACTGGGAGACAGTTCCTGAAGGTGCTGACTCTCACTGGGACACAGTTCCTGAAGGTGCACACTCTCACTGGGGGACATTTACTGAAGGTGCTGACTCTCACTGGGGGACAGTTCCTGAAGGTGCTGACCCTCACTGGGACACAGTTCCTGAAGGTGCTGACTCTCACTGGGGTACAGTCCCTGAAGGTGCTGACTCTCACTGGGGGACAGTTCCTGAAGGCGCTGACACTCACTGGGACACAGTTCCTGAAGGTGCTGACTCTCACTGGGACACAGTTCCTGAAGGTGCTGACTCTCACTGGGACACAGTTCCTGAAGGTGCTGACTCTCACTGGGACACAGTTCCTGAAGGTGCTGACTCTCCCTGGGGGACAGTTCCTGAAGGTGCTGACTCTCACTGGGACACAGTTCCTGAAGATGCTGACTCTCACTGGGACACAGTTCCTGAAGGTGCTGACTCTCACTGGGACACAGTTCCTGAAGGTGCTGACTCTCACTGGGACACAGTTCCTGAAGTTGCTGACTCTCACTGGGACACAGTTCCTGAAGGCGCTGACTCTCACTGGGACACAGTTCCTGAAGATGCTGACTCTCACTGGGACACAGTTCCTGAAGCTGCTGACTCTCACTGAGACACAGTTCCTGAAGGCGCTGCCTCTCACTGGGACACAGTTCCTGAAGGCGCTGACTCTCACTGGGACACAGTTCCTGAAGGCGCTGACTCTCACTGGGACACAGTTCCTGAAGGTGCTGACTCTCACTGGGGTACAGTCCCTGAAGGTGCTGACTCTCACTGGGGGACAGTTCCTGAAGGCGCTGACACTCACTGGGACACAGTTCCTGAAGGTGCTGACTCTCACTGGGACACAGTTCCTGAAGGTGCTGACTCTCACTGGGACACAGTTCCTGAAGGTGCTGACTCTCACTGGGACACAGTTCCTGAAGGTGCTGACTCTCCCTGGGGGACAGTTCCTGAAGGTGCTGACTCTCACTGGGACACAGTTCCTGAAGGTACTGACTCTCACTGGGACACAGTTTCTGAAGGTACTGACTCTCACTGGGACACAGTTCTTGAAGGTACTGACTCTCACTGGGACACAGTTCCTTAAGGTACAGACTCTCACTGTGACATAGTTCCTGAAGGTGCTGACTCTCACTGGGATGCAGTTCCTGAGGGTGCTGACTCTCACTGGGACACAGTCCCTGAAGGTGCTGACTCTCACTGGGACACAGTTCCTGAAGGTGCTGACTCTCACTGGGGGACAGTTCCTGAAGGTGCTGACTCTCACTGGGGGGACAGTTCCTGAAGGTGCTGACTCTCACTGTGGGGACAGTTCCTGAAGGTGCTGACTCTCACTGGGGGGACAGTTCCTGAAGGTGCTGACTCTCACTGGGACACAGTTCCTGAAGGTGCTGACTCTCACTGGGGGACAGTTACTGAAGGTGCTGACTCTCACTGGGAGACAGTTCCTGAAGGTGCACACTCTCACTGGGGGACATTTACTGAAGGTGCTGACTCTCACTGGGGGACAGTTCCTGAAGGTGCTGACCCTCACTGGGAGACAGTTCCTGAAGGTGCTGACTCTCACTGGGACACATTTCCGGAAGGTGCTGACTCTCACTGGGGGACAGTTCCTGAAGGTGCTGACTCTCACTGCGACACAGTTCCTGAAGGTGCTGACTCTCACTGGGGCACAGTTCCTGAAGGTGCTTATTCTCACTGGGACACAGTTCCTGAAGATGCTGACTCTCACTGGGGGACAGTTACTGAAGGTGCTGACTCTCACAGGGACACAGTTCCTGAAGGTGCTGACTCTCACTGGGACACAGTTCCTGAAGGTGCTCAGTCTCACTGGCGGACAGTTACTGAAGGTGCTGACTCTCACTGGGGGACAGTTCCTGAAGGTGCTGACCCTCACTGGGAGACAGTTCCTGAAGGTGCTGACTCTCACTGGGACACAGTTCCTGAAGGTGCTGACTCTCACTGGGGGACAGTTCCTGAAGGTGCTGACTCTCACTGCGACACAGTTCCTGAAGGTGCTGACTCTCACTGGGACACAGTTCCTGAAGGTGCTGACTCTCACTGGGATACAGTTCCTGAAGGTGCTGACTCTCACTGGGACACAGTTCCTGAAGGTGCTGACTCTCACTGGGATACAGTTCCTGAAGGTGCTGATTCTCACTGGGCGACAGTTCCTGAAGGTGCTGACTCTCACTGGGGGACAGTTCCTGAAGGTGCTGACTCTCACTGGGAGGCCGATGCTGAAGGTCCTGATTCTCACTGGGAGACAGTTCCTGAAGGTGCTGACTCTCACTGGGGGACAGTTCCTTAAGGTGCTGACTCTCACTGGGGGACAGTTACTGAAGGTGCTGACTCTCACTGGGACACAGTTCCTGAAGGTACTGACTCTCACTGGGGGACAGTTCCTGAAGGTGCTGACTCTCACAGGGACACAGTTCCTGAAGGTGCTGACTCTCACAGGGACACAGTTCCTGAAGGTGCTGACTCTCACTGGGTCACAGTTCCTGAAGGTGCTGACTCTCACTGGGGGACAGTTCCTGAATGTGCTGACTCTCACTGGGAGACAGTCCCTGAAGGTGCTGACTCTCACTGGGACACAGTTCCTGAAGGTGCTGACTCTCACTGGGACACAGTTCCTGAAGATGCTGACTCTCACTGGGGGACAGTTACTGAAGGTGCTGACTCTCACAGGGACACAGTTCCTGAAGGTGCTGACTCTCACAGGGACACAGTTCCTGAAGGTGCTGACTCTCACTGGGACACAGTCCCTGAAGGTGCTGACTCTCACTGGGACACAGTTCCTGAAGGTGCTGACTCTCACTGGGGGACAGTTCCTGAAGGTGCTGACTCTCACTGGGGGGACAGTTCCTGAAGGTGCTCACTCTCACTGGGGGGACAGTTCCTGAAATTGCTGACTCTCACTGGGGGGACAGTTCATGAAGGTGTTGACTCTCACTGGGACACAGTTCCTGAAGGTGCTGACTCTCACTGGGACACAGTTCCTGAAGGTGCTGACTCTCACTGGGAGGCAGTTCCTGAAGGTGCTGACTCTCACTGGGACACAGTTCCTGAAGGTGCTCAGTCTCACTGGCGGACAGTTACTGAAGGTGCTGACTCTCACTGGGGGACAGTTCCTGAAGGTGCTGACCCTCACTGGGAGACAGTTCCTGAAGGTGCTGACTCTCACTGGGACACAGTTCCTGAAGGTGCTGACTCTCACTGGGGGACAGTTCCTGAAGGTGCTGACTCTCACTGCGACACAGTTCCTGAAGGTGCTGACTCTCACTGGGACACAGTTCCTGAAGGTGCTGACTCTCACTGGGATACAGTTCCTGAAGGTGCTGATTCTCACTGGGACACAGTTCCTGAAGGTGCTGACTCCCTCTGGGACCAAGTTTCTGAAGGGGCCGACTCTCATTGGCAGACAGTTCCTGAAGGTGCTGACTCTCACTGAGAGACAGTTCCTGAAGGTGCTGACTCTCACTGCGACACAGTTCCTGTAGGTGCTGACTCTCACTGGGACACAGTTCCTGAAGGTGCTGACTCTCACTGGGGACCAGTTCCTGAAGGTGCTGACTCTCACTGGGACACAGTTCCTGAAGGTGCTGACTCTCACTGGGACACAGTTCCTGGAGGTGCTGACTCTAACTGGGACAGAGTTGCTGAAGGTGCTGACTCTCACTGGCGGTCAGTTCCTGAAGGTGTTGACTCTCACTGCGGGACAGTTCCTGAAGGTGCTGACTCTCACTGGGAGAGTTCCTGAAGGTGCTGACTCTCACAGGGACACAGTTCCTGAAGGCGCTGACTCTCACTGGGGGACAGTTCCTGAAGGTGCTGACTCTCACTGGGGGACAGTTCCTGAAGGTGCTGACTCTCACTGGGAGGCCGATGCTGAAGGTCCTGATTCTCACTGGGAGACAGTTCCTGAAGGTGCTGACCCTCACTGGGACACAGTTCCTGAAGGTACAGACTCTCACTGGGACACAGTTCCTGAAGGTGCTGACTCTCACTGGGGGACAGTTCCTTAAGGTGCTGACTCTCACTGGGGGACAGTTACTGAAGGTGCTGACTCTCACTGGGGGACAGTTCCTGAATGTGCTGACTCTCACTGGGAGACAGTCCCTGAAGGTGCTGACTCTCACTGGGACACAGTTCCTGAAGGTGCTGACTCTCACTGGAACACAGTTCCTGAAGATGCTGACTCTCACTGGGGGACAGTTACTGAAGGTGCTGACTCTCACTGGGACACAGTTCCTGAAGGTACTGACTCTCACAGGGACACAGTTCCTGAAGGTGCTGACTCTCACAGGGACACAGTTCCTGAAGGTGCTGACTCTCACTGGGACACAGTCCCTGAAGGTGCTGACTCTCACTGGGACACAGTTCCTGAAGGTGCTGACTCTCACTGGGGGACAGTTCCTGAAGGTGCTGACTCTCACTGGGGGGACAGTTCCTGAAGGTGCTCACTCTCACTGGGGGGACAGTTCCTGAAAGTGCTGACTCTCACTGGGGGGACAGTTCATGAAGGTGTTGACTCTCACTGGGACACAGTTCCTGAAGGTGCTGACTCTCACTGGGACACAGTTCCTGAAGGTGCTGACTCTCAGTGGGAGACAGTTCCTGAAGGTGCTGACTCTCACTGGGACACAGTTCCTGAAGGTGCTCAGTCTCACTGGCGGACAGTTACTGAAGGTGCTGACTCTCACTGGGGGACAGTTCCTGAAGGTGCTGACCCTCACTGGGAGACAGTTCCTGAAGGTGCTGACTCTCACTGGGACACAGTTCCTGAAGGTGCTGACTCTCACTGGGGGACAGTTCCTGAAGGTGCTGAATCTCACTGCGACACAGTTCCTGAAGGTGCTGACTCTCACTGGGACACAGTTCCTGAAGGTGCTGACTCTCACTGGGATACAGTTCCTGAAGGTGCTGATTCTCACAGGGACACAGTTCCTGAAGGTGCTGACTCCCTCTGGGACCAAGTTCCTGAAGGTGCCGACTCTCATTGGCAGAGAGTTCCTGAAGGTGCTGACTCTCACTGAGAGACAGTTCCTGTAGGTGCTGACTCTCACTGCGACACAGTTCCTGAAGGTGCTGACTCTCACTGGGACACAGTTCCTGAAGGTGCTGACTCTCACTGGGGAACAGTTCCTGAAGGTGCTGACTCTCACTGGGACACAGTTCCTGAAGGTGCTGACTCTCACTGGGACACAGTTCCTGAAGGTACTGACTCTCACTGGGGGACAGTTCCTGAAGGTGCTGACTCTCACAGGGACACAGTTCCTGAAGGTGCTGACTCTCACTGGGAGAGTTCCTGAAGGTGCTGACTCTCACTGGGACATAGTTCCTGAAGGTGCTGACTCTCACTGGGAGGCAGTTCCTGAAGGTGCTGACTCTCACTGGGACACAGTCCCTGAAGGTGCTGACTCTCACTGGGACACAGTTCCTGAAGGTGATGACTCTCACTGGGGGACAGTTCCGGAAGGTGCTGACTCTCAATGGGGGGACAGTTCCTGAAGGTGCTGACTCTCACTGTGGGGACAGTTCCTGAAGGTGCTGACTCTCACTGGGGGGACAGTTCCTCAAGGTGCTGACTCTCACTGGGACACAGTTCCTGAGGGTGCTGACTCTGACTGGGGGACAGTTACTGAAGGTGCTGACTCTCACTGGGAGACAGTTACTGAAGGTGCTGACTCTCACTGGGACACAGTTCCTGAAGGTGCACACTCTCACTGGGGGACATTTACAGAAGGTGCTGACTCTCACTGGGGGACAGTTCCTGAAGGTGCTGACCCTCACTGGGAGACAGTTCCTGAAGATGCTGACTCTCACTGGGACACAGTTCCGGAAGGTGCTGACTCTCACTGGGGGACAGTTCCTGAAGGTGCTGACTCTCACTGCGACACAGTTCCTGAAGGTGCTGACTCTCACTGGGGCACAGTTCCTGAAGGTGCTTATTCTCACTGGGACACAGTTCCTGAAGGCGCCGACTCTCATTGGGAGACAGTTCCTGAAGGTGCTGACTCTCACTGAGAGACAGTTCCTGAAGGTGCTGACTCTAACTGGGACAGAGTTGCTGAAGGTGCTGACTCTCACTGGCGGTCAGTTCCTGAAGGTGTTGACTCTCACTGGGAGGCCGATGCTGAAGATCCTGATTCTCACTGGGAGACAGTTCCTGAAGGTGCTGACTCTCACTGGGACACAGTTCCTCAAGGTACAGACTCTCACTGGGGGACAGTTCCTTAAGGTGCTGACTCTCACTGGGGGACAGTTACTGAAGGTGCTGACTCTCACTGGGACACAGTTCCTGAAGGTACTGACTCTCACTGGGGGACAGTTCCTGAAGGTGCTGACTCTCACAGGGACACAGTTCCTGAAGGTGCTGACTCTCACAGGGACACAGTTCCTGAAGGTGCTGACTCTCACTGGGTCATAGTTCCTGAAGGTGCTGACTCTCACTGGGGGACAGTTCCTGAATGTGCTGACTCTCACTGGGAGACAGTCCCTGAAGGTGCTGACTCTCACTGGGACACAGTTCCTGAAGGTGCTGACTCTCACTGGGACACAGTTCCTGAAGATGCTGACTCTCACTGGGGGACAGTTACTGAAGGTGCTGACTCTCACAGGGACACAGTTCCTGAAGGTGCTGACTCTCACAGGGACACAGTTCCTGAACGTGCTGACTCTCACTGGGACACAGTTCCTGAAGGTACTGACTCTCACTGGGGGACAGTTCCTGAAGGTGCTGACTCTCACAGGGACACAGTTCCTGAAGGTGCTGACTCTCACAGGGACACAGTTCCTGAAGGTGCTGACTCTCACTTGGTCACAGTTCCTGAAGGTGCTGACTCTCACTGGGGGGACAGTTCCTCAAGGTGCTGACTCTCACTGGGACACAGTTCCTGAGGGTGCTGACTCTCACTGGGGGACAGTTACTGAAGGTGCTGACTCTCACTGGGAGACAGTTACTGAAGGTGCTGACTCTCACTGGGACACAGTTCCTGAAGGTGCACACTCTCACTGGGGGACATTTACAGAAGGTGCTGACTCTCACTGGGGGACAGTTCCTGAAGGTGCTGACCCTCACTGGGAGACAGTTCCTGAAGATGCTGACTCTCACTGGGACACAGTTCCGGAAGGTGCTGACTCTCACTGGGGGACAGTTCCTGAAGGTGCTGACTCTCACTGGGACACAGTTCCTGAAGGTGCTGACTCTCACTGGGGGACAGTTCCTGAAGGTGCTGACTCTCACTGCGACACAGTTCCTGAAGGTGCTGACTCTCACTGGGACACAGTTCCTGAAGGTGCTGACTCTCACTGGGATACAGTTCCTGAAGGTGCTGATTCTCACTGGGACACAGTTCCTGAAGGTGCTGACTCCCTCTGGGACCAAGTTCCTGAAGGTGCCGACTCTCATTGGCAGACAGTTCCTGAAGGTGCTGACTCTCACTGAGAGACAGTTCCTGAAGGTGCTGACTCTCACTGCGACACAGTTCCTGTAGGTGCTGACTCTCACTGGGACACAGTTCCTGAAGGTGCTGACTCTCACTGGGGAACAGTTCCTGAAGGTGCTGACTCTCACTGGGACACAGTTCCTGAAGGTGCTGACTCTCACTGGGACACAGTTCCTGGAGGTGCTGACTCTCACTGGGACACAGTTCCTTAAGGTGCTGACTCTCACTGGGACACAGTTCCTGAAGTTGCTGACTCTCACTGGGACACAGTTCCTGAAGGCGCTGACTCTCACTGGGACACAGTTCCTGAAGATGCTGACTCTCACTGGGACACAGTTCCTGAAGCTGCTGACTCTCACTGAGACACAGTTCCTGAAGGCGCTGCCTCTCACTGGGACACAGTTCCTGAAGGCGCTGACTCTCACTGGGACACAGTTCCTGAAGGCGCTGACTCTCACTGGGACACAGTTCCTGAAGGTGCTGACTCTCACTGGGGTACAGTCCCTGAAGGTGCTGACTCTCACTGGGGGACAGTTCCTGAAGGCGCTGACACTCACTGGGACACAGTTCCTGAAGGTGCTGACTCTCACTGGGACACAGTTCCTGAAGGTGCTGACTCTCACTGGGACACAGTTCCTGAAGGTGCTGACTCTCACTGGGACACAGTTCCTGAAGGTGCTGACTCTCCCTGGGGGACAGTTCCTGAAGGTGCTGACTCTCACTGGGACACAGTTCCTGAAGGTACTGACTCTCACTGGGACACAGTTTCTGAAGGTACTGACTCTCACTGGGACACAGTTCCTGAAGGTACTGACTCTCACTGGGACACAGTTCCTTAAGGTACAGACTCTCACTGTGACATAGTTCCTGAAGGTGCTGACTCTCACTGGGATGCAGTTCCTGAGGGTGCTGACTCTCACTGGGACACAGTCCCTGAAGGTGCTGACTCTCACTGGGACACAGTTCCTGAAGGTGCTGACTCTCACTGGGGGACAGTTCCTGAAGGTGCTGACTCTCACTGGGGGGACAGTTCCTGAAGGTGCTGACTCTCACTGTGGGGACAGTTCCTGAAGGTGCTGACTCTCACTGGGGGGACAGTTCCTGAAGGTGCTGACTCTCACTGGGACACAGTTCCTGAAGGTGCTGACTCTCACTGGGGGACAGTTACTGAAGGTGCTGACTCTCACTGGGAGACAGTTCCTGAAGGTGCTGACTCTCACTGGGACACAGTTCCTGAAGGTGCACACTCTCACTGGGGGACATTTACTGAAGGTGCTGACTCTCACTGGGGGACAGTTCCTGAAGGTGCTGACCCTCACTGGGACACAGTTCCTGAAGGTGCTGACTCTCACTGGGGTACAGTCCCTGAAGGTGCTGACTCTCACTGGGGGACAGTTCCTGAAGGCGCTGACACTCACTGGGACACAGTTCCTGAAGGTGCTGACTCTCACTGGGACACAGTTCCTGAAGGTGCTGACTCTCACTGGGACACAGTTCCTGAAGGTGCTGACTCTCACTGGGACACAGTTCCTGAAGGTGCTGACTCTCCCTGGGGGACAGTTCCTGAAGGTGCTGACTCTCACTGGGACACAGTTCCTGAAGATGCTGACTCTCACTGGGACACAGTTCCTGAAGGTGCTGACTCTCACTGGGACACAGTTCCTGAAGGTGCTGACTCTCACTGGGACACAGTTCCTGAAGTTGCTGACTCTCACTGGGACACAGTTCCTGAAGGCGCTGACTCTCACTGGGACACAGTTCCTGAAGATGCTGACTCTCACTGGGACACAGTTCCTGAAGCTGCTGACTCTCACTGAGACACAGTTCCTGAAGGCGCTGCCTCTCACTGGGACACAGTTCCTGAAGGCGCTGACTCTCACTGGGACACAGTTCCTGAAGGCGCTGACTCTCACTGGGACACAGTTCCTGAAGGTGCTGACTCTCACTGGGGTACAGTCCCTGAAGGTGCTGACTCTCACTGGGGGACAGTTCCTGAAGGCGCTGACACTCACTGGGACACAGTTCCTGAAGGTGCTGACTCTCACTGGGACACAGTTCCTGAAGGTGCTGACTCTCACTGGGACACAGTTCCTGAAGGTGCTGACTCTCACTGGGACACAGTTCCTGAAGGTGCTGACTCTCCCTGGGGGACAGTTCCTGAAGGTGCTGACTCTCACTGGGACACAGTTCCTGAAGGTACTGACTCTCACTGGGACACAGTTTCTGAAGGTACTGACTCTCACTGGGACACAGTTCCTGAAGGTACTGACTCTCACTGGGACACAGTTCCTTAAGGTACAGACTCTCACTGTGACATAGTTCCTGAAGGTGCTGACTCTCACTGGGATGCAGTTCCTGAGGGTGCTGACTCTCACTGGGACACAGTCCCTGAAGGTGCTGACTCTCACTGGGACACAGTTCCTGAAGGTGCTGACTCTCACTGGGGGACAGTTCCTGAAGGTGCTGACTCTCACTGGGGGGACAGTTCCTGAAGGTGCTGACTCTCACTGTGGGGACAGTTCCTGAAGGTGCTGACTCTCACTGGGGGGACAGTTCCTGAAGGTGCTGACTCTCACTGGGACACAGTTCCTGAAGGTGCTGACTCTCACTGGGGGACAGTTACTGAAGGTGCTGACTCTCACTGGGAGACAGTTCCTGAAGGTGCACACTCTCACTGGGGGACATTTACTGAAGGTGCTGACTCTCACTGGGGGACAGTTCCTGAAGGTGCTGACCCTCACTGGGAGACAGTTCCTGAAGGTGCTGACTCTCACTGGGACACATTTCCGGAAGGTGCTGACTCTCACTGGGGGACAGTTCCTGAAGGTGCTGACTCTCACTGCGACACAGTTCCTGAAGGTGCTGACTCTCACTGGGGCACAGTTCCTGAAGGTGCTTATTCTCACTGGGACACAGTTCCTGAAGGCGCCGACTCTCATTGGGAGACAGTTCCTGAAGGTGCTGACTCTCACTGAGAGACAGTTCCTGAAGGTGCTGACTAACTGGGACAGAGTTGCTGAAGGTGCTGACTCTCACTGGCGGTCAGTTCCTGAAGGTGTTGACTCTCACTGCGGGACAGTTCCTGAAGGTGCTGACTCTCACTGGGAGAGTTCCTGAAGGTGCTGACTCTCACAGGGACACAGTTCCTGAAGGCGCTGACTCTCACTGGGGGACAGTTCCTGAAGGTGCTGACTCTCACTGGGACACAGTTCCTGAAGGTGCTGACTCTCACAGGGACACAGTTCCTGAAGGTGCTGACTCTCACTGGGGGACAGTTCCTCAAGCTGTTGTCTCTCTCTGGGGGACAGGTTCTGAAGGTGCTGACTCTCACTGGGACCCATTTCCTGAAGGTGCTGACTCTCACTGGGAGACAGTTCCTGAAGGTGCTGACTCTCTCTGGGGGACAGTTCCTGAAGGTGCTGACTCTCACTGGGAGACAGTTCCTGAAGGTGCTGACTCTCAATGGGGGACAGTTCCTGACGATGCTGACTCTCACTAGGGGACAGTTCCTGAAGCTGTTGACTCTCACTGGGGTCAGTTTCTGAAGGTGCTGACTCTCACTGGGGGACAGTTCCTGAAGGTGCTGACTCTCACTGGGGCGCAGTTCCTGAAGGTGCTGACACTCACTGGGAGACAGTTCCTGAAGGTGCTGACTCTCACTGGGACACAGTTCGTGAAGGTGCTGACTCTCACTGAGGGACAGTTCCTGAAGGTGCTGACTCTCACTGGGGGACAGTTCCTGGAGGTGCTGACTCTCACCTGGGGACAATTCCTGAAGGTGCTGACTCTCACTGGGACACTGTTCCTGACGGTGCTGACTCTCACTGGGACACAGTTCCTGAAGGTGCTGACTCTCACTGCGACACAGTTTCTGAAGGTGCTGACTCTCACTGGGACACAGTTTCTGAAGGTGCTGACTCTCACTGGGACACAGTTCCTGAAGGTGCTGACTCTCACTGGTGGACGGTTCCTGAAGTTGCTGACTCTCACTGGGACAAAGTTCCTGAAGGTGCTGACTCTCACTGGGGGACAGTTCCTGAAGGTGCTGACTCTCACTGGGGCACAGTTCCTGAAGATACTGACTCTCACTGGGGGACGGTTCCTGAAGGTACTGATTTTCACTCAAGGACAGTTCCCCTGAAGGTGCTGACACTCACTGGGGGACAATTCCTGAAGGTGCTCAGTCTCACTGGGGGACGGTCTCTGAAGGTGCTGACTCTCACTGGGACACAGTTCCTGAAGGTGCTGACTCTCACTGGGACATAGTTCCTGAAGGTGCTGACTCTCACTGGGAGTCAGTTCCTGAAAGTGCTGACTCTCATTGGGGTCAGTTCCTGAAGGTGCTGACTCTCACTGGGACACAGTTCCTGAAGGTGCTGACTCTCACTGGTAGTTACACTGATCCAGGTTTTCCTGGCTGGTGAACGAATCTTTACAAATTCCCCATCTTTATGGTCAAAGAATGTTTTAAATTTTGCAACTTGGAATGTTTGAAGACGCATGGATTATTTGCAGTGTGATCATCCAGGAAGAGGACCTACAATTGTATCACATGACCGATCAAGGCTCCAAATTGATATCATTGCCTTCAGCGAGGCCTACCTTCATGGGAAGGGTACAAAGAACAAAGAAAATTACAGCGCAGGAACAGTCCCTTTGGCCCTCCCAGCCTGCGCCGATTCAGATCCTTTATCTAAACCTGTCTTCTATTTTCCAAGGATCTACTTCCCTCTGTTCCCCGCCCGTTCATAGATCGGTATGGATCTGAACAGGATGAGGAACCTTGGCAGCACATTCATTTTGATCGTCTGCTCCCTCCCCGCCAGGGAGAGTGGGAGTGCGCCCCACCTCTGTTGGTCCTTTTTTGACTTCCTCCACCAGGATGGTCAGATTATACTTGTGGATCTGTGTCCAGTCACTGGCTATTTGGATCCCCAGGTAGCGTAATTTGTATTGGGCTAGTTTGAATGGGAGTCCCTCAGCTCTGTCCCTCTCCCGTTCGGGTTCACCGGGAACGCCGCGCTCTTGCCCAGGTAGAGTTTGTAGCCCGAGAAGGCTCCACACTCTCCCAGGAGCTGCATGATTGTTCTCAGGCCTTCCTGTGGTCCCGAGATACAGAGGAGCAGGTTATCCACATAGAGTGAGACTCTGTGCTCTCTGCCTCCCCTTTGGAAGCCCTTCCAGCATTTTGCGTCTTGCAGAGCGATCACTCGGGTTTCAATTGCCAGGGCAAACAGGAGTAGGGGAGAATGGGCATCCCTGCCGTGTGCGTCTGCGCAGCTGGAAGTATTCAAAGATGGTGGTGTTGATCTGAATACTCGCCTTGCTGGCGTTGTACAAGAGTTTCGCCCAGGAGGTGAACCCTGTCCCTAGCCCAAACCGCTCCAGTACCTCGATTTCTTTTCAAAGTTTAGAGTACCCAATTCTTTTTTTACAATTAAGGGGCAATTTAGCGCGGCCAATGCACCTACCCTGCACATCTTTGGGTTGTGGGGGTGAGACTCACGCAGACACGGGGAGAATGTGCAAACTCCACACGGACAGTGACCCAGAGCCGGGATCGAACCTGGAATCTCGGCGCTGTGAGGCAACAGTGCTAACCGCTGTGCCACCGTGCTGCCCCCTGCTCCAGTACCTCGAGGAGGTTCTTCCATTCGACTCTGTCGAAGGCCTTTTCTGCTCCAGGGAGACGATCACCTCTGGTGTTCTCTTCCCGGGGCGGGGCGGGCCGCCTGATGTTCCCAGTTAGCTGCCTACCCTTGACAAAGCCCGTCTGGTCCTCTGCGACCAGCTCTGGGTAAATCTCCAGTCTCTTGGCCAGGACTTTGGCGAGTATCTTCGCGTCTACATTAAGTAGCAAAATGGGTCTATATGATCCACATTCCGTCGGGTCCTTGCCTTGTTTGGGTATCAGTGATATCGTGACTTGTGTTAGTGTAGGAGACCAGGTGCCCCTTGCTAGCGAGCCTGCAAACATATCCTGTAGGTGTGAGGCCAGGACTGGTGTGAATTTCTTATAGAAGTCCGCCGGGAACCAGGTCCTGACTCCTTACCCGCCTGCATGGAGCGGATACTGTCCATGATCTCTCCCAGTCCTATTGGTGCTTCCATCTCCCCCCACCAATCATCCCCCTTGATTGGCATGTCCAGTCCATTGAGGAACCGTTTCATCTCCGCATCCCTGTTGGGGGGTTCGGAGGGAACAGCCTCCAGTAGAAGGTCTCAAACGTTCGGGTGACCTCTTTTGGTTGGGTTACCAGTCTGCCTCTGCTGTTCTTCACCTGCGCTATCTCCCTCGTGGCGGTCTGCTTTCACAGCTGGTGAACCAGTAGACGGCCAGCCTTTTCCCCGTGCTCATAGAAGGTCCCCCGTGTCTGGTGGAGTTGGTGCACTGCTTTCCTGGTGGATAGTTGGTTAAAGTCCATTTGCAGCTTTTTCCTCTCCGCCAGAAGTTCTACGGTCGGGGCCTCGGAGTATTTCCTGTCGACCTCTGGAATGGAGTCAATCAGTTGTTGCCTGTCTGCCCTCTCTTCCCCATCTCTTTGTCCCACGTAAGCTATAACCTCTTCTCTAATCACCGTCCTTCAGTGCCTCCCAGAGAGTGGAAGGTGAGACTTCCCTGTTCTGGTTATTTGTAACGTCGTCGCCTACGGCTTGTGATATTTCTTGGTTGAAGACATTATTGGCCAGCAGGTCTGTGTCCAGCCTCCACGTGGGGTGCTGGGCTCGGTCAATCTCCAACCTCACATCCGCGCACTGTGGAGTGTGCTCGAAGATAACTATCCTGGAATATTCCACTCTTCTTATTCCTGGAAGCAATGTTTCCCCACTGCAAAGAATATCCTCGAGTATGTTTTGTGGACCGGCGAAAGAAACAAGAATTCCCTTTCGCTGGGGTGTAGGAACCGCCATGCGTCCACCGCCCCCACCTGCTCCATGAATGCTCCCAATTCCCTCGCCATACTTGTCCTTTGCCCCGTTCTGGGGTTTGATCGGTCAGTGGGTCCTGTACACAGTTGAAGTCACCCCCATAATCAGTCGGTGTGTATCAATGTCGGGGATTTCCGCATGGTCTTTTTATGAATCCTGTGTCGTCCCAGTTGGGAGCGTACACATTATCAGTACGACCGGGGGGGGGGGCTAGGGCCAAGCGCTGGGCGGGCCTGGCAGGTCAAGCCTCGGGGGGGGGGGGGGTCAGGACAGGGGGGGGCAGCCGGGAAGGAGAGCAGAGAAGACTTGAGGGCAAGGAAACCGACAGCAGCAGCACCCGGGGGGGGGGGTTAGAGCCACATTAGTCTGGTTGAACACGTGGGGCGTGGGCAAACAGAGCTGATAGGGGAAGTGCCTTATTAATATGTTTATTCTTTCCCACTGTTCGTTTTCAATATGTTAAGGCTTTTGCATGGGGCCTTTTTTTCTCTGTAAATGTTACAAATCTGTTTTAAATTTTAAAAATTCAACAAAAACAAAAAAATCAGTACAACCGGAGCCCTTCCAGGACACCGCTGACCGTGACGTACCGTCCCCCTGGGTCCGTAACCGTCTTGGTCTCCGTAAATCTCGTCCTCTTGCTGATCAGTATGGCTACTCCCCTCGCCCTTGTCCCGTAGCCTGAATGGTACGTCTGTCCCACCCAGCCCTTCCTTACCAGCAGTCGGTCCTTCTCCCTCAGGTGTATCCCCTGTAGGAGGATTATGTCTGCTATCAGGCTTCTTAAGCGAAGACTCTGGATCTTTTCACTGGGCCGTTATGTCCCCTTACGTTCCAGGTGACCATCCTGATGGGGGTTTCTGTCCCCCCGATCCTGCGGGATCACCAGACTTACCTGGCAGACGTGCCTTTGCACTCCTGGTTTTCCTTTGTTCGGAGGCCGTCAAAAATGCCCACAGTCGCCGTTCTCGCCATGAGGTCAGGCCCTTTTGTTCAGGGATCCTCCAAAATGTTTCTTCAGCCTGTTCCTCACTTGTCGAAGCCCTTACGATTCCCAACTCATTTTTCCTACTCTGCTCTTTTTGTGTCCCTTTCCCCCCATCTCCCCGTCCCCCTTTCCTGTGTCGCCCTCGCTCCGTCACCCCGTCTTTTCCCCTTCTCTGTCCCTTCGCCCCCTCCGCCTTCCTGCCGGAAGGTGCACTACGGTCCCGCTCGCTTTCTGTCTTCCCGTGCTAGCTATTTCTGCTCGTGTGGTGGCCCCATCCCGGGGCAGTCTAGCCCCTCCCTCATGTCCGCTAACTGCCCGTTTTACCAGTTTAAACCCTCACCTGCCTTCCCCAGTCCTCACTTCTTTCTATGACCCAGTCTTCCCTTTATGGTGGAAACCGAGGCAGCGCAGTCCCGCGTAAACCTGCTCACTGCCCAATGAGTTTATTGACCTTTCACTCCTTCCCTGCACGACTCTCATTGTTGCCGTTCTGTCCCTTGTCCAGGCCGTTGACTCTGACAAACTAATTTCGTTCCTCTGGGGGGTTAAAGTAATGTTCCTTCTTTTGGCATGTGACCCAGAGCCTAGCTGGGAACAACATCCCAAAACCCTGTTCTTGTACAGGGCCGATTGTGTCTGGTTAAACGTGGCTCTGCGTTTTGCTAGTTCCACTGTCCTGGTAGATGCTAATTTTGTGTCCTTCCCAGGTGCTCATGTCGCCTGGCGTGCCCACCACGGGATCCTCTTGCAGTCCTGATATCAGTGGAGCATTGCGATAATCACCCTCGGCTGCTCTCCGGCCTTCGGTTTCGGTCTGAGCGACGTGTGCGCTCTGTCGAGCTCTGGGGGCTTGGGGGAGCTGTCTTTCCCGACTAAGCTGCCCAGCATTTGGCCGCCGTTGTCCCATCGGGTCTTTGCCCTCAATGCCTTCCGGCTGGCCCACGATGCGGATATTTTGTCGTCGGAATCTGATTCTCCTGGTCCTCGACTTTCCCCCTGGTTCCCCTGGGCCGCCACCAACCATTTTACCTCTGCCTCCAGGGTGACGGTTCTGTCGTTCTGGTCCGTCGAGGCCTTTTCCAAGTCGAGGATCGTCCTTTCCTGAGTCGCCAGTTTATTCCCCAGCCCATCAATGGCCTTCTGCATGTTGGCCATCGTCTCCGCTACCTTAACCGCCAACTGGATCTCTATCCTGATCGCTTCATGGCGGTCAGCTCTTTCATCAGGAAGCTCTTCCACCCAAATCCTGGTGGAGGTGGTGGTGGTGGGGGGGGTGCTGATGCTAGGGTCGCTGACCGTGCTCCCAGCGGCCGGGGCTCCTTCGCTGTGTGTGTCTGCCGTCTCATCCGTCAGCTGCTCGCGGCTCTGTCCACCGCCTCTGCGGTCTCTTCGGCCCCTCGAGCTCCCATTCGCTGACATCTTTTCCTGGTCGCTCTCCGTTAGTTGTTGAGAGATTTTTTTCTTTGAAATCTGGACAAAATCCAGCTAAAAGCGCCTTTTTTTTGTCCTGGTTCAGAGGAGAGTGACCTGATGTGCATCCACTCAGCACATCCCCAGCACCGGAAGTCCAGGCCTGTGCAATTCTATCCTGCGACCATCAGATGGATTCTCTAAGATATTGCTGGAGTTTTCTACCTGAGAGTTTACAGCAGATTTTACTTTCACTTTGCTGTTCAACTGCTTGTCTGATCTCTGTGCAGATTCTGTCTGTGTTGTGAAGAGAGTTCACAGACTGGGCTTTTCCCAGCCCTTCAGACAGAGGATTAAACCGTTACAGACCTGGTTGTAGAATCTGTTCGCAGCCTTTCAAACCAGTCGTCCCCTCCACAGGTCAGGCTACCATCTGCAGTCTTTTAAACAGGACAGCCTGCCACAGGTCTGGCTGGGAGCCTCTAAAATCGCCTGGCAGAGAGAGAGAGAGAGTGCCTTAAAGATATCCTTTCACAGAACCGACAAAATGGGGCTTGCTTCTCCTATTCCAGGAGTTTCTGAAAAGCTCCACCAATCCCAAATGAGAATCGGTCCAAGGCTCAGAATTCAAACCTGTTCATTGGCTGCTTGCCAAGTCCATCAACATAACATCATGGACTATGCCACGGAGCATACTGAATCAGAGGGGATCTGCCGGATCAGTCCACATAGCAGCGTGCACTGGGGGCGGGGGTGTGGGGGGGGAGTGATTTAGCAAGTTCCTTACAATACTAATGACATCAAGGGAACCGAAGGGATTCGCCAAGGATCCTTAGGCAGCACCTTCCAAACCCCCCGACCACTACCATCTAGAAGGCCAAGAGCAGCAGATACCTGGGAACCCACCACCTGGAGGTTCCCCTTCAAGTCACTCACCATCCTGACTTGGAAATATATCGCCGTTCCTTCACTGTCGCTGGGGCAACATCCTGGAACTCCCTCCCTAACAGCACAGTGGGTGTACCTACACCACATGGACTGCAGCGGTTCAAGAAGACAGCTCACCACCATCGTCTGAAGGGCAATTAGGGACGGGTAATAAATGCTGGTCGAGCCAGCGAGGCCCACATCCTGCGAAAGAATAAAAAACACCCCCAGCTCTGGAATTCCACCCTCGGCCTCTCCCCTTCTATCTCATAGTTTAACAAACTCCTCCGAATCTCCTGCTTTGGCTAAGCTGATTCTCCTAATATCATCTTATTTGTTCAGTAATTTGCAGCAGATGGCATTGGAATGATAATTGGTGTGCTCTTTCCTTCTCGTATCAACTGCTGTTGTTTGATTATTGTCCAGTTGTAGTACCGACAGCACTGAGTCATTGATAACCGAGTGTGTGTGGGGGGGAGATGATTTCATAGCCCAGACTGACTGTCAGTGAACAGCAGTGAGGCAGCGGTGATGCACAATGTTCATTAATTCATCCAGTCTCTGCAGAATAAAAATGATCATCTCCAGTCCCAGAGAGTGGGGTTAGACTGCATCAGGCATCATTCAACCCCCACCATCTCCAGTCCCAGAGAGTGGGGTTAGACTGCATCAGGCATCATTCAACCCCCACCATCTCCAGTCCCAGAGAGTGGGGTTAGACTGCATCAGGCATCATTCAACCCCCACCATCTCCAGTCCCAGAGAGTGGGGTTAGACTGCATCAGGCATCATTCAACCCCCACCATCTCCAGAGCGTGATCATCAGATTTCTATTAGATTGTATTAGAATTGTTGTCAATATGTGGAACACTTTATGTGTGTTAACTAATATATGTTAGAAGTTGTATGTAATAGTCTCTAAAGGAATCTTTGAGAGATTATAATATCCTCAATAGTGCCGAGAAGGTTAAACAACAGAGGTTTATTTTGGCAACCAGAAGTAAAGGCTGCAAAGCAGCATCTTGCACGCAAGTCCCAGCCGGGGCGGCCTATCTTGTCGGTCTCAATCCGCGCCAGCATTTAACTGTTAGTTTCACGAGTCCCAGCTGCTCCACCCTTCAAAGGGGGAGCTTGTACTCCACGAGCCCCATGGAGAGACCAATTGGGTCATCCCCATGGGTCTCGTGAAGGTTATTACAGAGATAAAATATATAATGTAATATATATGTATCACTGCAATAGATAAATCTACTCTGTGTCTATGCGTCTTTATGGCTGCGTTTATGTCTGTATGTGTGTGAGTATGGCTTTTGTTACGATACTGTTGTAAAACATTTGTCTGCTCTATGTTTCCTTTTATTAAATTCCTCTCCTAGCTGACATTAATCTACAATCGTCTTGTTAGCAACTACAACACTTGAGATTTCTGATTAAAAAACAAAGAACACAGAAAAGTACAGCACAGGAACAGGCCCTTCAGCCCTCCAGGCCTGTGCCAACCATGCTGCCCGTCTAAACTAAAAACGTCTACACTTCCTGGGTCCGTATCCCTCTATTCCCATCCTATTCATGTATTTGTCAAGATGCCCCTTAAATGTCCCTATCGTCCCTGCTTCCACCACCTCCTCCAGTAGCGAGTTCCAGGCACCCACTACCCACTGTGTAAAAAACATGCCTCGTACATCTCCTCTAAACCTTGCCCCTCGCACCTTAAACCTATGCCCCCTAGTAATTGACCCCTCTACCCTGGGAAAAAGCCTTTGACTATCCACTCTGTCTATGCCCCTCATAATTTTGTAGACCTCTATCAGGTCGCTCCTCAACCTCTGTCGTTCCAGTGAGAACAAACCAAGTTTATTCAACCGCTCCTCATAGCTAATGCCCTCCATACCAGGCAACATCCTGGTAAATCTATTCTGTACCCTCTCTAAAGCCTCCACATCCTTCTGGTAGTGTGGCGACCAGAATTGAACACTATACTCCAAGTGTGGCCTAACTAAGGTTCTATACAGCTGCAACATGACTTGCCAATTTTTATACTCAATGCCCCGGCCAATGAAGGCAAGCATGCCGTTTGCCTTCTTGACTACCTTCTCCACCTGTGTTGCCCTTCCAGTGACCTGTGGACCTGTACACCTAGATCTCTCTGACTTTCAGTAGTCTTGAGGGTTCTACCATTCACTGTGTGTTCCCTACCTGCATTACCTGCATTGGACCTTCCAAAATGCATTACCTCACATTTGTCCGGATTAAACTCCATCTGCCATCTCTCCGCCCAAGTCTCCAAATGATCTAAATCCTGCTGTATCCTCTGACAGTCCTCATCGCTATCTGCAATTCCACAAACCTTTGTGTCATCTGCAAACGTACGAATCAGACCAGTTACATTTTCCTCCAAATCATTTATATATACTACGAACAGCAAAGGTCCCAGCACTGATCCCTGCGGAACACCACTAGTCACAGCCCTCCAATCAGAAAAGCACCCTTCCATTGCTACTCTCTGCCTTCTATGACCTAGCCAGTTCTGTATCCATCTTGCCAGCTCACCCCTGATCCCGTGTGACTTCACCTTTTGTGCCAGTCTGCCATGAGGGACCTTGTCAAAGGCTTTAATGAAGTCCATATAGACAACATCCACTGCCCTACCTCCATCAATCATCTTTGTGACCTCCTCGAAAAACTCTATCAAGTTAGTGAGACACGACCTCCCCTTCACAAAACCATGCTGCCTCTCGCTAATACGTCCCCTTGCTTCCAAATGGGAGTAGAACCTGTCTCGAAGAACTCCCTCCAGTAATTTCACTACCACTGACATAAGGCTCACCAGCCTGTAGTTCCCTGGATTATCCTTGCTACCCTTCTTAAACAAAGGAACAACATTCGCTATTCTCCAGTCCTCCGGGACATCACCTGAAGACAGTGAGGATCCAAAGATTTCTGTCAAGGCCTCAGCAATTTCCTCTCCAGCCTCCTTCAGTATTCTGGAGTAGGTCCCATCAGGCCCTGGGGACTTATCTACCTTAATATTTTTCCAGATGCCCAACACCTCGTCTTTTTGGATCTCAATGTGACCCAGGCTATCTACACCCCCTTCTCCAGACTCAACATCTACCAATTCCTTCTCTTTGGTGAATACTGATGCAAAGTATTCATTTAGTACCTTGCCCATTTCCTGTGGCTCCACACATAGATTCCCTTGCCTGTCCTTCAGTGGGCCAACCCTTTCCCTGGCTACCCTCTTGCTTTTTATGTACGTGTAAAAAGCCTTGAGATTTTCCTTAACCCTATTTGCCAATGACTTTTCGTGACCCCTTTTAGCTCTCCTGACTCCTTGCTTAAGTTCCTTCCTACTTTCCTTATATTTCACACAGGCTTCGTCTGTTCCCAGCCTTCTACCCCTGACAAATGTCTCCTTTTTCTTTTTGACGAGGCCTACAATATCTCTCGTTATCCAAGGTTCCCGAAATTTGCCGTATTTATCCTTCTTCCGCACAGGAACATGCCGGTCCTGAATTCCTTTCAACTGACATTTGAAAGCCTCCTACATGTTAGATGTTGATTTACCCTCAAGCAGCCACCCCCAATCTAGGTTCTTCAGTTCCCGCCTAATATTGTTATAATTAGCCTTCCCCCAATTTAACACATTCACCCTAGGACCACTCTTATCCTTGTCCACCAGCACTTTAAAACTTATTGAATTGTGGTCACTGTTCCCGAAATGCTCCCCTACTGAAACCTCTACCACCTGGCCGGGCTCATTCCCCAATACCAGGTCCAGTATAGCCCCTTCCCTCGTTGGACTATCTCCATATTGTTTTAAGAAGCCCTCCTGAATACTCCTAACAAACTCTGCCCCGTCTAAGCCCCTGGCACTAAGTGAGTCCCAGTCAATATTGGGGAAGTTAAAGTCTCCCATCACCACAACCCTGTTGTTTTTACTCCTTTCTAAAATCTGTCCACCTATCTGCTCCTCTATCTCCCGCTGGCTGTTGGGAGGCCTGTAGTAAACCCTCAACATTGTGATTGCACCCTTCTTATTCCTGATCTCTACCCATATAGCCTCACTGCCCTCTGAGGTGTCCTCCCGTAGTCCAGCTGTGATATTCTCCCTAACCAGTAGTGCAACTCCTCCACCCCTTTTACATCCCCCTCTATCGCGCCTGAAACATCCAAATCCTGGAACGTTTAGCTGCCAATCCTGTCCTTCCCTCAACCAGGTCTCTGTAATGGCAACAACATCATAGTTCCAAGTACTAATCCAAGCTCTAAGTTCATCTACCTTACCCGTTCTACTTCTTGCATTAAAACATATGGACTTCAGGCCACCAGTCCCGCTGTTTTCAGCAACATCTCCCTGCTCTTCCTCAGAGCCCCACTGTCCCTATTCCCTAGTTCTCCGTCAATTTTTTCACCTTCTGACCTATTGCTCCGATGCCCACCCCCCTGCCATACTAGTTTAAACCCTCCCGTGTGACACTAGCAAACCTTGCGGCCAGGATATTTATGCCTCTCCAGTTTAGATGCAACCCGTCCTTCTTATACAGGTCACACCTGCCCCGGAAGAGCTCCCAGTGGTCCAGATAGCGGGAACCCTCCCTCCTACACCAGCTGTTTAGCCACATGTTTAGCTGCTCTATCTTCCTATTTCTAGCCTCACTGGCACGTGGCACAGGGAGTAATCCCGAGATTACAACCCTCGAGGTCCTGTCTATTAACTTTCTGCCTAGCTCCCTGAACTCCTGCTGCAGGATCTCATGCCCCTTCCTGCCTATGTCGTTAGTACCAATATGTACAACGACATCTGCCTGTTTGCCCTCCCCCTTCAGGGTGCCTGCTACCTGTTCAGAGATATCCTGGACCCTGGCACCAGGGAGGCGTACTAACACGGATATAAGGTAAACTTGATAGATTTTGTTACGTGACACTTTCGGGAGTTGTGTGAACCGGAAAATAGCTGAAGCCGTACCCGCTGTTTGCACCACCGCTTTATTCCCCCCTGTCCCAAATTCACGGTAGAGATGGCAATGAAGGCAATGGAATGCCTTATGCACCCACAGGAACCCGAGGTCTCAGCGACCAGCAGAGCAAAACAGAGTCCCATCTGGGAAGAGGAAATTTGGAAGTACCTAAAGGGGAAAGGATGGCCCCTATGGGCTAAGTTCTGTGCAAATGAGGAAACAGGTCCTGGTAGTAGAGGACAAACTTGGTGGGATAACCTGACCTAGAGCCATAAGAAGAATTTAAGTAGAGTTCGTAAGTCGATGGCAATCGTGTCCTGCTTTGCACAATTGCGAGGCACAGAGGAGGTCATCAGGAAGCTCCGCAGACAGCTTGAAGAGAAAGAGAAGAGTAGTGAGGGAAATGTTAGCGAGTGTGAGAAAGTAAATGAGCAACTCCGAGAGCAGCTAGCGGCGAAGGACAAGGAGATGGCTGATGTCAAACGGGCACACCAATCTTGTCTCGCTCACCTAAGTAGCTTTCAGTCACAGTATGATAAGGCCTACCAGGACACGCAACGGGCGGTTTTGGTAAGAGAGGAAACAGAACACCATGCAGAACAATTGAAAAAGCAATACGAGGACTTAAAGGCAGCCCGACGAGCACTCCACAGTTCCACCACGGAACAGAGGCAGAGTTCGGTGGACCATGCCAAGTGCAGGCAGCAAGATTGCACTCACTGCTCTCAGTTCAGAATGGTTTCAGAGACACCTTTGGACCAAATTTAGATCAGGAGGATGGCCCCGATTGGCAGGAACTTAACGAAACGGCCCATCGATATGTGAACAAAACAGAAATTCAGAATAGAGCCCCCCAGGCCCCGAAAAGGAAAGCACCCGCACCAGTGACTGCACAGGCAGCACCCAACCCCATGAATCCAGTCACCAAGCAGCGTGGAGGACCGACAAAAGACCAACCCGATTTTGTGCACACCAGCCCACTAACCATCACCCAGTTGGGGCAGCACAATTGCTTCACAGCTCCAGGGTCCCAGTATGGCAGGGGGGTGGGCGCGGGAGCAATAGGTCAGAAGGTGAGAGCATTGAGGGAGAACTAGGGAATAGGGACAGTGTGGCTCTGAGGCAGAGCAGACAGGGAGATGTTGCTGAACACAGCGGGTCTGGTGGCCTGAAGTGCATATGTTTTAATGCAAGAAGTATTACGGGTAAGGCAGATGAACTTAGAGCTTGGATTAGTACTTGGAACTATGATGTTGTTGCCATTACAGAGACCTGGTTGAGGGAAGGGCAGGATTGGCAGCTAAATATTCCAGGATTTAGATGTTTCAGGCGGGATAGAGGGGGATGTAAAAGGGGTGGCGGATTTGCGCTACTGGTTAGGGAGAATATCACAGCTGTACTACGGGGGACACCTCAGAGGGCAGTGTGGCTATATGGGTAGAGATCAGGAATAAGAATGGTGCAGTCACAATGTTGGGGGTTTACTACAGGCCTCCCAACAGCCAGCAGGAGATAGAGGAGCAGATAGGTAGACAGATTTTGGAAAACAGTAAAAACAACAGAGTTGTGGTGATGGGAGACTTCAACTTCCCCAATATTGACTGGGACTTACTTAGTGCCAGGGGCTTAGACGGGGCAGAGTTTGTAAGGAGCATCCAGGAGGGCTTCTTAAAACAATATGTAGACAGTCCAACTAGGGAAGGGGCGGTACTGGACCTGGTATTGGGGAATGAGCCCGGCCAAGTGGTAGAAGTTTCAGTAGGGGAGCATTTCGGGAACAGTGACCACAATTCAGTAAGTTTTAAAGTGCTGGTGGACAAGGATAAGAGTGGTCCTCGGATAAATGTGCTAAATTGGGGGAAGGGTAATTATAACAATATTAGGCGGGAACTGAAGAACCTAGATTGGGGGCGGATGTTTGAGGGCAAATTAACATCTGACATGTGGGAGGCTTTCAAGTGTCAATTGAAAGGAATTCAGGACCGGCATGTTCCTGTGAGGAAGAAGGATAAATACGGCAATTTTCGGGAACCTTGGATAACGAGAGATATTGTAGGCCTCGTCAAAAAGAAAAAGGAGGCATTTGTCAGGGCTAAAAGGCTGGGAACAGACGAAGCCTGCATGGAATATAAGGAAAGTAGGAAGGAACTTAAGCAAGGAGTCAGGAGGGCTAGAAGGGGTCACGAAAAGTCATTGGCAAATAGGGTTAAGGAAAATCCCAAGCTTTTTACACGTACATAAAAAGCAAGAGGGTAGCCAGGGAAAGGGTTGGCCCACTGAAGGATAGGCAAGGGAATCTATGTGTGGAGCCAGAGGAAATAGGTGAGATACTAAATGAATACTTTGCATCAGTATTCATCAAAGAGAAGGAATTGGTAGATGTTGAGTCTTGAGAAGGGTGTGTAGATAGCCTGGGTTACATTGAGATCCAAAAAGACGACGTGTTGGGCGTCTTAAAAAATATTAAGGTAGATAAGTCCCCAGGACCTGATGGGATCTACCCCAGAATACTGAAGGAGGCTGGAGAGGAAATTGCTGAGGCCTTGACAGAAATCTTTGGATCCTCACTGTATTCAGGTGATGTCCCGGAGGACTGGAGAATAGCCAATGTTGTTCCTCTGTTTAAGAAGGGTAGCAAGGATAATCCAGGGAACTACAGGCCAGTGAGCTTTACTTCAGTGGTAGGGAAATTACTGGAGAGAATTCTTCGAGACAGGATCTACTCCCATTTGGAAGCAAATGGACGTATTAGTGAGAGGCAGCATGGTTTTGTGAAGGAGAGGTCGTGTCTCATTAACTTGATAGAGTTTTTCGAGGAGGTCACAAAGATGATTGATGGAGGTAGGGCAGTGGATGTTGTCTATATGGACTTCAGTAAGGCCTTTGACAAGGTCCGTCATGGTAGACTAGTACAAAAGGTGAAGTCACACGGGATCAGGGGTGAGCTGGCAAGGTGGATACAGAACTGGCTAGGTCATAGAAGGCAGAGAGTAGCAATGGAAGGATGCTTTTCTAATTGGAGGGCTGTGACGAGTGGTGTTCCACAGGGATCAGTGCTGGGACCTTTGCTGTTTGTAGTATATATAAATGATTTGGAGGAAAATGTAACTGGTCTGATTAGTAAGTTTGCAGACGACACAAAGGTTGGTGGAATTGCGGATAGCGATGAGGACTGTCAGAGGATACAGCAGGATTTAGATTGTTTGGAGACTTGGGCGGAGAGATGGCAGATGGAGTTTAATCCGGACAAATGTGAGGTAATGCATTTTGGAAGGTCGAATGCAGGTAGGGAATATACAGTGAATGGTAGAACCAGCAAGAGTATTGAAAGTCAGAGAGATCTAGGAGTACAGGTCCACAGGTCACTGAAAGGGGCAACACAGGTGGAAAAGGTAGTCAAGAAGGCATACGGCATGCTTGCCTTCATTGGCCGGGGCATTGAGTATAAGAATTGGCAAGTCATGTTGCAGCTGTATAGAACCTTAGTTAGGCCACACTTGGAGTATAGTGTTCAATTCTGGTCGCCACACTACCAGAAGGATGTGGAGGCTTTAGAGAGGGTGCAGAAGAGATTTACCAGAATGTTGCCTGGTATGGAGGGCATTAGCTATGAGGAGCGGTTGAATAAACTTGGTTTGTTCTCACTGGAACGAAGGAGGTTGAGGGGCGACCTGATAGAGGTCTACAACATTATGAGGGGCATAGACAGAGTGGATAGTCAGAGGCTTTTCCCTGGGGTAGAGGGGTCAATTACTAGGGGGCATAGGTTTAAGGTGAGAGGGGCAAGGTTTAGAGGAGATGTGCAAGGCACGATTTTTACACAGAGGGTAGTGGGTGCCTGGAACTCGCTGCCGGAGGAGGTGGTGGAAGCAGGGACGATAGTGATATTTAAGGGTCATCTTGACAAATACATGAATAGGATGGGAATAGAGAGATACGGGCCCAGGAAGTGTGGAAGATTGTAGTTTAGTCGGGCAGCATGGTCGGCACAAGCTTGGAGGGCCGAAGGGCCTGTTCCTGTGCTGTACATTTCTTTGTTCTTTGTTCTTTGTTCGATTCCGGCTTGGGTCACTGTCTGTCCGGAGTCTGCACATCCTCCCCGTGTGTGCGTGGGTTTCCTCCGGGTGCTCCGGTTTCCTCCCACAGTCCAAAGATGTGCAGGTTAGGTGGATTGGCCGTGATAAATGGCCCTTAGTGTCCAAAATTGCCCTTAGTGTTGGGTGGGGTTACTGGGTTATGGGGATAGGGTGGAGGTGTTGACCTTGGGTAGGGTGCTCTTTCCAAGAGCCGGTGCAGACTTGATGGGCCGAATGGCCTCCTTCTGCACTGTAAATTCTATGATAATCTATGAGTTAAGGGATGCCCGTGATAAAATAGAAACCTTTCACCCCACATCAGACCCATACCATTTCTTTGAGTGAGTTAGACAACAGACAGTCACGTCCGGTCTGGACGAACAGGAGAAGTAAATCTCATTGTAATGCACCTTGACCTGTCCGTTAGTTCAGCCCTTCCCGACCCACAAAATTGAGGAGAAGGTAGCCTCCAGGATATGAAAACAGCAGTTGGTTACAATAGAGGTGATCCCGTAGAAGGACTCAACCGAGTAGGCAGAAAAACGGAGAGCATCGAACAGCATTTGTTGGACGCCTCTGGATACACTTCACCGCAGTATTCGGTGACTTAACATGCACCCATTTATCTGCAGACAATACGGCCAAATGGACCTGTATTTTAGTCTCCCACGCCACGGAGGCAGGACAAAAGGCATGTGCGAATTACGACCCCTCTGATCCGGCACACAATGAAGTGTGGGTACTGAAGAGACCCTCTAGAGCTTGGGAACAATCCCTACAGAACAAGGCAGAGCAGGAGAAAGTAGACGCAAATATGAATCCAGGAAGGACTCATCAAGACCCCGCATGGGTAAATGAAGGTAGAAATAACCAACAGCACCCTAAAGCACAGGAATGCTACAATTGTGGACAGAAGGGACATTACGCCCGAGAATGCACTGCCCCCCCGAAACAGCAGCTGAATCAGCCCATAAATGCCCCACACAGGAACAATGCCAGACCTATCCACAGCGTAAGCGCCCGTGCAGACAATTTGGCCATAAATGGCACCGATTGACGGTGTTCGGACTCCCTAACTTGGGTCTGCGACACACTTTGGGACAAGTCCGGAAGACCGGTAGTTGCAGGCACAGTCTGGGGACACCCGGTAGAGTTCCTTTGGGACACAGGAGGGTCCTGAACCACGTTAAACTCCTCCACGATGTACCAGCAAGATATATGGCCCACTACAGGACAAAGAACAAAGAGAACAAGAACAAAGAAAATTACAGCACAGGAACAGGCCCTTCGGCCCTCCCAGCCTGTGCCGATCCAGATCCTTTATCTAAACCTGTCACCTATTTTCCAAGGATCGACTTCCCTCTGTTCCCCGCCCGTTCATATATCTGTCTAGATGCATTTTAAATGATGCTATTGTGCCCGCCTCTACCACCTCCGCTGGCAAAGCGTTCCAGGCACCCACCACCCTCTTCGTAAAAAACTTTCCACGCACATCTCCCTTAAACTTTCCCCCTCTCACCTTGAAATCGTGACCCCTTGTAATCGACACCCCCGCTCTTGGAAAAAGCTTGTTGCTATCCACCCTGTCCATACCTCTCATAATTTTGCAGACCTCAATCAGGTCCCTCCTCAACCTCCGTCTTTCCAACGAAAACAATCCTAATCTACTCAACCTTTCTTCATAGCTAGCACCCTCCATACCAGGCAACATCCTGGTGAACCTCCTCTGCACCCTCTCAAAAGCATCCACATCCTTCTGGTAATGTGGCGACCAGAACTGCACGCAGTATTCCAAATGTGGCCTAACCAAAGGCCTATACAACTGTAACATGACCTGCCGACTCTTGTACTCAATACCCCGTCCGATGAAGGCAAGCATGCTGTATGCCTTCTTGACCACGCGATCGACCTGTGTTGCCACCTTCAGGGTACAATGGACCTGAACTCCCAGATCTCTCTGTACATCAATTTTCCCAGGACTCTTCCATTGACCGTATAGTCCGCTCTTGAATTAGATCTTCCAAAATGCATCACCTCGCATTTGCCTGGATTGAACTCCATCTGCCATTTCTCTGCCCAACTCCCCAATCTATTTATATTTTGCTGTATTCTCTGACAGTCCCCCTCGCTATCTGCAACTCCACCAATCTTAGTATCATCTGCAAACTTGCTAATCAGACCACCTATACCTTCGTCCAGATCATTTATGTATATCACAAACAACAGTGGTCCGAGCACGGATCCCTGTGGAACACCACTAGTCACCTTTCTCCATTTTGAGACACTCCCTTCCACCACTACTCTCTGTCTCCTGTTGCCCAGCCAGTTCTTTATCCATCTAGCTAGTACACCCTGAACCCCATACGACTTCACTTTTTCCATCAACCTGCCAGGGGAAACTTTATCAAACGCCTTACTGAAGTCCATGTATATGACATCTACAGCCCTTCCCTCATCAATTAACGTTGTCACTTCCTCAAAGAATTCTATTAGGTTTGTAAGACATGACCTTCCCTGCACAAAACCATGCTGCCTATCACTGACAAATCTATTTTCTTCCAAATGTGAATAGATCCTATCCCTCAGTATCTTCTCCAACAGTTTGCCTACCACTGACGTCAAGCTCACAGGTCTATAATTCCCTGGATTATCCCTGCTACCCTTCTTAAACAAAGGGACAACATTAGCAATTCTCCAGTCCTCTGGGACCTCACCCGTGCTCAAGAATGCAAAGATATCTGTTACAGCCCGAGCTATTTCTTCCCTCGCTTCCCTCAGTAACCTGGGATAGATCCCATCCGGACCTGGGGACTTGTCCACCTTAATGCCTTTTAGAATAGCCAAAACTTCCCCCTTCCTTATGCTGACTTGACCTAGAGTATTTAAACATCCATCCTTAGCCTCAACATCCGTCATGTCCCTCTCCTTGGTGAATACCGATGCAAAGTACTCATTAAGAATCTCACCCATTTCCTCTGACTCCACGCATAAATTCCCTCTTTTGTCTTTGAGTGGGCCAATCCTTTCTCTAGTTACCCCCTTGCTCCTTATATACAAATAAAAGACTTTGGGATTTTCCTTAACCCTGTTAGCCAAACATATTTCATGACCCCTTTTAGCCCTCTTTATTTGTCCTACTTTCCCAATATTCCTCCAAAGCTTCATCAGTTTTAAGTCACCTAGATCTTATGTATGCTTCCTTTTTCATCTTAGCTAGTCTCACAATTCCACCCATCATCCATGGTTCCCTAATCTTGCCATTTCTATCCCTCATTTTCACAGGGACATGTCTGTCCTGCACTCTAATCAACCTTTCCTTAAAAGACTCCCACATTTCAAATGTGGATTTACCCTTAAAGAGCTGCTCCCAATCCACATTCCCTAGCTCCTGCCGAATTTTGTTATACTTGGCCTTTCCCCAATTTCGCACTCTTTCTTTAGGACCACTCTCGTCTTTGTCCCTGAGTATTCTAAAACTTACGGAATTGTGATCGCTATTCCCAAAGTAATCACCGACTGAAACTTTAACCACCTGGCCGGGATCATTCCCCAATACCAGGTCCAGTATGGTCCCTTCCCGAGTTGGACTATTTACATACTGCTCTAAAAAACTCTCCTGGATGCTCCTTACAAATTCTGCTCCATCTACACCTCCAACACTACATGGGTCCCATTCAATGTTGGGGAAGTTAAAATCTCCCATCACGACCACCCTATTGCACCTACATTTTTCTATAATCTGTCTACATATTTGTACCTCTAATTCTCGCTCACTTTTGGGAGGCCTGCAGTAAAGTCCCAACAATGTTAGTGCACCCTTCCTATTTCTTAGCTCTACCCATATTGCCTCAGTGCTCGAATCCTCCATCGTGCCCTCCTTAATCACAGCTGTGATATCATCTCTGACCAGTAATGCAACTCCTCCACCCCTTTTACCTCCCTCTCTATCCCTCCTGAAGCATCTATACCCTGGGATATTTAGTTGCCAGTCTTGCCCTTCCCTCAACCAAGTCTCCGTAATACCAATAACATCATGTGCGAAACTCTCCGTTATCGGCGGAAAGTCCGGCGCAAAAAACGGCGCAAATCCCACTTGCGTCACGTCATAAAAATGGGCCGATAGTCTCCGGCCCGAAATGGGCTAGCAGCGACGTAACGGGATCCGCGCTTGCGCAATGGTTCACGCAGTGCAGCGTCATACGGGCTGCACGGCGTGACGGCTCATAAGGCCGCGCAGCTCCCCCCCACCCGACCGGAACACCCGACCGCAACACCTGACTGGATGGCTGGCCGTCGCTCAGCCCCGAGGTTCGAGTCACGCGATGTGGAGGCGCTCCTGGACGCGGTGGAGCAGAGGAGGGACGCCCTGTATCCCGGGCACGGCCGCAGAGTTGCCCCAAGCCACAGCCAGCGTCTGTGGAGGGAGGTGGCAGAGGCCGTCACCGCTGTGGCCCTGACACCACGGACAGGCACCCAGTGCCACAAGAAGGTGAACGACCTCGTCAGAGCAGGCAGGGTGAGCCTCCCCATATTCCCCCTCCCCATATCCACCCTCCCCCATATCCCCCATATCCCCCCTCCCCCATATCCCCCATATCCCCCCTCCCCCATATCCCCCATATCCCCCCTCCCCCATATCCCCCCTCCCCCATATCCCCCCTCCCCCATATCCCCCCTCCCCCATATCCCCCCTCCCCATATCCCCCCTCCCCCATATCCCCCCATATCCCCCCTCCCCATATCCCCCATATCTCCCCTCCCCCATACCCCCCCTCCCCCATATCCCCCTCCCCATATCCCCATATCCCCCCTCCCCCATATCCCCCATATCCCCCCTCCCCCATATCCCCCATATCCCCCCTCCCCATATCCCCCCCTCCCCCATATCCCCCATATCCCCCCTCCCCCATATCCCCCATATCCCCCCTCCCCCATATCCCCCCTCCCCCATAGCCCCCCTCTCCCATATCCCCCTCCCCCATATCCCCCCTCCCCCATATCCCCCATATCCCCCATATCCCCCCTCCCCCATATCCCCATATCCCCCCTCCCCCATACCCCCCATATCCCCCTCCCCCTATCCCCCATATCCCCCTCCCCCATATCCCCCATAACCCCCCTCCCCCATATCCCCCCTCCCCCATATCCCCCCTCCCCCATATCCCCCCTCCCCTATATCCCCTCTCCCCCATATCCCCCATATCCCCCCCATATCCCCCCTCCCCATATCCCCCATATCCCCCCTCCCCCATATCCCCCCTCCCCCATATCCCCCTCCCCATATCCCCCATATCCCCCCTCCCCCATATCCCCCCTCCCCATATCCCCCATATCCCCCCCAAATCCCCCCTCCCCATATCCCCCATATCCCCCCTCCCCCATATCCCCCCTCCCCCATATCCCCCCTCCCCATATCCCCCAGATCCCCCATATCCCCCCTCCCCCATATCCCCAAGTGAATCCAGCCCTAACCTTAACCTCTGCAATGCACGCGCAACCGATGGCGTGCATTCATATACCTGCCTAACACTGTTGCCTTTTACCCCTGCCACCACCCCCCCCCAGGAGAAGCGTGCACACAACAATAGGGAGCATGTGAGGACTGGAGGAGGGCCCGCTGATGAGAGGCCACTGACCGTACACGAGGAAAGGGCCCTGGAACTGGCTGGTGGACCTGAGGACCGGGAGGTTGCTGATGCAGAGGTCGGGGGCCCACGAGCAAGTGAGCCACCGACAGCCCGTCCCCATATCCCCCCTCCCCTATATCCCCCTCCCCGTATCACCTGATCACTGCCTGATGTCTAACCATGCATGCTTCATTGTGTATCGCAGGACCAAACGTCCAGGCACCCATCCCCGCAGATGCACACCGCCCGCAGGATGCCCCTCGGAGACCACAGGAGACGGAGAGACCCGCACCCTCCAGCATGCGACGCCCGCAGGATGCCCCTCGGAGACCACGGGAGACGGAGAGACCCGGACCCTCCAGCATGCGACGCCCGCAGGATGCCCCTCGGAGACGACGGGAGACGGAGAGACCCGGACCCTCCAGCATGCGACGCCCGCAGGATGCCCCTCGGAGACCACGGGAGACGGAGAGACCCGGACCCTCCAGCATGCGACGCCCCCAGGATGCCCCTCGCACACCACGGGAGACGGAGAGACCTGGAGCAACAGGGAGACGACACCCCCGTCACGTGCGGGAGCGACCACCCAGCGATGAGGGGGCAGCCACAGGCCCCCGTCACATCCGAGCCAGGACACCACTACCCAGGACACCACTACCCAGGACACCCCTACCCGGGACACCCCTACCCAGGACACCACTACCCAGGACACCCCTACCCGGGAAGACGAAATACCGGACAGTGAGTCAGAGTGGATGGGTGGAGACGAACCCCCACCCCAAAGTGCCATGGACTCAGAGTGGGACGAAGAGCACGACACAGCACCACTGCTGTCACCAACACCCTCCACCATCGCAGAAACACTCACCACGGTTGGGCACTTTAGTGATGAGGCGTCTGGTACACTCACTGGTGCGCACAACACAGCCGTCCCGGTACAGCAGGTGGAGGTAGGAGCAGCAGAGGGGCCGGGCGGTCGGAGGGCAGCCCAGCCCAAGCGAACATCTGCCGCCCAGATGGATCTCGGGTTCCTGCAGTTACCACACCCACACATAGATCCGATGCAACCACCGACCCGGAGACGAGCGAAGAGGGTGACGGGCGGCTTGCGGCGGCTGCGGTCGCAGGTGGAGGAGTCCACCCGTGTCCAGGAGCTGGGAGTGGTCCCGGTCATGCGTGCCATCGAGGCTGACACCGCACGGGTGGCGTCCGCGGTGGAGGCAATGGGTGCGACGGTGTCAGACATGGGGAACGGTTTGCGAGGCCTGGGGCCTTCCGTGCAGGCGGCGTCTGTGGCCCAGGAAATGGCTGCCCTCTCACAGGAGGCCATGAGCCAGTGCCAGCGCCAGATGGCAGAGGCGCTCAACGCCATAGCCCAGTCTCTGCAGGCCATGGCCCAGTCTCAGCAGGCCATAGCCCAGTCTCTGCAGGCCATCGCTGAGGGCATCGGCGACAGTGGCCATGTGCGAGCCGGCGTCGCACTGTCACAGACAGGGTTGGCCAACACCCTGGGCTCCATGGCTGCAAACCTGCAGACCCCTGTCGATACCAGCACGGGCCTCCAGGACTGGCAGCGCCAGATGTCGGGGGGGCGTCGGATGGCCAGTCCGTTCGCATCCCCCACCCATGTAGAGGCCTGGGGGCCATCGGGCACCCGAAGGAGGAGGAGGTGGTGTGGTCCGTCCCGGCTCCCTCTGTAGGGGAGGTCCCGGTACACCGCGACACCTCGGACTCCCCCCTTCCGTCCCAGGTGCATCGGGTGGGCAACGGGCAGGACAGGCTGGCAGCTCGCCATCCCAGTCGTCCGGGCCGCAGCCTGGCCCATCTAGGCCAGGACGCCCCAGGAAACGGCCGCCAAAGGGATCCAGTGTCAGAGGGCAGGAATCACAGGAGTCCACCTCCAGTTCTGCTGTACCGTCTGGGGAACCACGTAGACGTAGTCAAAGGGCCCGTAAGGCCAAACAATTAGACACTGAGTAAGTTGGCACGGGTGCAGGGCACAGATGAGTTTTAGGGGCTAGGGCACGTGCATGAACTCCTTTGGTTATTAAAGTCAATGTTACACCTACCGAAGCTGCCTTTGTGCTCTGTCCAAAGTGTGCGGGCGTGTCATGTACGTTGAGCGCAAGTGTGTGTGTGAGGGGTGGTCTTACCTCAGCCTCAGGTGAGTCTGCCCCCTTCCCCCTGGGCCGCCATCAACATCCCCCGGGCAGAGGACGGGACCGTGCGCTGCAGTGTCACAGCCGCATGCAGGGATGGTCTGGGTGGATGGTGGTACTGTGGCCATGGGTCAGACATAGTCCAACGATGTAGAGCCAGGAGCTCATCGCAGGGCGGGTTGTCATCATCCTCCATGGCCTGCGATAGACACGCGTCCACCCGCAACTGTGTGAGCCCGGCCCGTTGTGCCGCCGGTGGATTGGCAATGGGGGGGGGTGCATGCGGGTGGGGTGGGTGGGATTGGGGAGGGGGGTGAGGGTGCTGGGTGGGTGGATGGGTGGGGGGTGTGGGTGGTCGGCTGTTGCCATGGTGTGCGGTCTGTGGCCATACTACCCGATTCCCACGCCCATCTAGTCAGTGAAGCGGGCGTCTATCAGTCTGTCCCGTGCCCGCTGGGCCAGCCGGTAACGGTGGACAGCCACCCGCCTGTGTCTACCCCGTCTGCCCTGACCATTGCCCCCATCCCCCTCATCTGGGGAGGACTGTGCCTCTTCCTGCTGCTCCTCCACTCCGCCCTCCTCTGCCTGCGGCACATCGCCCCTCTGCTGGGCTATGTTGTGCAGGACGCAGCACACCACAATGATGCGGCCGACCCTATCTGACCGATACTGGAGGGCGCCCCCAGAAAGGTCCAGGCACCTGAAACGCATCTTCAGCACGCCAAAGCACCTCTCGATCACTCCCCTTGTCGCTACATGGGCATCATTGTAGCGGTTCTCCGCCTCATTGCGTGGCCTCCGTTACGGCGTCATCAGCCACGATCGCAATGGGTAGCCCCTGTCGCCCAGCAACCAGCCCCTCAGCCGGGGATGGCGTCCCTCGTACATGCCGGGGATGGATGACCGCGACAACACGAATGAGTCGTGTACACTGCCTGGGTGACGGGCGCAGACGTGCAGGATCATCATGCGGTGGTCGCAGACCACCTGTACGTTCATCGAATAGGTCCCCTTCCTATTAGTGAACACGGCCCTGTTATCTGCAGGTGGCCGCACGGCGACGTGCATCCCATCGATCGCGCCCTGGACCATGGGGAACCCGGCCACGGCAGAGAAGCCCACGGCCCGGGCATCTTGGCTGGCCCGGTCCACGGGGAAGCAGATGTAGCGGTGCGCCATGGCATAAAGGGCATCTGTCACTGCCCGGATGCACCGGTGCACCGATGTCTGCGATATGCCGGACAGGTCCCCACTCGGTGCCTGGAATGACCCCGTTGCATAAAAGTTCAGGGCCACCGTAACCTTGACGGACACGGGGAGAGGGTGTCCCCCGCCAGTGACACACGGTGACAGGTGTGCCAGCAGGTGGCAGCTGTGTGCCACGGTTTCCCGGCTCATCCGGAGTCTCCTCCTGCATTCCCGGTCCGTGAGGTCCTGGTATGACTGCCGGGGCCGGTACACACGGGGCGCCCTCGGGTGCCTCCGTTGCCGTGGGGCCGCGACGTCCTCCTCCCCCTCCTCGTCCTGTCGGTCAGGTGTCCCTCCAGCCTGGGCGGCTGCCGCCTGCCCCTCTGCGGCAGCATGCGCCGCCTCTCTGGCACGCTCCTCCTCCTCATCCAGGGCAACATAGACATGAGCGACTGCCACCACGGCGGCCAACATCGCTGGATGATCTGAAAACATGACGGCCTGGTGGGGGGAGGGGAACGACGACATGTCATCATTGCCCATATCCCCTCCTCCCCCCAGCCAGGTGGCATGGACCGCATGGGTCCAACTGTTGGAGGCTGGCACCTGGCCAGGTGGACCAACTCATTTGCCCTCCCATCACCCTCCTCGGCACGGACCCCCTCTCCAACCTCCACCCCAGCACGGACCCCCCCCAACCCCCAACCTCCACCCCGGCACGGACCCCCCCTCCAACCCCCAACCTCCACCCCAGCACGGACCCCCCCCAACCCCCAACCTCCACCCCGGCACGGACCCCCCCCAACCCCCAACCTCCACCCCGGCACGGACCCCCTGCCGGCACTCCCCCGGAGCCCAGCCTACTCTAACCCCCCCCCCCCCCACCCCCCCCGCCGCACACACACACACACAAGCCGAGACACACCTCTCCTCACGCAATCAGTCTGCGGCCACGCCATTTCCTGCCCAGAGCCAACCCCCCAGGCCGTCACTCACCTCCTCGCTGGTCGGCGTGAGCCTGGAGCACCGGGTCACGCCGATGAAAAGGAGGTTTGATTCACATCGACGTGAACGGTCATCACGTCGACGGGACTTCGGCCCATCCGGGAGGGAGAATATCGGCAGGCCGAAAATCGGCTGCCTTGCGCAGACCCGTGACATTCTCCGCGGCAGCGGCGCCATTAACGCCCCGCCGACTTTTCTCCCTTCGGAGACTCCGGCGGGGGCGGGGGCGGGATTCACGGCGGCCAACGGCCATTCTCCGACCCTCTGGGGGGTCGGAGAATGACGGCCCACATTCCCAGGTACTAATCCAAGCCCTAAGTTCATCTGCCTTACCTGCTACACTTCTTGCATTGAAACAAATGCACCTCAGACCACCTGTCCCTTTACATTCTTCATCTCTTCCCTGTCTACTCTTCCCCTTATTCACATTGAGTTTATTATCTAGTACCTTACTATCCACTAGTTGCTGCCTCTTTACTGACCTCTAACTTCCTAATCTGGTTCCCATCCCCCAGCCACATTAGTTTAAAACCTCCCCAACAGTGTTAGCAAAAGCACCCCCTAGGACATTGGTTCCAGTCCTGCCCAGGTGTGGACCATCCGATTTGTAATGGTCCCACCACCCCCAGAACCGGTTCCAATGTCCCAAAAATCTGAACCCCCTCCCTCCTGCACCATCTCTCAAGCCCCTTCAGTATGTCCTGCAGCCAATCTGAGACATCCCTGACCCGTGCACCCGGGAGGCAACATACCATTCGTGAGTCTCGTTTTCGACCACAGAAACGCCTGACTACTCCCCTTACGATTGATTCCCCTATGACTATAGCCCTGCCAGTCTTTTTCCTGTCCTTTCTGTGCAGCAGAGCCAGCCACGGTGCCATGAGCCTTGCTACTACTGCCTTCCCCTGGTGAGTCATCTCCCCCAACAGTATCCAAAACGGTATACCTGATTTGGAGGGAGATGACCGCAGGGGACACCTGCACTGCCTTCCTGCTCTTTCTCTGCCTTTTGGTCACCTATTCCCTGTCTCCCTCACCAATCCTAATCTGCGGTGTGACCAACTCACTGAACGTGCTATCCACGACCTCTTCAGCATCACGGATGCTCCAAAGTGAGTCCATCTGCAGCTCCAGAGCCGTCATGCGGTCTAACAGGAGCTGCAGCTGGACACACTTCCCGCACATGAAGGAGTCGGGGGCATCGGCCGCGTCCCTGAACTCCCACATTGAGCACGAGGAGCATAACACGGGCCTGGGATCTCCTGTAATTTTTACACTTTACCTTAACTGATTACAAATATAATATCAAATAATGAATAAGTGAAAGGAATAAGGATTTTACTTACCAATCACAATACTTACCAACACACGAAGAGTTCTCCCATTTGCACTGTTGTTTATTAGAAACACGGTGTTGAGTTCGACAGGTTACACCCCCCACACCCCCCCCACCCTCATGACCCATGAAGGGGACCGAGTATTTTTTGGACGTGATTTGGCTCCACAGTCACCGCCCTTACCCACGAAAAAGCAGTCTAACAAATAATGGAGAACATTAAAGCAGCACAGCTCGCTGCAGCTGTTCAACTAGGCGCCAGAAAAAAGCAGAGTAAGACCTGCTTTGATAAAACAGTACACACGGTAGAGTATACAGTGGGACAGCAAGTCATGATCTCCCTGTACAATCCTAGTTCATTCCTATCCCCCAAATTTGCAGGACCCTCCTCAATTTCCGATAAAGTAAGCCCCTCAGTTTATAAGATTACGTATCCAAATGGGAAGTCAGGATGGTTTTCATATAAACCAACTTAAGGTTTATGGAACTCAGTGCAGCCACTCACACCACATTTCACTGGCAATGGCAGACAACGAAGACCCGCCCACCGTCAACCAAATCCAACCCTCCCCCAGCCAGGACAGCATGTCCACAGACACGACTTTGACTCCACCCCCAGAGACGAATTTCGGCCTCACATTTGATTTGGCCGCTCGCGATAGCGATAGCGACAGTGACAGCACGACGAACGTCCTTGATATTCCCAACCAATGGCAAAACAGACATAGCCCCAGTCACTACAGCCCGAGTGACACTGACCACGATATGTTCGGCCCCTCAGAGACCATTTATTTGCCACTACCAGAACCTGACCCAGGTTCGATAGCGACACCCCCACTTGCCCCTACCGCCCTACAGGATAAGAAACAATGGCACTGCGAAAATTCTTATCAACTGATAAGAAACAACGAAATGGATCCCACATCGGCTCACGCCGCCATGGCACAGAAACTCCAGTCACGGGTTTGGCAACCGGGAGATGGTGATGACTCAGAGTCTGACTCCCACCATGCTAACCCCTTTATGACCCTTTTCGGAATGGAACCCAGCACAGCGAGCCCTCGCTGGCAGTGCGATCCTCCGTCCCGCCAGCCCCGTTTTCCAGCGCAGCGCTCCCTCGCTGGCAGTGCGACCCTCCGTCCCGCCAGCCCCGTTTTCCAGCACAGCGCTCCCTCGCTGGCAGTGCGACCCTCCGTCCCGCCAGCCCCGTTTTCCAGCACAGCGCTCCCTCGCTGGCAGTGCGACCCTCCGTCCCGCCAGCACTGTTTTCCAGCGCAGCGCTCCCTCGCTGGCAGTGCGACCCTCCGTCCCGCCAGTCCCGTTTTCCAGCGCAGCGCTCCCTCGCTGGCAGTGCGACCCTCCGTCCCGCCAGTCCCGTTATCCAGCGCAGCGCTCCCTCGCTGGCAGTGCGACCCTCTGTCCCGCCAGTCCCGTTTTCCAGCGCAGCGCTCCCTCGCTGGCAGTGCGACCCTCCTTCCCGCCAGTCCCGTTTTCCAGCGCAGCGCTCCCTCGCTGGCAGTGCGACCCCCCGTCCCGGCAGCACTGTTTTCCAGCACAGCGCTCCCTCGCTGGCAGTGCGACCCTCCATCCCGCCAGTCCCGTTTTCCAGCGCAGCGCTCCCTCGCTGGCAGTGCGACCCTCCGTCCCGCCAGTCCCGTTTTCCAGCGCAGCGCTCCCTCGCTGGCAGTGCGACCCTCCATCCCGCCAGTCCCGTTTTCCAGCGCAGCGCTCCCTCGCTGGCAGTGCGACCCTCCGTCCCGGCAGCCCCGTTTTCCAGCGCAGCGCTCGCTCGCTGGCAGTGCGACCCTCCATCCCGCCAGTCCCGTTTTCCAGCGCAGTGCTCCCTCGCTGGCAGTGCGACCCTCCGTCCCGCCAGTCCCGTTTCCCAGCGCAGCGCTCCCTCGCTGGCAGTGCGACCCTCCGTCCGCCAGCACTGTTTTCCAGCGCAGCGCTCCCTCGCTGGCAGTGCGACCCTCCGTCCCGCCAGCACTGTTTTCCAGCGCAGCGCTCCCTCGCTGGCAGTGCGACCCTCCGTCCCGCCAGTCCCGTTTTCCAGCACAGCGCTCCCTCGCTGGCAGTGCGACCCTCCGTCCCGCCAGTCCCGTTTTCCAGCGCAGCACTGGCGGTGCGACCCTCCGTCCCGGCAGCCGACCAATGGGATTTCCCATTGTGGCCATCCCATGCCGTCGGGAAAGCCGTGGGCGTGGGTTCGCTGGGGGATCCCGCCAAGGGAGAATCCGGCAGCAGATCTTCCTTCTGTAAGTGTGAGGTAGACGGGCCCAGACGTTCGGAGTTTGGCGATGGGAGGGGGCGGGTTACAGGGCCTGGATCAGTGTCTGGAGTGGGGGTAGGGGTGGGTCACTGGGTCCAGGCTCAATGCAGCTGCTCTGGATCCAGTGTACTCTGGATCCAGTGTCTGTCAGAGGATCCTGTCTCCATATTCCACAATGTTCTTCCTAATAACAATCGATCAGTTGCAGGCTTGAAAATTGTAATTGCCCAGCAACGAGAGTGGGAGTGATGCCAGATTTCAGTGAGTGTTCTGGAGAGGGGAGTATCACTGGCTGCCGATGTCAGTGATTCACTGCAGTGTCAGAGTGTTTAGAACTGAGAATGTGTGAGTCACAAAGGCCAGTTATTACTGAAACACACAGTCTGCTTCACATTCACTTCATCAGCTTCACGAAGTAGCTCAAACGGAACATTGCTCAATTCCTAACGGAAAAAAATGTTCCTGCTTGCTGAGGTCACGAACGTCACAAAACAATTTGTATCCAATCAGCATCAAGCACTGTCAAACACTCCCAGGACAGGTACAGCACGGGGTTAGATACAGAGTAAAGCTCCCTCTTCACTGTCCCCATCAAACACTCCCAGGACAGGTACAGCACGGGGTTAGATACAGGGCAAAGCTCCCTCTACACTGTCCCCATCAAACACTCCCAGGACAGGTACAGCACGGGGTTAGATACAGAGTAAAGCTCCCTCTTCACTGTCCCCATCAAACACTCCCAGGACAGGTACAGCTCGGGGTTAGATACAGAGTAAAGCTCCCTCTACACTGTCCCCATCAAACACGCCCAGGACAGGTACAGCACGGGATTAGATACAGAGTAAAGCTCCCTCAATCCTGGGGTAATATTGATTCCATGTCTGACAGCTGCCCTGAGACTATGTTTGATGTGATGCGGGCAGATGGATCATTCCGGTGAGTTGTTGATTGCTGTCAAATGTGTTCAGGGGACAGTGTAGAAAGGTACATTTCACCTTTCAACCTGGGTGAAGTTAAAACATCAACCAGCTGCAATTCTGATCGACTGCAGAGGTGAAATTTGGAATAGGGGATGTTAAATAGAGTCTGTGTGGGGGTGGAGAGCAGAGATTGTGGCCATGAACAGCTTTGATGAATTGTTTCTTGTGTAGCACGCGAGGGAATCTGAGCGTTGTGTCATTGTCACAAGGTCAGTTGCATGATGTATTTCTACCTCCTTCCCACCTATACTTACTACGCTGCCAGTCAAAGACTGACTGACATTTGCCTTCATTGTCCCAAAGAAATAATGCAAACGTTGGCATTTTGTTTAACATTGTGTGGTCGCAATTTTAAATTTCAAACTGGGGCTTCTGCAGAAGAGCCACAGTCTGTATTACATTGCAAACACACATCAAATGACATTATACCAACAGGGCAGAAATGGCAATGATGTCTGTGGACAAGATGGAGCAGAGAGGGTCCATCCACCCCTAGCACAGAATGAGATGAGGCCCAACATGACAGAGAGGAACTGGGATTCACTTTGAAACAACACTGTAAGAAAACGGACGTGTTACTTCTTTTTTCATAGAATTTACAATGCAGAAGGAGGCCATTCGGCCCATCGAGTCTGCACCAGGCCTTGGAAAGAGCACCCTACCGAAGCCCACACCCTAAACCCCACCGGAACCCCACCCAACCTTTTTTAACACTATGGGCAATTTATCATGGCCAATCCACCTAACCCGCACATCTTTGGACAGTGGGAGGAAACTGGAGCACCCGGAGGAAACCCACGCACACACGGGGAGGATGTGCAGACTCCGCACAGACCCAAGCTGGGAATCGAACCTGGGACCCTGGAGCTGTGAAGCAACTGTGCTAACCACTGTGCTACCATGCTGCCTGTTACAAAGACACACTCTTTAAATGCTCCATTTCCTCAATGGAATGACATTCAGTCGCACGAGGCAATTGCAGTCCGTGAACAGTTTCCCCTTAATAAACTCCCGAAATCCTCTTGTCCTCCTCAATGCAACAAATCAATCAGCATGCTAACCTCCCTTCTACACCGTGCTTAACACTGTTGCTTCACAGCGCCAGGGTTCCAGGTTTGATTCCCGGCTTGGGTCACTGTCTGTCTGGAGTCTGCACGTTGTCCCCGTGTCTGCGTGGGTTTCCTCCGGGTGCTCCGTGCTGTTAGGTGATTTGGACATTCTGAATTCTCCCTCTGTGTACCCAAACAGGCGCTGGAATATGGCGACGAGGGGATTTTCACAGTAACTTCATTGCAGTGTTAATGTAATGTCATGGGAATGTCACTTTAAGAAAGGTTTGTCTTCTCAAGTGGATGCCGTGATGTCACAGTGTGGGTGGAGCTGGGCTCTGGCTGCAGTGATGTCACAGTGTGGGTGGAGCTGGGCTCTGGCTGCAGTGATGTCACAGTGTGGGTGGAGCTGGGCTCTGGCTGCAGTGATGTCACAGTGTGGGTGGAGCTGGGCTCTGGCTCTGCTTTTTACTTTTGCTTTGAGCTGGAAGCTGTTTTTGGTTCTGAGTTTTAGTTTAGTTTTCAGTTGGACAGCTGCATTCAAACCAAGGAGGTGTATTTTGGTCTCTCTCGCTGCATGCTCAAGAATGTCTCCAGATCACTTGATAATTTCAAAGTAATACCTGTTTCTGTAAGGAATGCAAACCTACTGTCTTTGTTAAAACTACTGTCTTTGGTTTATGAATGTTGTTAGGAAAGTTATTAAGGGTTACCTATAGAGTACTGTATCTGTGGGGTTATCAGTGTTGGCAGTTGATAAACTGTGTGTTTATAAAATGTTAACTGGATTCGGAGAATAAACATTGTTTTTGTTTAAAAATACTTGAGATCTCTGTTGCATCACACCTGTAAAGTGGGCCCTTGTGCTCCCCATAACCAAAATCTATTAAAACTCACGGGTCAGGTGAACTCCATGATACACTTTGGGGGTTCTCTAAACCCTGGCCAATTATAGTAATCCTGCTTATGACAATAATAAAGATAATATATTATACATAGAACCAGCATGGAATCGATGGGCCAAATGCCTAATTTCTGTGTTGTAAGATGGTGCTGGAGCGACTCTCTGCGAACTCTCACCCAGACCAGTTTCTTTTACAAAGAGAAAATGCTGGAAAATCTCAGCAGGTCTGGCAGCATCTGTAGGGAGAGAAAAGAGCGAACGTTTCGAGTCCAGAAGACCCATTGTCAAAGCTGCCCGTTTCTTTTATCTCTTATCACCATTCTGACTTACTAAAACTCTTTTCCACTTCATATGTAATCATTCAGAATGCTCTTTTGTGTTTTCTTACAGGTTGGAGGATCCTCCGAACCTCGAGGACTGGACTCGATGACCTGGTGCAACTCCATTGGCATCCTACACATGCTGCCAGCAGCCCTCCGCTCCGCCCAGCGACCGCCCGATGACCAGAGCCACCCACCCAGTGACACCCCGCCCAGCGACCTTCCTCCCAGCGACCTCCCGCCCAGCGACCTCCCGCCCAGCGACCTCCCGCCCAGCGACCCCCCGCCCAGCGACCCCCGCCCAGCGACCTCCCGCCCAGCGACCTCCCGCCCAGCGACCTCCCGCCCAGCGACCTCCCGCCCAGCGACCCCCGCCCAGCGACCTTCCTCCCAGCGACCTCCCGCCCAGCGACCTCCCGCCCAGCGACCCCCCTGCCCAGTGACACCCCGCCCAGCGACCTTCCTCCCAGCGACCTCCCGCCCAGCGACCTCCCGCCCAGCGACCTCCCGCCCAGCGACCCCCCGCCCAGCGACCGCCCGACGACCAGAGCCACCCGCCCAGTGACCCCCCGCCCAGCGACCTTCCTCCCAGCGACCTCCCGCCCAGCGACCTCCCGCCCAGCGACCCCCCGTCCAGCGACCGCCCGACGACCAGAGCCACCCGCACAGCGACCTCCCGCCCAGCGACCTCCCACCCAGCGACCTCCCGCCCAGCGACCTCCCTCCCAGCGACCTCCCGCCCAGCGACCTCCCTCCGAGCGACCTCCCGCCCAGCGACCCCCGCCCAGCGACCCCCCGCCCAGCCACCCCCAGCCCAGCGATCCCCCGTCCAGCGACCTCCCTCCCAGCGACCCCCCGTCCAGCGACCCCCCTCCCAGCGACCCCCCGCCCAGCGACCTCCCGCCCAGCGACTCCCCGCCCAGTGACCCCCCCGCCCAGCGACCTCCCGCCCAGCGACCGCCCGACGACCAGAGCCACCCGCCCAGTGACCCCCCCGCCCAGCGACCTCCCGCCCAGTGACCCCCGCGCAGCCACCCCCTGCCCAGCGACTAGAGCCACCCGCCCAGCGACCTCCCGCCCAGTGACCCCCGCGCAGCCACCCCCCACCCAGCGACTAGAGCCACCTGCCCAGCGACCCCCACCCAGCCACCCCCCGCCCAGCGACCTCCCGCCCAGCGACCCCCGCCCAGCAACCTCCCTCCCAGCGACCCCCGCCCAGCGACCCCCCGCCCAGCGACCGCCCGACGACCAGAGCCATCCGCCCAGCGACCTCCCGCCCCGCGACCTCCCGCCCAGCGACCCCCCTGCCCAGCGACCTCCCGGCCAGCGACCTCCCGCCCAGCGACCTCCCGCCCAGCGACCTCCCTCCCAGCGACCTCCAACCCAGCGACCTCCCGCCCAGCGACCTCCCGCCCAGCAACCCCCCCACCCAGCGACCCCCCTGCCCAGCGACCCCCTGCCCAGCGACCTCCCGCCCAGCGACCTCCCTCCCAACAATGGGCTAGTTTAGCACAGGGCTAAATCGCTGGCTTTGAAAGCAGACCAGGGCAGGCCAGCAGCACGGTTCAATTCCCGTGCCAGCCTCCCCGAAAAGGTGCCGGAATGTGGCGACTAGGGGCAGCACGGTAGCATTGTGGATAGCACAATTACTTCACAGCTCCAGGGTCCCAGGTTCAATTCTGGCTTGGGTCACTGTCTGTGCGGAGTCTGCACGTCCTCCCCGTGTGTGGGTGGGTTTCCTCCGGGTGCTCCGGTTTCCTCCCACAGTCCAAAGATGTGCAGGTTAGGTGGATTGGCCATGCTAAATTGCCCCTAGTGTCCAAAAGGTTAGGTTGGATTACTGGGATAAGATGGAGGTGTGGACTTAACTAGGATGCTCTTCCCAAGGGCTGGTGAAGACTTGATGGGCCGAATGGCCTCCTTCTGCACTGTAAATTCTATGATAATCTATGATAATCTATGAAAACTTCATTTGAAGCCTACTTGTGACAATAAGCCATTTCCATTTTCATTTCAATGGTTTTCCCCTGGTCCTCGTGGGTGTTATTACAATTAGGCACATCCTGACCAACCAACACTACAAAACACATCACCGAGGGGCAGCACGGTGGTGTAATGGTTAGCACTGCTGCCTCATGGCACCGAGGTCCCAGGTTCGATCCCAGCTCTGGGTCACTGTCCGTGTGGAGTTTGCACATTCTCCCCGTGTCTGCGTGGGTTTTACCCTCACAACACAAAGATGTGCAGGGTAGGTGGACTGGCCACGCTAAATTGCAGACACGGGGTGTGAGTATTCATGTGAGTGTGTAAATATGAGGGTGTGAGCGAGTGTGTAAATGTGAGCGAGTGAGTGTGTGAATGAGTGTGTAAATGTGAGTGTGAGTATGCGTCCACACGGACAGTGACCTGGGGCCGTGTCTGAAACCGGGTCCTCGGTGCAGTGAGGCAGCAGTGCTAACCACTGCGCCATCGTCCCACCCGGAGTGTTAATAATGTTGATCTGTGTTTAGTTATGACACTGGGTCCAAGGGGAAGTTTAATGGGAAACTCCAGGAAAGTTTCAGGTGTTGAACCTGGAAAACAGTTTATTGGGAGTGTTTTTAACCGTAACTCAGCCCCGACAGGATTTGAAACTGGTTCCTCAGGAGGCACTTCACTAATTAACACACACATTTCAAATTGTAATTGGATTGATTTTGTGACAGTTTGTGAATCTTTGTGGGGTAAGACGCAGTAAAGATTAGTGTTGTGTGTGACAGAGCGGTGATGGTCAGATTAGTGTTGTGTGTGACAGGGTGGTGATGGTCAGATTAGTGTTGTGTGTGACAGGGTGGTGATGGTCAGATTAGTGCTGTGTGTGACAGAGTGGTGATGGTCAGATTAGTGTTGTGTGTGACAGGGTGGTGATGGTCAGATTAGTGCTGTGTGTGACAGGGTGGTGATGGTCAGATTAGTGCTGTGTGTGACAGGGTGGTGATGGTCAGATTAGTGCTGTGTGTGACAGGGTGGTGATGGTCAGATTAGTGCTGTGTGTGACAGGGTGGTGATGGTCAGATTAGTGGTGTGTGTGACAGGGTGGTGATGGTCAGATTAGTGGTGTGTGTGACAGGGTGGTGATGGTCAGATTAGTGCTGTGTGTGACAGGGTGGTGATGGTCAGATTAGTGCTGTGTGTGACAGAGTGGTGATGGTCAGATTAGTGCTGTGTGTGACAGGGTGGTGATGGTCAGATTAGTGCTGTGTGTGACAGGGTGGTGATGGTCAGATTAGTGTTGTGTGTGACAGGGTGGTGATGGTCAGATTAGTGCTGTGTGTGACAGAGTGGTGATGGTCAGATTAGTGCTGTGTGTGACAGGGTGGTGATGGTCAGATTAGTGCTGTGTGTGACAGAGCGGTGATGGTCAGATTAGTGCTGTGTGTGACAGGGTGGTGATGGTCAGATTAGTGCTGTGTGTGACAGGGTGGTGATGGTCAGATTAGTGCTGTATGTGACAGGGTGGTGATGGTCAGATTAGTGTTGTGTGTGACAGGGTGGTGATGGTCAGATTAGTGTTGTGTGTGACAGGGTGGTGATGGTCAGATTAGTGCTGTATGTGACAGGGTGGTGATGGTCAGATTAGTGTTGTGTGTGACAGGGTGGTGATGGTCAGATTAGTGTTGTGTGTGACAGGGTGGTGATGGTCAGATTAGTGCTGTGTGTGACAGGGTGGTGATGGTCAGATTAGTGTTGTGTGTGACAGGGTGGTGATGGTCAGATTAGTGCTGTGTGTGACAGGGCGGTGATGGTCAGATTAGTGCTGTGTGTGACAGGGTGGTGATGGTCAGATTAGTGCTGTGTGTGACAGGGTGGTGATGGTCAGATTAGTGCTGTGTGTGACAGGGCGGTGATGGTCAGATTAGTGTTGTGTGTGACAGGGTGGTGATGGTCAGATTAGTGCTGTGTGTGACAGAGTGGTGATGGTCAGATTAGTGCTGTGTGTGACAGAGTGGTGATGGTCAGATTAGTGCTGTGTGAGACAGGGTGGTGATGGTCAGATTAGTGCTGTGTGTGACAGGGTGGTGATGGTCAGATTAGTGTTGTGTGTGACAGGGTGGTTATGGTCAGATTAGTGCTGTGTGTGACAGGGTGGTGATGGTCAGATTAGTGCTGTGTGTGACAGAGTGGTGATGGTCAGATTAGTGCTGTGTGTGACAGGGTGGTGATGGTCAGATTAGTGTTGTGTGTGACAGGGTACTGATGGTCAGATTAGTGCTGTGTGTGACAGGGTGGTGATGGTCAGATTAGTGCTGTGTGTGACAGGGTGGTGATGGTCAGATTAGTGCTGTGTGTGACAGGGTGGTGATGGTCAGATTAGTGCTGTGTGTGACAGAGTGGTGATGGTCAGATTAGTGCTCTCTGTGACAGAGTGGTGATGGTCAGATTAGTGCTGTGTGTGACAGGGTGGTGATGGTCAGATTAGTGCTGTGTGTGACAGGGTGGTGATGGTCAGATTAGTGTTGTGTGTGACAGAGTGGTGATGGTCAGATTAGTGTTGTGTGTGACAGGGTGGTGATGGTCAGATTAGTGCTGTGTGTGACAGAGTGGTGATGGTCAGATTAGTGCTGTGTGTGACAGGGTGGTGATGGTCAGATTAGTGCTGTGTGTGACAGGGTGGTGATGGTCAGATTAGTGCTGTGTGTGACAGAGTGGTGATGGTCAGATTAGTGCTGTGTGTGACAGGGTGGTGATGGTCAGATTAGTGCTGTGTGTGACAGGGTGGTGATGGTCAGATTAGTGTTGTGTGTGACAGGGTGGTGATGGTCAGATTAGTGCTGTGTGTGACAGAGTGGTGATGGTCAGATTAGTGCTGTGTGTGACAGGGTGGTGATGGTCAGATTAGTGCTGTGTGTGACAGGGTGGTGACGGTCAGATTAGTGCTGTGTGTGACAGGGTGGTGATGGTCAGATTAGTGCTGTGTGTGACAGAGTGGTGATGGTCAGATTAGTGCTGTGTGTGACAGGGTGGTGATGGTCAGATTAGTGCTGTGTGTGACAGGGTGGTGATGGTCAGATTAGTGCTGTGTGTGACAGGGTGGTGATGGTCAGATTAGTGCTGTGTGAGACAGGGTGGTGATGGTCAGATTAGTGCTGTGTGTGACAGGGTGGTGATGGTCAGATTAGTGCTGTGTGTGACAGGGTGGTGATGGTCAGATTAGTGTTGTGTGTGACAGGGTGGTGATGGTCAGATTAGTGCTGTGTGTGACAGGGTGGTGATGGTCAGATTAGTGTTGTGTGTGACAGGGTGGTGATGGTCAGATTAGTGTTGTGTGTGACAGGGTGGTGATGGTCAGATTAGTGCTGTGTGTGACAGGGTGGTGATGGTCAGATTAGTGCTGTGTGTGACAGGGTGGTGATGGTCAGATTAGTGCTGTGTGTGACAGGGTGGTGATGGTCAGATTAGTGCTGTGTGTGACAGGGTGGTGATGGTCAGATTAGTGCTGTGTGTGACAGAGTGGTGATGGTCAGATTAGTGCTGTGTGTGACAGGGTGGTGATGGTCAGATTAGTGCTGTGTGTGACAGAGTGGTGATGGTCAGATTAGTGCTGTGTGTGACAGGGTGGTGATGGTCAGATTAGTGCTGTGTGTGACAGGGTGGTGATGGTCAGATTAGTGCTGTGTGTGACAGGGTGGTGATGGTCAGATTAGTGCTGTGTGTGACAGGGTGGTGATGGTCAGATTAGTGCTGTGTGTGACAGAGTGGTGATGGTCAGATTAGTGCTGTGTGTGACAGGGTGGTGATGGTCAGATTAGTGCTGTGTGTGACAGGGTGGTGATGGTCAGATTAGTGCTGTGTGTGACAGGGTGGTGATGGTCAGATTAGTGCTGTGTGTGACAGGGTGGTGATGGTCAGATTAGTGCTGTGTGTGACAGAGTGGTGATGGTCAGATTAGTGCTGTGTGTGACAGGGTGGTGATGGTCAGATTAGTGCTGTGTGTGACAGGGTGGTGATGGTCAGATTAGTGCTGTGTGTGACAGAGCGGTGATGGTCAGATTAGTGCTGTGTGTGACAGGGTGGTGATGGTCAGATTAGTGCTGTGTGAGACAGGGTGGTGATGGTCAGATTAGTGCTGTGTGTGACAGGGTGGTGATGGTCAGATTAGTGTTGTGTGTGACAGGGTGGTGATGGTCAGATTAGTGTTGTGTGTGACAGGGTGGTGATGGTCAGATTATTGTTGTGTGTGACAGGGTGGTGATGGTCAGATTAGTGCTGTGTGTGACAGGGTGGTGATGGTCAGATTAGTGCTGTGTGTGACAGGGTGGTGATGGTCAGATTAGTGCTGTGTGTGACAGAGTGGTGATGGTCAGATTAGTGCTGTGTGTGACAGAGTGGTGATGGTCAGATTAGTGTTGTGTGTGACAGAGTGGTGATGGTCAGATTAGTGTTGTGTGTGACAGGGTGGTGATGGTCAGATTAGTGCTGTGTGTGACAGGGTGGTGATGGTCAGATTAGTGCTGTGTGTGACAGGGTGGTGATGGTCAGATTAGTGCTGTGTGTGACAGGGTGGTGATGGTCAGATTAGTGCTGTGTGTGACAGGGTGGTGATGGTCAGATTAGTGCTGTGTGTGACAGAGTGGTGATGGTCAGATTAGTGTTGTGTGTGACAGGGTGGTGATGGTCAGATTAGTGCTGTGTGTGACAGGGTGGTGATGGTCAGATTAGTGTTGTGTGTGACAGGGTGGTGATGGTCAGATTAGTGCTGTGTGTGACAGGGTGGTGATGGTCAGATTAGTGCTGTGTGTGACAGGGTGGTGATGGTCAGATTAGTGCTGTGTGTGACAGGGTGGTGATGGTCAGATTAGTGCTGTGTGTGACAGGGTGGTGATGGTCAGATTAGTGCTGTGTGTGACAGGGTGGTGATGGTCAGATTAGTGCTGTGTGAGACAGGGTGGTGATGGTCAGATTAGTGCTGTGTGTGACAGGGTGGTGATGGTCAGATTAGTGTTGTGTGTGACAGGGTGGTGATGGTCAGATTAGTGTTGTGTGTGACAGGGTGGTGATGGTCAGATTATTGTTGTGTGTGACAGGGTGGTGATGGTCAGATTAGTGCTGTGTGTGACAGGGTGGTGATGGTCAGATTAGTGCTGTGTGTGACAGAGTGGTGATGGTCAGATTAGTGCTGTGTGTGACAGAGTGGTGATGGTCAGATTAGTGCTGTGTGTGACAGGGTGGTGATGGTCAGATTATTGTTGTGTGTGACAGGGTGGTGATGGTCAGATTAGTGCTGTGTGTGACAGGGTGGTGATGGTCAGATTAGTGCTGTGTGTGACAGAGTGGTGATGGTCAGATTAGTGCTGTGTGTGACAGAGTGGTGATGGTCAGATTAGTGTTGTGTGTGACAGAGTGGTGATGGTCAGATTAGTGTTGTGTGTGACAGGGTGGTGATGGTCAGATTAGTGCTGTGTGTGACAGGGTGGTGATGGTCAGATTAGTGCTGTGTGTGACAGGGTGGTGATGGTCAGATTAGTGCTGTGTGTGACAGGGTGGTGATGGTCAGATTAGTGCTGTGTGTGACAGGGTGGTGATGGTCAGATTAGTGCTGTGTGTGACAGGGTGGTGATGGTCAGATTAGTGTTGTGTGTGACAGGGTGGTGATGGTCAGATTAGTGCTGTGTGTGACAGGGTGGTGATGGTCAGATTAGTGCTGTGTGTGACAGGGTGGTGATGGTCAGATTAGTGTTGTGTGTGACAGAGTGGTGATGGTCAGATTAGTGCTGTGTGTGACAGGGTGGTGATGGTCAGATTAGTGTTGTGTGTGACAGGGTGGTGATGGTCAGATTAGTGCTGTGTGTGACAGGGTGGTGATGGTCAGATTAGTGGTGTGTGTGACAGGGTGGTGATGGTCAGATTAGTGCTGTGTGTGACAGGGTGGTGATGGTCAGATTAGTGCTGTGTGTGACAGGGTGGTGATGGTCAGATTAGTGCTGTGTGTGACAGGGTGGTGATGGTCAGATTAGTGCTGTGTGTGACAGAGTGCTGATGGTCAGTTTAGTGTTGTGTGTGACAGGGTGGTGATGGTCAGATTAGTGCTGTGTGTGACAGAGTGGTGATGGTCAGATTAGTGTTGTGTGTGACAGGGTGGTGATGGTCAGATTAGTGCTGTGTGTGACAGGGTGGTGATGGTCAGATTAGTGCTGTGTGTGACAGGGTGGTGATGGTCAGATTAGTGCTGTGTGTGACAGGGTGGTGATGGTCAGATTAGTGTTGTGTGTGACAGGGTGGTGATGGATTCTGCGGAATCCCTTCCTCCTGCTCATTCTGTCCTGTTGTAAGTTGACAATTTCCTTTCTGGGCACTGGGAGAAGCTGCAGCTATAACCTTGTCTTCCTTTCCCAATAATAGCTGGGCTGATCTATATTGGTTACGCACGGCCGAAACAATAGCATACACAAACACATTCTCTCACTGACTCACACAGGTCCCTGAGTCTCACGGATACACTGGAGGGGGCTGCATTCGTTACCATGGCAATTGCTGCAAAGCTACGTGAATTTGCTATTGATGAGAGTTTTGAAGCTGAGTTTCGTCTGCATCACACAACCTTCATTCCCCAATCGGCCGATTTACCTTCGATTCCGAGCCACTGGATCAGGTGGTGTCGACTCCATTATCTCGTCATGTTGCACCACATATAACCTGATGACTGGTGTAATCCTGAGCCTCACACTCACATTTACACACTCACACTCGCACTCACACTCATACACACATTTACACACTCACTCGCACACTCATACGCACACTGAAATTTACACATTGACACACACTCACACGCCCATTTACACACTCACTCATACACACACACTCACACGCTCAACTCACATTTACTCACTCGCTCACACGCTCATACTCACACAAACACACACACTCATCATATACATACATATTCAGAGGAGAGCTGGCAAGTTGGATACAGAGAACTGACTTGGGCACAGAAGACAGAGGGTCGCAGTGGAAGGGTGCTGTTCTGAATGGAAGGTTGTGACTAGCGGCGTTCCACAGGGATCAGTTCGGCGGCCTTTGTTGTTCGTAGTGTATATAAATGATTGGAAGAAAATGTAGCTGGTCTGATTAGTAAGTTCGCAGACGACTCAAAAATTGGCGGAGTTGCGGATAGTGAAGGGATTGTCAGAGGGATACAGCAGGATGTAAACTGGTTGGAGTCTTGGGCGGAGAAATGGCATATAGAGTTTAATCTGGACAAGTGTGAGGTAATGCACTTTCGAAGGTCCAATGCATGTAGGAATTACACAGTAAATGATAGAACTCTTGTGAGTACTGTCAGGCAGAGAGATCTGGGTGTGCATGTTCACCGATCGCTGAAAGTGGCAATGCATGTGGATAAGGTGGTCAAGAAGGCATACAGCATGCTGCAGCTGCGGGTCCAACATGCCCCCCGGATCGTATACACCCATAACAGGGGCATCTCCAGCTGCTGCCTGCCCATTCCACTGGACACCCCTGTGTCTGAGCCCCGTCCGTGGGAATATAGTGATGGTCACTTGAACTCCCACTGACCATGTCGGCTGCTGGCTGTGTGGCCACTGGCCATTGTTAATGGGAAATCTGAAATTCCAATAATGTGAGCACTCCCCAGCCCCCACGTGGATCCCCAGGGGGTCCTGGTGCTACTACACAGGCGGCTGTTAAAGCCGAGAATCCCAATCAGGCCGTGAGGACTGTTCACTCTGCTCGAGCTCCGGAGGCAGCAGCCAGGAGCTGGGCCACCGCACTGGGGACATCCCCAGTGACCAGAGGGTGGGAGTGTGGACCGGGGAGGGAGCCAGCGTCCGATCCAGGTCACGTTTCCAGCGGGTGTCTCGGGTCCAGGACCAGGGCCCAGTGCCCGGGGGACTCTGCTGTGGCCGGGGGTACGTGTGCAGGGTGGGTTGGATGGCACCCTGAGGGATCGCAGAGGATGTGAGGGTGGGGTCGGTCTGGGGGACCCGCTGGCCAGGGGTGGAAGACGTGGCGTATTGTCTGTCCCTCATCCTTTCCAATTCCTGATAGATATCACATTATGGATGATATTGTGCAAGCTGCCATCACGGTGCCGAGCTAGGCGGCCAGGCGCCAGAGAAGGCAGTGGGAGCAGCGTAGGCAGAGACCAAGGCAGCGGCCTATGTGCAGCAACCCATTCTACATCCTGAGGACCCGGCTGCCCATCAAGCCAGCGCAGGCCCAGAGGGGGAGACCAGTGACTGCCCACCTAGAGGGGGAGACCAGTGACTGCCCACCTAGAGGGGGAGACCAGTGACTGCCCACCCAGAGGGGGAGACCAGTGACTGCCCACCCAGAGGGGGAGACCAGTGACTGCCCACCTAGAGGGGGAGACCAGTGACTGCCCACCCAGAGGGGGAGACCAGTGACTGCCCAAGGTGTACAGGCTTTGCTGATCTTTCAAAGTGATGACGGAGAGCTCCGCCTCAACAAGGTGATAGTGCAGCACCTGTGCCATGTCCTCGCGGACTTGGCACCACGTGGAGGAGGATACACGCTCCCGGTGGCCTCAAGGTCACTACAGCCCAGAACTTTTACGCCTCGGGATCATTCCAGGGCTTGAGCTGTGATTTATGCCACAAACGTGACCCAGTCCTGTCCAAAGTGAAGCTTGTGATCTTAGCCCAATGGCACCACGATAAATCTGAACAGGTAAGGCCTTACCTCACTCGCAAAGACAACTCAGTTGTGAGGATGGAGTCACACTCTGGGGTTCCCGAGGGTTGTTACTACACAGTTCCCATCCGGGTCAAATGAAAATGGAAATGCAACTCAAAGCTACATTTCGTGGCCCAGCGTGGATAAGGATATTGAACACACGGTGCTCCAGTGTGACCCCTGCCAGGGACAGGAGATAATAATAATCTTTCCCCAGGGTAGAGAGGTCAATTACTAGGGGGCATAGGTTTAAGGTGCGAGGGGCAAGGTTTAGAGTAGATGTACGAGGCAAGTTTTTTACACAGAGGGTAGTGGGTGCCTGGAACTCGCTACCGGAGGAGGGGGTGGAAGCAGGGACGATAGGGACATTTAAGGGGCATCTTGACAAATACATGAATAGGATGGGAATAGAGGGATACGGACCCAGGAAGTGTAGAAGATTGTAGTTTAGACGGGCAGCATGGTCGGCACGGGCTTGGAGGGCCGAAGGGCCTGTTCCTGTGCTGTACTTTTCTTTGTTCTTTGCTCTTTGTTCTTTATTATTGTCACAAGTAGGCTTACATTAACAGTGCAATGAAGTGACTGTGAAAAGCCCCTAGTCGCCACATTCCGGCACCTGTTCGGGTACACAGAGGGCGAATTCAGAATGTCCAAATTACCTAACAGCACCCACAGCCACCCACAGCCAACCTTCACCCTTGGGAGTTGCCTGGTGATCCATGGGTGAGGGTACATGTGGATTTTGCAGGCCTTTTCTTTGGCAGAATGTTCCTCATCTCGGTCGACATCCACTCAAAGTGACTGAAGGTTCAAGAGATGGAACGGAAACCTTGGTGACCCTGTCGTGGATCTTTGCGCCCCCTGACCTCTCTGAATAATAGTGTCCAACAACAGCACTGCGTTTGCCATATTAGGACAGCCCCTTTCAGACTGCCTCAGGCGGGTTAGCGGAGAGAGCTGGGCAGACGTTCCAGGCAGTTATAAAGAATCAGTCCAGCCGTCCACTGTGTCTTAGGTTGGCCAACTTCCTTCTATCTTGTAATCCCCCCCCCCCCAATGCCACCACACCGGAGGAATTACTCACGGGCCGTGGCCACTAGACCTGATTGGACTGAGTGTTCCTGAAGCTGGCGAGGAGGATGGAGGCACGCTGCGCCTCCCAGAGGAAACAGTACACTTCACACAAAGAAGTCAGGTAATTTCAAGTGGCTGACCTGGCCCTCATCAGGAACTTTGCCTCAGGCCCACTTTGGCTACCAGGCCAAATTGTGGCCCAAGTGTGGTAAACCACTGTTGCACCTCTATTAGGTGATGTATGGTAGGACCTGTACCACAGGTACGTTGGTAGTCCCTGCCTGCTGGCTCTGCCCAGTAGGCGGAGTATAAATATATGTGTCCTCCATGCTGCAGCCATTTCGCCAGCTGCTGTGGGAGGCCACACATCTTAGAGCAATAAAGCCTCAGTTGTACCCAACTCAAGTCTTTGTGCAAGTGATCGTGCATCAATTTATTGCTCTAAGATTTTCAAAAGATGGACCTCCATATCAAGCCGGATCGCCTGCAGCTGGATCCGCAATCAAGTGACGCCAAAAAGGACTTTCAGCACTGGCTAGCTTGCTTCAAGGCATACATCAACTCAGCGTCCACCCCTGTCTTGGAGGCTCAGAAGATTCAGATCCTGTACTCGAGGTTGAGCTCCAGCATCTTTCATGGCGCTTCTCAAGGAGAATTATGCTCAGAAGACAAACACGCTCTTCGCCAAGCATGTACTCGCCACTTGCTCTCAACTCCCTGGTGAGTCCATAGAAGACTTCTGGCGGGCCCTAATCCCACTCGTCCGGGACTGTGACTATCAGGCCATTACACCCACTGATCCAGCAGTGAGCAGTAGAGCAGAGCTGCTGATTGGCTCTTGTGGGGGAAATTTGCATACGTCCGTTGTGCTCACCCTAACTTGAAGGTGTACCTGAGCAAGAGACCCTAGCTGTTCAAGTGAAGACAAGCATCCAGCAGAGGGCAGTAGAGTGGAGGTGATGATTGGCTATTGTGGGGGAAATTTGCATACGTCCATTGTGCTCACCCTAACTTCAAGGTGTACCTGAGCAAGAGACCCTAGCTGTTCAAGTGAAGACAAGTATCCAGCAGAGGGCAGTAGAGTGGAGCTGCTGATTGGCTGTTGTGGGGGAAATTTGCATATGTCCGTTGTGCTCACTCTAACTTGAAGGTGTACCTGAGCAAGAGACCCTAGCTGTTCAAGTGAAGACAAGTATCCAGCAGAGGGCAGTAGAGCAGAGCTGCCGATTGGCTGTTGTGGGGGAAATTTGCATACGTCCGTTGTGCTCACCCTAACTTGAAGGTGTACCTGAGCAAGAGACCCTAGCTGTTTAAGTGAAGAGCTGTTGTCAAGTGACACTTAAACCCGAAACACTTCTTCAGTGTTTCCCTCCCTACCCCCTCCTCTAAACAAAAAAAAACCCAACAACTGTAAAGATCAAGAGGAAGGCTCGAGGGCAGGTGGAAGTAGAAAGAAGTTGAACCATGACGTCACAGCTTGCAGGTAAGGGATTGGCTGGTGACTGGGAAGTGGTTGTTCTTTTATTTTCCCTCAGGTGTTATCGTGTGGGGCGCAGAGGTTGCTGAGTGAGTCCTTGCTGAGAAGGGGAGTGAATAACAGGTAAGCTCTTTCTTTTTCTTTTTTTATCTAGAGGGGATGGCAGGGAAGGCAGGGCAATGTTCCTCCTGCAGAATGTTTGAGGTGAGGGACGCCGTCAGTGTCCCTGCTGATTTTATCTGTGGGAAGTGCACCCATCTCCAGCTCCTCAGAAACCGCGTTAGGGAACTGGAGCTGGAGCTGGATGAACTTTGGATCATTCGGGAGGCAGAGGTGGTCATAGATAGAAGCTTCAGGGATGTAGTTACTCCGAAGAATAAAGATAGATGGGTGACGGTGAGAGGGGCTGGGAGGAAGCAGTGAGTACAGGGATCCCCTGTGGTCGTTCCCCTTAGTAACAAGTATACCACTTTGGATATTGTTGGGGGGGGGGACTTACCAGGGGTAAGCCATGGGGTACAGGTCTCTGGCACAGAGTCTGTCCCTGTTGCTCAGAAGGGAAGGGGGAGAGGAGTAGAGCATTAGTCATTGGAGACTCCATAGTTAGGGGGATAAATAGGAGATTCTGTGGGAACGAGAGAGACTCACGGTTGGTGTGTTGCCTCCCAGGTGCCAGGGTGCGTGATGTCTTGGATCGTGTTTTCGGGATCCTTAATGGGGAGGGGGAGCAGCCCCAAGTCGTGGTCCACATAGGTACCAACGACATAGGTAGGAAAAGGGATAGGGATGTAAGGCTGGAATTCAGGGAGCTAGGGTGGAAACTTAGATCTAGGACAAACAGAGTTATTATCTCTGGGTTGTTACCCGTGCCATGTGATAGCGAGACGAGGAATAGGGAGAGAGAGGAGTTGAACACGTGGCTACAGGGATGGTGCCGGAGGGAGGGTTTCAGATTTCTGGATAATTGGGGCTCATTCTGGGGTCGGTGGGACCTCTACAAACGGGATGGTCTGCACCTGGACCAGGGGGGTACCAATATTCTGGGGGGGAAATTTGCTAATGCTCTTCGGGAGGGTTTAAACTAGTTCAGCAGGGGCTTGGGAACCTGAATTGTAGCTCCAATATACAGGAGGTTGAGAGTAGTGAGGTCATGAGTAAGGTTTCAAAGTTGCAGGAGTGTACCGGCAGGCAGGAAGGTGGTTTAAAGTGAGTCTTCTTCAATGCCAGGAGCATCCAGAAAAAGGTGGGTGAACTTGCGGCATGGGTTGGTACCTGGGACTTCGATGTCGTGGCCATTTCGGAGACATGGATAGAGCAGGGACAGGAATGGTTGTTGCAGGTGCCGGGGTTTAGATATTTCAGTAAGCTCAGGGAGGTGGTAAAATGGGGGGAGGGGTGGCATTGTTAGTCAAGGACAGTATTACGGTGGCAGAAAGGACGTTTGATGAGGAAGCGTCTACTGAGGTAGTATGGACTAAGGTTAGAAACAGGAAAGGAGAGGTCACCCTGTTAGGGGTTTTCTATAGGCCTCCCAAAAGGTCCAGAGATGTAGAGGAAAGGATTGCAAAGATGATTCTGGATAGGAACAAAAGCAACAGGATAGTTGTTATGGGGGACTTTAACTTTCCAAATATTGACTGGAAATGCGATAGTTCGAGTACTTTAGATGGGTCCGTTTTTGTCCAATGTGTGCAGGAGGGTTTCCTGACACAGTATGTAGATAGGCCAACGAGAGGCGAGGCCATATTGGATTTGGTACTGGGTAATGAACCAGGACAGGTGTTAGATTTGGAGGTAGGTGAGCACTTTGGTGATAGTGACCACAATTCGATTACGTTTACTTTAGTGATGGAAAGGGATAGGTATATACTGCAGGGCAAGAGTTATATCTGGGGGAAAGGCAAATATGATGCGATAAGGCAAGACTTAGGATGCATCGGATGGAGAGGAAAACTGCAGGTGATGGGCACAATGGAAATGTGGAGCTTGCTCCAGGAACAGCTACTGCGTGTCCTTGATAAGTATGTACCTGTCAGGCAGGGAGGAAGTGGTCGAGCAAGGGAACCGTGGTTTACTAAAGCAGTCGAAACACTTGTCAAGAGGAAGAAGGAGGCTTATGTAAAGATGAGACATGAAGGTTCAGTTAGAGCGCTCGAGAGTTACAAGTTAGCTCGGAAGGATCTAAAGAGAGAGCTAAGAAGAGCCAGTAGGGGACATGAGAAGTCTTTGGCAGGTAGGATCAAGGATAACCCTAAAGCTTTCTATAGATATGTCAGGAATAAACAAATGACTAGGGTAAGAGTAGGGCCAGTCAAGGACAGTAGTGGGAAGTTGTGCTTGGAGTCCGAGGAGGTAGGAGAGGTGCAAAATTAATATTTTTTGTCAGTATTCACAGAGGAAAAAGGCAATGTTGTCGAGGAGAATACTGAGATTCAGGCTACTAGACTAGAAGGGATTGAGGTTCATAAGGAGGAGGTGTTAACAATTCTGGAAAGTGTGAAAATAGATAAGTGCCCTGGGCCGGATGGGATTTATCCTTGGATTCTCTGGGAAGCTAGGGAGGAGATTGCTGAGCCTTTGGCTTTGACCTTTAAGTCATTTTTGTCTACAGGAATAGTGCGAGAAGACTGGAGGATCGCAAATATTGTCCCCTTGTTCAAGAAGGAGAGTAGAGACAACCCCGGTAACTATAGACCAGTGAGCCTTACTTCTGTTGTGGGCAAAATCTTGGAAAGGTTTATAAGAGATAGGATGTATAATCATCTGGAAAGGAATAATTTGATTTATAGATAGTCAACACGGTTTTGTGAAGGGTAGGTCATGCCTCACAAACCTTATAGAGTTCTTTGAGAAGGTGACCAAACAGGTGGATGAGGGTAAAGCAGTTGATGTGGTGTATATGGATTTCAGTAAAGCGTTTGATAAGGTTCCCCACGATAGGCTACTGCAGAAAATACGGAGGCATGGGATTCAGGGTGATTTCGCAGTTTGGATCAGAAATTGGCTAGCTGGAAGAAGACAAAGGGTGGTGGTTGATGGGAAATGTTCAGCCTGGAGTCCAGTTACTAGTGGTGTACCACAAGGATCTGTTTTGGGGCCAGTGCTGTTTGTCATTTTTATAAATGACCTGGAGGAGGGCGTAGAAGGATGGGTGAGTTGTGGACAGTGCGGAAGGATGTCACAAGTTACAGAGGGACATAGATAAGCTGCAGCGCTGGGCTGAGAGATGGCAAATGGAGTTTGATGCAGAAAAGTGTGAGGTGATTCATTTTGGAAGGAATAACAGGAAGACAGAGTACTGGGCTAATGGTAAGATTCTTGGCAGTGTGGATGAGCAGAGAGATCTCGGTGTCCATGTACATAGATCCCTGAAAGTTGCCACCCAAGTTGAGAGGGTTGTTAAGAAGGCGTACGGTCTATTAGCTTTTATTGGTAGAGGGATTGAGTATCGGAGCCATGAGGTCATGTTGCAGCTGTACAAACCTCTGGTGCGGCCGCATTTGGAGTATTGCGTGCAATTCTGGTAGCCGCATCATAGGAATGATGTGGAAACATTGGAAAGGGTGCAGAGGAGATTTATCAGAATGTTGCCTGGTATGGAGGGAAGATCTTATGAGGAAATGCTGAGGGACTTGAGGCTGTTTTCGTTAGAGAGAAGAAGGTTAAGAGGTGACTTATTTGAGGCATACAAGATGATCAGAGGATTGGATAGGGTGGACAGTGAGAGCCTTTTTCCTCGGATGGTGATGTCTAGCACGAGGGGACATAGCTTTAAATTGAGGGGAGATAGATATAGGACAGATGTCAGAGATAGGTTCTTTACTCAGAGAGTAGTAAGGGCGTGGAATGCCCTGCCTGCAACAGTAGTGGACTCGCCAACACTAAGGATATTCAAATGGTCATTGGATAGACATATGGACGATAAGGGAATCGTGTAGATGGGCTTTAGAGTGGTTTCACAGGTCGGCGCAACACCGAGGGCCGAAGGGCCTGTCGCTGTAATGTTCTATGTTCTATGTTCTATGAATATTCAAACCTCCTTATGCGGGACGCGTTTGTTACGGGGTTTGGGTCGGACCTCGTACGCCAGCGACTGTTAGAGGGGGCCACGCTCGATCTTGCGGAGACAAAGAATCTAGCGCTCTCCATGACGGTCGCCTCGCGCAACATTCAGGCCTACACCCCCAGCTGCGCGGCCCACCCCTCCTACACCCCCAGCTGCGCGGCCCACCCCTCCTACACCTCCAGCTGCGCGGCCCACCCCTCCTACACCCCCAGCTGCGCGGCCCACCCCTCCTACACCCCCAGCTGCGCGGCCCACCCCTCCTACACCCCCAGCTGCGCGGCCCACCCCTCCTACACCTCCAGCTGCGCGGCCCACCCCTCCTACACCCCCAGCTGCGCGGCCCACCCCTCCTACACCCCCAGCTGCGCGGCCCACCCCTCCTACGCATCGTGGTCCCCACAGATGGCCGCCCCAGCGGGGGCCTTACCCACCCAATACGCCTGCGCCACGTGCCAGCCAGCTAACCCCGGGGGTCCCCGATGTTATTTCTGCAGCCAGCAGAAACCCACCCCAGCAACGCTGCCCAGCCCATGCTGCCCTTTGTAAGGCTTGCGGTAAGAAGGGGCACTTCGCCGCGGTGTGCCAGGCCCGTGCAGTCGCCGCTGTCGCCACCAGTCCCCTCATTTACGGACAATGGGCGCCGCCATCTTCTCTCCCCCAGACCAAGTGTGACCAGTGGGCGCCGCCATCTTCCCCCCCGAGCAACACGTGCGGCCCATGGGCACCGCCATCTTGTACAACCTCCGCCACGTGCGGCCCATGGGTGCCGCCATTTTGTACTCCTCGAGATCCTCAGGCGCGCCATCTTGTCTCTCCCATGGCACATGGGCACCACCAGCGTTCCAGGACCAGGGCCCCCCCGGGCTCCCCGTCATCCTACACCAGCGGCGACCGACCACGACTCACATCAGTGACCATTGACCAGTCTCGTCCGCACAATCTGGCCACCGCACCGACCAGCATTAAAATCAACGGACACGTGACCTCTTGCCTGCTGGACTCCGGGAGCACCGAAAGCTTCATCCACCCGGATACGGTAAGGCGCTGCTCCCTCGCGGTACACCCCGCCAACCAAAGAATCTCCCCGGCCTCCGGATCCCATTCTGTCGCGATCCGAACCCTGAAATTCGGCGGGCCCCTACAACCCCTCACTGTGTGCGGCCTCGCGACCCTATAGGTCGATCCGCCTTCCCTCTTCGCAAATCTAACCGCGGATTGCAAACCCGTCGCCACAAGGAGCAGACGGTACAGCGCCCAGGACAGAACCTTCATCAGGTCCGAGGTCCAGCGGCTGCTTCGGGAGGGCATCATCGAGGCAGCAACAGCCCCTGGAGAGCCCAAGTGGTAGTAGTTAAAACTGGGGAGAAACACAGAATGGTCATGGACTACAGCCAGACCATCAATCGGTACACGCAGCTCGACGCGTACCCCTTCCCACGCATATCTGATATGGTGTTATGGACGAGGCATTTTCAGAACCCCAAAATGTATCATGGAGTTCAGCCAACCTCTCCCTTTAATGGATTTGTTGCTTTTCCGAGCACACGGCTTGTTCCCCAGGTGTGGAATTCTAATTATGGACACGTGGGTTTTTAAACACAAAACACTGTTTATTCCATGAACTCAACTTAACATCTTAAATAAACATTGGATCTCTTAACACCCCTTACTTCAAAGATAACTCAGAAAATATTGCAACAGTAAATAATTCCCCAAAATGTTCCTTCAAACTTCCAAGAGATTTAACACCTTTAAACAAAATCACATCCGGTTAAAGGCTTTACTTTAAATCACCCAAATGATCCAGAGATAGTCTTTCATGGCAGAGATCCAGCTCACTGCAAAACACAGACACACACCCAGCTCTTTTCAAACTGCAAAACTAAACTGCAAAATAGCTGACCTGACCTCAGCTCCACCCACTCTCTGACATCACTGTTTTCTTAAAGGTACATTGCTTAAACATCCATGTCTTAAAGGTACTCTCACATGACAATGGTCAATCAGATTGCACAGTACCGGGTCTTCTCAACGGTAGACCTCAAATCCGCCTACCACCAGCTCCCCATTCGTAAACCGGACCATCCATACACTGCCTTCGAGGCAGACGGCCGCCTCTATCACTTCCTCAGGGTTCCCTTCGGCGTCACCAACGGGGTCTCGGTCTTCCAAAGGGAGATGGACCGAATGGTCGACCGGTACGGTTTGCGGGCCACCTTTCCGTACCGAGGCAACGTGGCCACATCTGTGGCCATGATCAGCAGGACCACGACGCCAACCTTGCCAAATTTCTCCGCACCGCCACTCTCCTCAACCTCACCTACAACAAGGAGAAGTGCGTGTTTAGCACGAACCGCTTAGCCATCCTCGGCTATGTGGTCCAGAACGGAGTTCTGGGGCCCGATCCCGACCGCATGCGCCCCCTCATGGAGCTCCCCCTCCCCCACTGCCCCAAGGCCCTCAAACGCTGCCTGGGGTTCTTTTCGTACTATGCTCAGTGGGTTCCAAACTATGCGGACAAGGCCCGCCCACTCATTCAGTCAACCCATTTTCCCCTGACGGCCGAGGCACAACAGGCCTTTGCCCGTATCAGAGCCGATATCGCCAAGGCCGGGATGCACGTAGTAAACGAGACACTGCCCTTTCAAGTAGAGAGCGACGCATCAGACGTCGCCCTTGCCGCCACTCTAAACCAGGCAGGCAGACCCGTGGCATTCTTTTCCCGCCCCCTTCATGCCTCAGAGATTCGGCATTCAGCCGTCGAAAAGGAGGCCCAAGCTATCGTTGAAGCCGTGCAGCACTGGAGGCATTACCTGGCCGGCAGGAGATTCACTCTCCTCACTGACCAACGGTTGGTAGCCTTCATGGTCAATAACACACAGCGGGGCAAGATAACGAATGATAAGATCTTGAGGTGGAGGATCGAGCTCTCCACCTACAATTACGAGATTTTGTATCGCCCCGGTAAAGTCAACGAGCCCCCAGACGCCCTATCCCGAGGTACATGTGCCAGCGCACAAGTAGACTGACTCCGGACCCTGCACGACAGCCTTTGTCACCCGGGAGTCACACGGTTGTACCATTTCATAAAGGCCCGCAATCTGCTCTACTCCGCCGAGGAAGTGCGGACAATCACCAGGGACTGCCAGGTCCGTGCGGAGTGCAAGCCGCACTTCTACTGGCCAGACCGTGCGCGGCTGGCGAAGGCCTCCCGCCCCTTTGAACGCCTCAGCTTGGATTTCAAAGGGCCCCTCCTCTCCACCGACCATAACATGTATTTTCTCAGTGTGGTCGATGAGTACTCCAGATTCCCCTTCGCCATCTCCTGCCCCGATATGACGTCTGCCACCGTCATCAAAGCCTTCAACACAACCTTCGCTCTGTTCGGCTTCAGGGGCCTGGCACCAGCTGGGTCCCCAACCCCCCCCCATCTGCCCGGCACGACCCATCCTCCCCCCAGCGCACCTCACCACAGCCCCCGCTCCAGGACGATCCGACCTCCCATTGATTTCACCTGGGCATGAAGATGAGGACCACAAGCTCCCGGAGTCACCGGCGACCAAGCCGCCGCCTGCATCGCCACCGGGACTGCGGCGCTCACATCGGAGGATCAAGGCACCCGATCGGCTGAATTTGTGAACTTTTCCAGAACTGTACACTTTAGAAATGCTCACTTACATGTAAATAGTTTTCCACCAGCCCCGCTGGACTCTTTTTTAACAGGGGGTGAATGTGGTAGTCACCACTGTTTGTATGTAGTACACATATGAGATGTAATACGGTAAGGCTCCTGTGCTACAGGTACGGGGGTAGATCCCTGCCTGCTGGCTCCGCCCAGTAGGCGGAGTATAAATGTGTGTGCTCACCGAGCTGCAGCCATTTCGGCAGCAGCTGTAGGAGGCCACATATCTCTGCGTAATAAAGCCTCGATTACTCTCTACTCTCGTCTCGTCGTAATTGAAGTGCATCAGAAGCCGTTTATCGACTTCTTCAAGGAGAATTGAGGTGTCAGTGGGGGGTCGGGTGGGGTAGGGGGGGTTGATATGATGCTTCTGTTTGTTCTTACTCGTGTGTTGGTTTGTGTTTAATGTTTATACAAATGCCTCAATCAAAATATTTTTAAAAAGTAAAAGATATTTAAATATTTAAAAATATTTTTTTAAATGAAGTTTCTGAGAGAGTTTGGAGTCTTCTCGAGCGACAATCCCAACCTGAGCAAAAGTGAGACCTTCCCGGTGAATCTGAAAGGGGGAGGGGCAGAGCTGGAGGCACTGATAGTTAAACTAGCCCAAACTAGCTCAAACTAGCCCAAACTAGCCCAAATCAAATTCCGCTACCTGGGGATCCAAATCGCCCACAACGGGACACAGAGCCACAAATGGAATCTGGCCAGCCTGCTGGAGGAAGTAAAAAAGGACCGTCCGAGGTGGGACACACTCCCACACTCCCAAACCCTGCAATATTACCGCTGGGCAGCAACAGCGGAGAGAGTGAGGGATTGGATAAAGGAACCAGGAGCCGGATGGGTAAAAATGGAGGAGGGTTTCTGCACAGGGATAGCTCTCCAGGCCCTGGCCACAGCAGCGCTCCCATCCCCACCGGCCAAGCACTCTACAAACCTCGTGGTAATACCCATGCTCCGGTCGTGGAACTGAATAAGACAACGCTTCGGCCTGACGAAAATGTCCATCAAGGCCCCCATCTGCAACAATCAGAGGTCCTTGCCAGCCAAAATGGACACCACCTTCAAAAAAGGTGGAGACAGGACAGGGGGGGCACTGACAGTTAGGGACTTCTACACGGACAACAGTCTGACCGCGTGAGAGGAACTGACAAGCGCCAACTGACCGGGGGGGGGGGGGGGGGGTGCAGAATGCAAATCAAAACCTTCCTGTAAGATCCTGCAGATCCTGTAACATCTGGCGGTCAGCAGCACCACCTACAGCTGCAGATCCTGTAACATCTGGCGGTCAGCAGCACCACCTACAGCTGCAGATCCTGTAACATCTGGCGGTCAGCAGCACCACCTACAGCTGCAGATCCTGTAACATCTGGCGGTCAGCAGCACCACCTACAGCTGCAGATCCTGTAACATCTGGCGGTCAGCAGCAACACCTACAGCTGCAGATCCTGTAACATCTGGCGGTCAGCAGCAACACCTACAGCTGCAGATCCTGTAACATCTGGCGGTCAGCAGCACCACCTACAGCTGCAGATCCTGTAACATCTGGCGGTCAGCAGCACCACCTACAGCTGCAGATCCTGTAACATCTGGCGGTCAGCAGCACCACCTACAGCTGCAGATCCTGTAACATCTGGCGGTCAGCAGCACCACCTACAGCTGCAGATCCTGTAACATCTGGCGGTCAGCTGCACCACCTACAGCTGCAGATCCTGTAACATCTGGCGGTCAGCAGCATCACCTACAGCTGCAGATCCTGTAACATCTGGCGGTCAGCAGCCCCACTGTCAGACTGTCTCGCCGACCTGTTGGAAATTTTACGAATGGAGAAAATCGAATTCACCATCCGGGGACGGAAGAGGTCTTCCACAAGACGTGGAGACCATTCAGCACGGTTCAATTCCCGTACCAGCCTCCCCGAACAGGCGCCGGAATGTGGCGACTAGGGGCTTTTCACAGTAACTTCATTTGAAGCCTACTTGTGACAATAAGCGATTTTCGTTTCATTTTTCATTTCATTCAGCAACCTGATCCACGACCTGTTTGTAGCCAACAGCTATAGACCGGGGGGGGGGGGGGGACACAGAGGGATCAGAGACACCAACAAAAAGGGAGAGGGAGAGGGGGGAGAAATTATGGAGGCCCAGACGCCGGCCACACCCTATGCGGGGAGGGGTGCGGGGCTGGGACACCACCTCTCTCTCCTCCCCCACCCCCAACCAACTGTTTGTAAACACAGGCAACCGAGTGGGAGCGACTTACCCCGATGTAATGTAAGATACATGTCGGACTGGGCCCAGTACCCACCGTGGGGCTTGGACACATCACTCCAAAGGGGTTTTGTGAAAGGCTGGCTTCGGCCAGAGGGAATTACGTCGATTCCAATCAGAATGGGGAGTCTCACCTTCCACGTCCTGGGAAGCAATGAAGGCTGTGATCAGTGGGGAAATAATATCGTACAAGGCCCGCAAGATTAAGGCTGGCAGGGCTGAAAAGCAGCGGTTGCTGCATCTTGGGTTTGGATGGGTAAGGACTCCACAGCCCCTACGGCATGTTGTTGGCAGAGAGAGAGAGAGGCTGCAATTGGTGTTTGAGCTTGAATGGACGGGGAATGTGGTGAGTCAGCTTCGCCGTTTGCCAGGGACAGTTTATGAATACGGGGATAAAGCCAGACAATTATTGGCTCACCAATTGAGACGGCAGGCAGCCACACGGGAAGAAGCTCATGTTAGAGATGAGGGGGGAGAACTGCCCTGGATAAGATTAATGGAGCTTTTCGGGTTTTTTATCGGGGGCTATACAAGTCTGAACCACCGGAGTATGGCTGGGAGATGGAACGATTTTTGGGCAATGGTAGAAAGGGTGAAGAGGGAGGGGCTGGAAGCACTGTTGGAGTTGGAGGAAGTTATAAACTGTATTGGTTCCTTGTAAGCGGGGAAAACGACGGGCCGGATGGTTTTCCGGCCGAATTTTACAAAGTTTGCGGCCTTGTTGGTGCCACACTTACAGGGAATGTTCAACGACTCTCTGCTCGATTTCCCCCGAAAAAGGACACCGATCCCCTGAGTGTGGTCTTTTGGCCGATTTCACTAATAAACACTGACTGAAAATACCAGCTAAGGTTCTGGCGGAATGTTTGGAGGGGTGGAGAAGTGATCTCTGAGGACCAGACAGGATTTGTCAGGGGCTGACAGTTGTCCAACATCAGGAGGGTTTTGAATGTGGTGTTAAGATTAAGAACAGAGGTAAAAAAGCCAACATAAGTGTACTTTACCTGAATGCTCGTAGTATTCGGAATAAGGTAAATGAGTTGATGGCGCAAATCATCATGAATGACTATGATTTAGTGGCCATTACTGAAACATGGTTAAAGGATGGTCACGACTGGGAGTTAAATATCCAAGGGTATCAAACTTTTCGGAAGGACAGAGTGGATGGTAAGGGAGGTGGTGTAGCTCTGTTATTTAAGGATGACATCCGGGCAACAGTAAGGGATGACATCGGTGCTATGGAGGATAAGGTTGAATCCATTTGGGTGGAAATCAGGAATAGCAAGGCGAAAAAGTCACTGATAGGAGTAATCTATAGGCCACCAAATAGTAACATTATGGTGGGGCAGGCAATAAACAAAGAAATAACAGATGCATGTAGAAATGGTACAGCAGTTATCATGGGGGATTTTAATCTACATGTTGATTGGTTTAACCAGGTCGGTCAAGGCAGCCTTGAGGAGGAGTTTATAGAATGTATCCGCGATAGTTTCCTCGAACAGTATGTAATGGAACCTACGAGGGAACAAGCGGTCCTAGATCTGGTCCTGTGTAATGAGACAGGATTGATTCAGGATCTCATAGTTAGGGATCCTCTCGGAAGGAGCGATCACAATATGGTGGAATTTAAAATACAGATGGAGGGTGAGAAGGTAAAATCAAGCACGAGTGTTTTGTGCTTAAACAAAGGAGATTACAATGGGATGAGAGAAGAACTAGCTAAGGTAGACTGGGAGCAAAGACTTTATAGTGAAACAGTTGAGGAACAGTGGAGAACCTTCCAAGTGATTTTTCACAGTGCCCAGCAAAGGTTTATACCAACAAAAAGGAAGGACGGTAAAAAGAGGGAATATCGACCGTGGATATCTAAGGAAATAAGGGAGAGTATCAAATTGAAGGAAAAAACATACAAAGTAGCAAAGATCAGTGGGAGACTAGAGGACTGGGAAATCTTTAGGGGGCAACAGAAAGCTACTAAAAAAGCTATAAAGAAGAGTAAGATAGATTATGAGAGTAAACTTGCTCAGAATATAAAAACAGATAGTAAAAGTTTCTACAAATACATAAAACAAAAAAGAGTGGCTAAGGTAAATATTGGTCCTTTAGAGGATGAGAAGGGAGATTTAATAATGGGAGATGAGGAAATGGCTGGGGAATTGAACAGGTTTTTTGGGTCAGTCTTCACAGTGGAAGACACAAATAACATGCCAGTGACTGATGGAAATGAGGCTATGACAGGTGAGGACCTTGAGAGGATTGATATCACCAAGGAGGTAGTGATGGGCAAGCTAATGGGGCTAAAGGTAGACAAGTCTCCTGGCCCTGATGGAATGCATCCCAGAGTGCTAAAAGAGATGGCTAGGGAAATTGCAAATGCACTAGTGATAATTTACCAAAATTCACTAGACTCTGGGGTGGTCCCGGCGGATTGGAAATTAGCAAACGTGACACCACTGTTTAAAAAAGGAGGTCGGCAGAAAGTGGGTAATTATAGGCCAGTGAGCTTAACTTCGGTAGTAGGGAAGATGCTGGAATCTGTCATCAAGGATGAAATAGCGCGGCATCTGGATGGAAATTGTCCCATTGGACAGACGCAGCATGGGTTCATAAAGGGCAGGTCATGCCTAACTAACTTAGTGGAATTTTTTGAGGACATTAACAGTGCGGTAGATAACGGGGAGCCAATGGATGTGGTATATCTGGATTTCCAGAAAGCCTTTGACAAGGTGCCACACAAAAGGTTGTTGCATAAGATAAAGATGCATGGCATTAAGGGGAAAGTAGTACCATGGATTGAGGATTGGTTAATTAATAGAAAGCAAAGAGTGGGGATTAATGGGTGTTTCTCTGGTTGGCAATCAGTAGCTAGTGGTGTCCCTCAGGGATCAGTGTTGGGCCCACAACTGTTCACAATTTACATAGATGATTTGGAGTTGGGGACCAAGGGCAATGTATCCAAGTTTGCAGACGACACTAAGATAAGTGGTAAAGCAAAAAGTGCAGAGGATACTGGAAGTCTGCAGAGGGATCTGGATAGGCTAAGTGAATGGGCTAGGGTCTGGCAGATGGAATACAATGTTGACAAATGTGAGGTTATCCATTTTGGTAGGAATAACAGCAAAAGAGATTATTATTTAAATGATAAAATATTAAAACATGCTGCTGTGCAGAGAGACCTGGGTGTGCTAGTGCATGAGTCGCAGAAAGTTGGTTTTCAGGTGCAACAGGTGATTAAGAAGGCAAATGGAATTTTGTCCTTCATTGCTAGAGGGATGGAGTTTAAGACTAGGGAGGTTATGCTGCAATTGTATAAGGTGTTAGTGAGGCCACACCTGGAGTATTGTGTTCAGTTTTGGTCTCCTTACTTGAGAAAGGACGTACTGGCACTGGAGGATGTGCAGAGGAGATTCACTAGGTTAATCCCAGACCTGAAGGGGTTGGATTACGAGGAGAGGTTGAGTAGGCTGGGACTGTACTCGTTGGAATTTAGAAGGATGAGGGGGGATCTTATAGAAACATATAAGATTATGAAGGGAATAGATAGGATAGATGCGGGCAGGTTGTTTCCACTGGCGGGTAAAAGCAGAACTAGGGGGCATAGCCTCAAAATAAGGGGAAGTAGATTTAGGACTGAGTTTAGGAGGAACTTCTTCACCCAAAGGGTTGTGAATCTATGGAATTCCTTGCCCAGTGAAGCAGTAGAGGCTCCTTCATTAAATGTTTTTAAGATAAAGATAGATAGTTTTTTTGAAGAATAAAGGGATTAAGGGTTATGGTGTTTGGGCCGGAAAGTGGAGCTGAGTCCACAAAAGATCAGCCATGATCTCATTGAATGGTGGAGCAGGCTCGAGGGGCCAGATGGCCTACTCCTGCTCCTAGTTCTTATGTTCTTATGTTCTTATGTGGTCATGTCTCCCTCTGTGGAGCAGGTGCCGGAGGTAATCATCTCCATGGATGCGGAGAACACCTTTGACCGGGTGGAGTGGAGCCTCCCCTTCAAGGTCTGGGGGTGATTTGGGTTTGGTCCAACTTTTATTTCACAGAAACATCCATAGAAAATAGGAGCAGGAGGAGACCATTCGGCCCTTCGAGCCTGCTCCGCCATTCATTATGATCATGGCTGATCATCAAGTTCAATACCCTGATCCCGCCTCCCCCCCATATCCCTGGATCCATTTAGCCCCCAGAGCTGTATCCAATTCCTTCTTGAAATTACACAATGTTTTGGCCTCAACTACTTTCTGTGGTAGTGAATTCCACAGATTCACCGCTCTCTGGGTAGTTCTGGACTCCCCCACCATCGGGAACATTCTTTCTGAATCTACCCTGTCTCATCCTGTTAGAATTTTGTAAGTTTCTATGAGATCCCCTCTCACTCTTTGTGGTATTATAGGTATTACGATACCTGATAGGCTAAAGCACCATTGGTGGAAACTGTATGCTTTCTATTGGTTAGAATGTATGATAGCTCTGCCCTGCTACTAGGGGTATAAGAATCAGTGCCGCCCCAGCAGCCTTCATTCTGTACCTGAGCTGCTGGGGGAAACATCTAGCTTATTAAAGCCTTCAGTTGGACTACAACCTCGTTTTAGTGGTCATTGGTCGTGCATCAATTTAATAAGCTAGTATTTTAAGAAGAAAGGATGGAGCTCCGAATCAAGCCGGAGTGTCTGCAACTTAGCCCCCACGCGGCGAATTCAGCGGCAATCTTCAAGCACTGGCTGGCATGCTTTAAAGGGTATCTCGGGACGGCCGAAAATGCACCCACGGGAGAGCAGAAACTGCACGTCCTGCACTCAAGGGTGAGCCCGGAGATTTACACCCTCATCTAGGAAGCGGAAGACTCCGATGCAGCACTAGAGCTGCTAAAAGGACCCTATATTCGCCCGGTAAACCAGGTCTACGCCCGGCACCTGCTTGCAACAAGGCGACAAACCTCTAGGGAATCGCTGGAGGAATTCTACCATGCACTCCTGGTGTTGGGAAGAAGCTGCAGCTGCCCGCAGGTTTCGGCGAGCGAACACATGGAACTCTTAGTCCGGGACGCTTTCGTGGTAGGTATGCGATCTTCACAAATCCGCCAGCGTCTGTTAGAAAAGGATGCCCTGGGTCTCAGGGAGGCACGGGCCCTTGCAGGCTCCCTGGACGTGGCCTCCAAGAACGCCCGCGCTTACGTTCCCGACCGCGCGGCAGCCCCCTGGGCAGCGTGGAACCCCTCCGCGGCCGACCCCGAGACTTCCCCCATTCCCTACAGGCCTGCGCTGCAAGGCGGCCTGGCAACACCGAAGGGCCCCGCTGCTACTTTTGCGGGCAGGCCCAGCACCCCCGCCAGCGCTGCCCGGCCCGCGCATCCATCTGCAAGGGATGGAACAAAAAGGGCCATTTCGTGGGGGTATGCCAGGCCCGGGCGGTCGCCGGCGGCGAATGCGGACCGCAACCACAAACTTCTCCACGGGCCCCGTGCGGCCAGCGGTCGCCGCCATCTTCATATTCCAGGGCCACGGCGGACCCCGGACACCGCCATCTTGTTCCGCGGACGCCATGTTGGAGGGATGGGCACCGCCATTTTGTGCAGCCCCAGCCATGTGCGACCAATGGGAGCCGCCACCTTGGATGATCCCCCAGGACCCCAGCTCGGCTGACCCCGCACTGCCCGAAAAGAACTCTCAACTGCTGCGATTAGCCTCGGTGACTCTGGACCAGTCTCGGCCTCGACCACTCTCAACTGCTACGATGACCGTATTCATCAACAGGCACGAGACGTCCTGCCTAATCGACTCTGTGAGCACGGAGAGCTTCATACACCCTGACACGGTAAGGCGCTGTTCTCTCCTCATCCACCCCATTAATCAAAAAATCTCCCTGGCCTCCGGTTCACACTCAGTGGAGATAAAGGGGTTTTGTGTCGCAAACCTCACAGTCCAGGGAAGGGAGTTCAAAAATTTCCGTCTCTACATCCTTCCCCACCTCTGCGCGGCCACACTGTCCTGGGTTTAGACTTCCAGTGTAACCTCCAAAGTCTGACCTTCAAATTTGGCGGCCCTGTACCCCCCCTTACTGTCTGCGGCCTCGCGACCCTTAAGGTCGACCCGCCTTCCCTGTTTGCGAACCTCACCCCGGATTGTAAACCCGTCGCCACCAGGAGCAGACGCTACAGTGCCCAGGACCGGATCTTTATTAGGTCAGAGGTCCAAAGGCTACTGAGGGAAGGGGTCATTGTAGCCAGTAACAGCCCCTGGAGAGCTCAAGGAGTGGTGGTAAAGACCGGGGAGAAGCATAGGATGGTTATCGACTACAGTCAGACCATCAACAGGATTACGCAGCTGGACGCGTACCCTCTCCCCCGCATATCCGACCTGGTAAACAGGATCGCGCATTATACGGTCTTCTCCACAGTGGATCTCAAGTCTGCCTACCACCAGCTCCCCATCCGTACTAGTGACCGCAAATACACTGCCTTCGAGGCAGACGGGCGGCTCTATCACTTCTTAAGGGTTCCCTTTGGTGTCACCAACGGGGTCTCGGACTTTCAGCGCGAGATGGACCGAATGGTTGACCGGTACGGTTTACGGGCAACATTCCTGTATCTCGATAACGTCACCATCTGCGGCCATGACCAGCAGGACCACGACACCAACCTCCGAAAATTCCTCCAGATCGCTAAAATCCTTAACATTGCATATAACAAGGATAAATGCGTGTTTAGCACCGACTGCCTGGCCATCCTCGGCTACATAGTGCGAAATGGAGTTATAGGCCCCGACCCTGAACGCATGCGCCCCCTAATGGAGTTCCCCCTCCCTCACTGCTCCAAGGTCCGAAACGTTGCCTAGGCCCAGTGGGTCCCCGACTATGCGGACAAGGCCCGTCCCCTGATCCAATCCATAGCTTTTCCCCTGTCGATGGAGGCCCGCCAGGCCTTCAGCCACATCAAAGCAGACATTGCAAAGGCCACGATACACGCCATCAACAAGCCCCTCACCTTCCAGGTCGAGAGCGATGCGTCTGACGTAGCTCTGGCGGCCACCCTCAACCAAGCGGGCAGACCCGTGGCCTTCTTCTCTCGTACCCTCCATGCTTCCGAAATCCGCCACTCCTCAGTCGAAAAGGAGGCCCAGGCCATAGTAGAAGTTGTGCGACATTGGAGGCATTACCTGGCCGGCAGGAGATTCACTCTCCTCACGGACCAACGGTCGGTTGCGTTCATGTTCGATAATGCACAGCGGGGCAAGATAAAAAACGACAAGATCTTGCGGTGGAGGATCGAACTCTCCACCTACAACTACGAGATCTTGTATCGTCCCGGGAAGCGAAACGAGCCTCCTGACACCCTGTCCCGCGGCACATGTGCCACCGCACAAGTGGACCGCCTCCGAGCCCTCCACGAGGACCTCTGCCACACGGGGGTCACTCGCTTTTTCCATTTTGTCAAAATCCGCAACCTGCCCTACTCCATCGTGGCGGTCAGGACAGCCACCAGGAACTGCCAAATCTGCACGGAGTGCAAACTGCACTTCTACCGACCAGAGAAAGCGCATCTGATAAAGGCTTCCCGTCCCTTTGAACGCCTCAGCATGGACTTCAAAGGCCCCCTCCCCTCCACCGACCCCAGCACGTACTTCCTGAACGTGATTGACGAGTACTCCCGGTTCCCATTCGCCATCCCCTGCCCCGACATGACCACCTCCACCGTCATCAAGGCCCTCCATAGCACCTTTGCACTGTTCGGGTTCCCCGCTTACATACACAGTGATAGGGGGTCCTCCATTATGAGCGACGAACTGCGTCAATTCCTGCTCAGCAAGGGCATCGCCTCGAGCAGGACAACCAGTTACAACCCCCGGGGTAATGGACAAGTAGAGAGGGAGAACGGAATGGTCTGGAAGACCGTCCTACTGGCCCTACGGTCCAGGAACCTCCCAGTCTCCCGCTGGCAAGAAGTCCTCCCGGATGCCCTCCACTCCATCCGGTCACTGCTTTGTACAACCACCAATCAGACACCTCACGAACGCCTCCTTGTCTTCCCCAGGAAGTCCTCCTCTGGGACCTCGCTCCCGACCTGGCTGGCAGCTCCCGGACCCATCCTGCTCCGAAAACACGTGTGGGCGCACAAGTCGGACCCGTTGGTCGAGAGGGTCCATCTGCTCCATGCTAACCCCCAGTACGCCTACGTGGCGTACCCCGACGGCCGACAAGATACGGTCTCGATACCGGACCTGGCGCCCGCCGGAACCCCACGTACATCCCAGCCACCCGTCCCACCCTCCCGTACACCGCAGCACCTTACAGGAGGATCGGTCCTTCCGCCGGTCCCATCTAGGCCCCCCCACCCACCGATGCCCCCCGCAGGCGCTCCCTTCCCAGGTCAACCGTTTTCCCCACCAGCGCCGTCAAGGGGTGCCGAAGCTGCCATGGAGATCGAAGCCACGCTCCTGGAGTCACAGACACCCGAACCTCCACTGGAGTCACCACCGAAGCTCTGACGATCACAAAGGACGACCAGGGCCCCTGATCGACTGATTGTTTCATTTTAATTGTAAACTGTAAATATAAAACATCAAACGTAAATAGCTATCAGAATTGTAAATAGTTATTAAAACACTGTACGGAGGTATTACGGTACCTCCATAACTAATTATACCACGTTGCCATGTTTTGTAGTTTCAGGCCACCATCCACGCCGGACGCTTTTTTTAACAGGGGGTGAATGTGGTATTATAGGTATTACGGTACCTGATAGGCTAAAGCATCATTGGTGGAAACTGTATGCTTTCTATTGGTTAGAATGTATGATAGCTCCGCCCTGCTAGGCGGGGTATAAGAACCAGTGCCACCCCAGCAGCCTTCATTCTGTACCTGAGCTGCTGGGGGAAACATCTAGCTTATTAAAGCCTTCAGTTGGACTACAACCTCGCTTTAGTGGTCATTGATCGTGCATCACTCTTCTAAACTCCATTGAATATAATCCTAATCGATTTAGTCTCTCCTCATATGACAGTCCCGCCATCCCAGGAATCAGTCTGGTAAACCTTCGCTGCTCTCCCTCCATAGCAACAACATCCTTCCTCAGAAAAGGAGACCAAACTGCACCCAAACTGCACCCAAACTGCACCCAAACTGCACCCAAACTGCACCCAAACTGCACCCAAACTGCACCCAAACTGCACCCAAACTGCACCCACTACTCCAGGTGTGGCCTCACCAAGGAAACACTAACGTGCGGCCGGTGGGTCATCCTGCGGCATTGGATGGCACCCTCCTGGTGACCCTCCCCGAGCTCACGGCCGCTGCCACTTCCTCCCAGGCGGCACTGGCTGCCCTGTGGGCTGACCCTCCGAGCCCCTCGGGGGACCAGGGCATCCCGGCTGGTCTTGACCACGTCCAACATTCTGGCCAGGTTGGCAACCCCGGATGGTGGGGCTGGTCTCCTCGGTGGCATTGCCCCGTGATGCGTGGGGTTTGCTCTGCAGGATCGGGCTAGGTGCTGCTCCCCCTTGTTAGCGGGGAGCTGGCGGGCGCGGTCCCTGTGAACCAGCCGGCGGGACAATGATTTGTGTCTGTAAGCCCATAGGGACTCGTTAAGTGGACCAATTAACGTTTGATACCCGTGACGGCCTCGCGGGCTTGGCGACAGGAAGTTCGTGGCAATTCCCGTTTACCAGCATATTCAGCAACCTTTCCGTTAAGTCACCACCCCCACCCCCATTTCCAGTTTCCAATAAAAAGGAATTTCCCAAAAACATTAAAATAGTTTGAATGTTGTTTTTGCTCTGTGGAAGCGGTGGGAAGCGCGAGCACATTTATTTGCTGTTCATCATGTTCCCTCACAGTCCCTGCACCCAGGACATTGACGTGAATATTCACAGTTCTGATCCGCTGCTCACCCGCAGGAATCTGTGGCTTTGACGTTTTGCCTTTGCTATCAGGCATTTTATTTTAACCACACACTGATATGTTTCCATGAACCCTAACCTCCTTTGCTTGCAGTCTAGGTTGTGTGACGTTACGTCCTTGAACACCTGCATCAGCCCCAGCTCATCACTTGAAGCACGTGTGGGAACCAACCCCTCAATATTCACGGCCATATTCTCCATCCCGTGGGCACACAGAGGGGTGATTGGGAGAGCTTTTGTACGCCTGACTTCATAAGGAGCAGCAAACTGAAGGAATACAAATGAGGCACCACCAGCCCCGCTATCAGCTGGCCATGAATTTTTTAATATGCTTCCAGGCTCAGAGACAAACTAAAAAATCTCTCAAACTGATTGCAGAGCGCGGTGTGGAGTCAGTGTTAATTAGGCCCATCGGAATTCCATTGGGATAATCTAGAAGAGCAGAGAGAGAGCGGGTGTGGTTTAATCTCCGCGTTACACCAGCGTGGATCTGGGTGCGCTGGTTAAATAGCGCAACAGGACAAAAATTGAGATTCGCGCCGGCTGCGAATTGACTTGCCATCTAACCGGCTCACTCCCGATAGTGAGTCGCAGATCTCGCCCAAATATGGTCAGCATATCATTAACCCCAAATTGCAACAATTTCCATCTCATTAGCGAGATAGAAGTTACATGTAACTTCTATGGGGGGTGGGTCTGGGGGGTGCTGGGGGGGGGCTGGGAGGGGGGGTTGGGGAGGCTGGGGGGAGCTGGGGGGCTGGGGGGGCTGGCGGGGGCTGAGGGAGCTGGGGGGGGGGCTGGAGGGGCTGGGGGGGGGGGGGCTGGGGGAGGGCTGGGGGGTCTGGGAGGGGGCTGGGAGGGGGCTGGGGGGGGCTGAAGCTTTCCAGGTTGGGGGTTGCCTCTGGGCCGGTGAGGGGGGTGGGGATCCAGTTCGAGCCTTTTCATCTGTGAGGTGGCACAGCGGTTAGCACTGCTGCCTCACAGCGCCAGGGACCCAGGTTCAATTCCGGCCTCGGGTGATTGTGTGCTGTTGGCACTTTCTCCCCGTGTGTGCGTGGGTTTCCTCCGGGTGCTCCGGTTTCCTCCCATAGTCCAAAGATGTGCAGGTTAGGTGGATTGGCCGTGATAAATTGCCCTTAGTGTCCAAAAGGTTAGGTTGGGTTACTGGGATACGGGGATAAGATGGAGGTGTGGGCTTAACTAGGATGCTCTTTCCAAGGGCTGGTGAAGACTTGATGGGCCGAATGGCCTCCTTCTGCACTGTAAATTCTATAATGTTCCCTAACGGACACTTGGTCCAGTTGACTCATTTGGCTCATTTCCCTGTACCAGACCCAGCAATGGGTTCTGCTTTGTGCCAAAGGTCAAGAAAGTTCTTCTGAACACAGTTCAGAAATTCCTCTGCCCCGAACCTTTTGCTCTCACATTATCCCAGTTGATACTTGGGTAATTAAAAATTCCCACTATCACCAGTTTATAGCTCTCACACATCTCTTGTGATTTCCCTGAAGATCTGCTCCTCTATCTCCCTCTCTCGTGATTTGGGGGCCGATGGAATACCTCGACTCGCATGATTTCGCCTTTTTCTGCTTCTTACCAGCTGGATTCTTGTCCCGTCCAGGAAATCCCCTCCTTCCAACAGTACAGCCTCGTCCCTAATCAGTAGGGCCAGCCGACCTCCTTTCCTCCCCTTCTCCATCTTTGCGGAACACTTTACATCCTTGCATTTTACAAGCCAATTCAGCATTGTTTTAGCCACATTCCCATCATTGCCACAACATCATATTCCCACTCAGCTACTTGGGCTTTTTTCACCACACTGTGCCTAAGTACATGCATTGTGGGCCTGTGCTTGCATTCCCCAGACCGCACATATCTAATCTGGTACTACTTCCTCTCTGGTACTGTCCAACGCACTGACTTTACGCATCATATTCCTTTTTTCCACTTCTAGATACTGTTGTCCCTCCCCAAACACACATTGGTCCGAGGCCTGTTGAGGTGCAACCCACCCTATTTGAACAGGTGCCTCCTGTCCCAGAACTGGTCCCAATGCCCCAAGAATCTGAAGCTCTCCCTCCTGCACCATACTTCAAACCACGCATTGATTCTCCCGATCTTCCTGGCTTCTACTCTGGCTCATGTGTGGCACTGGGGATAATCCAGAGCTTACTTTTCTCAAGGTCCTACTTTCTAACTCCCCCTCTCCCCACAATCTCCTGAAAGCCTGACCAAGGTCCTCAATATCTGCTCCCTCTTTGTCATTGGTCTCGACTTTTGGTTCAATTCTTTCCTCCTGCAGAGTTTTCTGCACTCTCTCCGTGATTGAAGTGGCCGGGACTCATTTCACTGGAAAAGAGATGGTTGAGGGCAGACCTGATGGAAATCTTCAACGTCATGAAAGAGTCTGACAGGGTAGACCGAGAGAACACTTGTGGGGGAATCCAAAACTAAGGGCCATCGATATAAAACAGTTACTAATAAATCCAACAGAAAATCAGAAGAAACCTCTTTAACCAGAGAAATGTGAAAATAGGAAATGTTTGAGGTGAATAGTCACGACATTTAAGTGGAAGTACTACTCCAGCATAGTTGTCATGCCCACAGGTCAAATTGTTATGATATGGCAGGGGGTAAGTGCCAGGCTGCCCAAATCCCAATGGGAAACTTGCACAAGCTGTCACAACATAGAACATAGAACATAGAAAATACAGCACAGAACAGGCCCTTCGGCCCACGATGTTGTGCCGAACCTTTGTCCTAGGTTAATCATAGATTATCATTGAATTTACAGTGCAGAAGGAGGCCATTCGGCCCTTTGAGTCTGCACCGGCTCCTGGAAAGAGCACCCTACCCAAACTCAACACCTCCACCCAACACCAAGGGCAATTTTGGACATTAAGGGCAATATATCATTGGCCAATTCACCTAACCCGCACATTTTTGGACTGTGGGAGGAAACCGGAGCACCCGGAGGAAACCCACGCAGACACGGGGAGGACGTGCAGACTCCGCACAGACAATGACCCAAGCCGGAATCGAACCTGGGACCATGGAGCTGTGAAGCAATTGTGCTATCCACAATGCTACCGTGCTGCCCTTAAGAACAAATAAATCTACACTATATCATTTTACCGTAATCCATGTACCTATCCAATAGCTGCTTGAAGGTCCCTAATGTTTCCGACTCAACTACTTCCACAGGCAGTGCATTCCATGCCCCCACTACTCTCTGGGTAAAGAACCCACCTCTGATATCCCTCCTATATCTTCCACCTTTCACCTTAAATTTATGTCCCCTTGTAATGGTTTGTTCCACCCGGGGAAAAAGTCTCTGACTGTCTACTCTATCTATTCCCCTGATCATCTTATAAACCTCTATCAAGTCGCCCCTCATCCTTCTCCGTTCTAATGAGAAAAGGCCTAGCACCCTCAACCTTTCCTCGTAAGACCTATTCTCCATTCCAGGCAACATCCTGGTAAATCTCCTTTGCACCTTTTCCAAAGCTTCCACATCCTTCCTAAAATGAGGCGACCAGAACTGTACACAGTACTCCAAATGTGGCCTTACCAAAGTTTTGTACAGCTGCATCATCACCTCACGGCTCTTAAATTCAATCCCTCTGTTAATGAACGCGAGCACCCCATAGGCCTTCTTCACAGCTCTATCCACTTGAGTGGCAACTTTCAAAGATGTATGAACATAGACCCCAAGGTCTCTCTGCTCCTCCACATTGCCAAGAACTCTACCGTTAACCCTGTATTCCGCATTCATATTTGTCCTTCCAAAATGGACAACCTCACACTTTTCAGGGTTAAACTCCATCTGCCACTTCTCAGCCGACAACAGCAAAGACAGGTAAATGCAAACCAACTTCACCAATCTGCCACAAACCTGGATCAATTCTACACGGCTATTTTAGACCATTGCTGAAGCCCTTCAATATCTTCCAACAGCCCCGCTAATTGCTGACATAATACTTGGAATAACTGTCACATACCTTTGGTAAGGGATAAAGACAAGTTTTGTGAGTGGGAAAGGATTTGGAAGGTTGAGAATAATGTGGGTAAAGGGCAGGAAGAATAGAAAAGCAGTTTACTGTTTAAATGGAGCGAGATTGGAGAACTCTGAGGTACACAGAGGTATCTGGGCGTCCTGGAATGTGAATCACAAAAGTTAGTTTGCAGGTGATGAGGCAGACAATGGAATGTTGGAGTGTGTCACAAATAGAAGTCTCATAACACCAGGTTAAAGTCCAACAGGTTTGTTTTGAATCACTAGCTTTCGGAGCGCTGCTCCTTCCTCAGGTCGCTGTGCTCCGAAAGCTAGTGACATCGAAACAAACCTGTTGGACTTTAACCTGGTGTTGTAAGACTTCTTACTGTGCTCACCCCAGTCCAACGCCGGCATCTCCACATCATGTGTCACAAGTCTATAATGGAATATAAAAGTAGGAAAGTTTTGCTCCAGTTGTACAGGACATTGATGAGAACACATCTGGTGTAGTTGTACACTTTTGATTTCCTTATTTAAAAATAGATTTAATCACTTTAGAAAGAGTTCAGAGAAGCTGAAACCCATTGGAGTTTAGAAGAATGAGAGCTGATCTTATTGAAACATAGAAACTCTCAAGGGGACTGGGCAGGGTCGGTACCGGATGATGTTTACAAGGGGAATAGATTAAAATTAGGAGATCTCTCTTTTTAGACAGAGATCAGCAGAAACTTTCGTTTTTTTTGTTCAATGGTCATTGGTGTGTGGAATTCCCTTCGCCAGAGAGCAGGGAATGCCGCCCTTTGGATTTATTCAAGTCACAGTTGGACAAATTGGGACCGGCTTGATCAGTAGTCCCGGATTTTAACCGATGTACGGTTTGTCGCGTTGTGGCCTTTTCTTTTGGTTAACAATAAATTGCTGTTTTTGATTCACCTTCTCAGCTTTTATACTGCCGATGACGAAAAACTACATCTGTGATTCTGAGCATCTGGATCACACGAGTATTCCTCAGCATGAGAACAAGATTTTTAAACTGCCGCTTTTTGGAAAGCCTTAGGCCTTTGACGGAGGTGTGGGAGATTGGGCCCAGTATACCGAGCTGATCGGTATTTCTTCCAGGTGAATGATATTGTAGGTGACGACTGGGAAAAGGTAATACTCCTGACCCCTTGTGGAGCCCCAACTTTCCGTGTGATCAAAAGTCTTACCTACCTGGCAGCCCCAGATTCAAAGACCTTTAATAAACTCATGGAGCTTGTCGCAAACCATTAGTGATCGTGCAGAGGTACCGCTTCAACACCTTGGGGGGGGGGGTTGGTCCCGGAATTCCTGACGTGCCTTCATAGGCTGGTCGAGCATTGTGACTACAGGCCGTCCTCCCAGAGATGTTGCGAGACCGCCGAGTGTGTTGAGACTATTGGCAGAACCAGCCCTGGAACTGAAAAGGAACTATCCCTCTCATGTGAAAAGATGGAGAACGGAGTGCAGGAACTCCAGGGCTCCGTCAACTGTACACAGCTTTGACTGCCCCGCATTGCGACAAATATTTCTCCCAAGAGCAGGGCCTACAGGACCCAGTTGCCGCCTGAACAATGTCATGGTCAAATTTACAGTGCAGAAGGAGGCCATTCGGCCCATCAAGTCTGCACCGGCCCCTGGAAAGAGAACCGTAATAAGGCGACACCTCCACTCTATCCCCGTAACCCAGTAACCCCACCCTTTTTTGAACACTATGGGCAATTTATCATGGCCAATCCACCTAACCTGCACATCTTTGGACTGTGGGAGGAAACCGGATACCCGGAGGAAACCCACGCACACACGGGGAGGATGTGCAGACTCCGCACAGACAGTGACCCAAGCCGGAATCGAACCTGGGACCCTGGAGCAGTGAAGCAACTATGCTAGCCACTGTGCTATCGTGCAGCGCCATAGGTAAAATAAACTTTAACATTCAGCAAATTGACTAAACCTAAAAGGCATTAAAGAATCTGGGGCGAAATTCTCCGGTATCGGCGTGATGTCCGCCGACCGGCGCCAAAAACGGCGCAAATCAGTCCGACATTGCGCCGCCCCAAAGGTGCGGAATCCTCCGCATCTTGCGGGGCCGAGCCCTAACCTTGAGGGGCTAGGCCCGCTCCGGACTGATTTCCGCCCCGCCAGCTGGCACGGAAATGACATTGCCGGGCGGCGCATGCGCGGGAGCGTCAGCGGCCGCTCACGGCATCCCCGCGCATGCGTAGTGGATGGGGGTCTCTTCCGCCTGGTGGCGACCATGGCGAAGGCGGAAGGAAAAGAGTGCCCCCACGGCACAGGCCCGCCCGCGGATCGGGGCCAGAACGCCCCGTGCCCCCCCAGGACCCTGGAGCCCGCCCGCGCCGCCTTGTCCCGCCGGTAAGAGAGGTGGTTTAATTCACGCCGGCGGGACAGGCATTCCAGCAGCGGGACTTTGGCCCATCCGGGCCGGAGGATCGCTGGGGGGGGGGGCCGCCAATCGGCGCGGCGCGATTCCCGCCCCCGCCGAATCTCCGGTGCCGGAGAATTCGGCAACTGGCGGGGGCGGGATTCATGCCAGCCCCCGGCGATTCTCCAACCCGGCGGGGGGTCGGAGAATCCCGCCCCTGATTTGCCACGATCATTAAAGTACCTGATTTGCCACGATCATTAAAGTACCTGATTTGCCACGATCATTAAAGTACCTGATTTGCCACGATCATATTGAATGGCTAAGCACACTCGATGGGCTGAATGGACGACTCTTGTTCCTATGTTCCCAAACTTACTTTCTCGGGTTTTCTGAGCTTTAATACTAACCCAGTTAACATTAGTTGAATATCAGTCCTCCATTGTTACATCTCTCCTTCCTATCTTTCTACAATTTGCCTGGGAACTCGCCTCTATTTTGTAGCCCAGTTGACAGCATCCTCACTCGGAGTCATCGGGCATTGGGGTGAAACCCCACAATAATCACTGCCTGAAACTCCAGTGCAGAGGGAATGCCGCACTGTCAGGAGCTGACACTCCAGTGCAGAGAGAATGCTGCACTGTCAGGAGCTGACACTCCATTGCAGAGGGAATGCCGCACTGTCAGGAGCTGACACTCCAGTGCAGAGGGAATGCCGCACTGTCAGGAGCAGACACTCCAGTGCCGTGCAGAGGGAATGCCGCACTGTCAGGAGCAGACACTCCAGTGCACTGCAGAGGGAATGCCGCACTGTCAGGAGCTGACACTCCAGTGCAGTGCAGAGGGAATGCCGCACTGTCAGGAGCAGACACTCCAGTGCACTGCAGAGGGAATGCCGCACTGTCAGGAGCAGACACTCCAGTGCAGTGCAGAGGGAATGCCGCACTGTCAGGAGCAGACACTCCAGTGCACTGCAGAGGGAATGCCGCACTGTCAGGAGCTGACACTCCAGTGCAGAGGGAATGCCGCACTGTCAGGAGCAGACACTCCAGTGCAGAGAGAATGCCGCACTGTCAGGAGCAGACACTCCAGTGCAGTGCAGAGGGAATGCCGCACTGTCAGGAGCTGACACTTCAGTGCAGAGAGAATGCCGCACTGTCAGGAGCAGACACTCCAGTGCACTGCAGAGGGAATGCCGCACTGTCAGGAGCAGACACTCCAGTGCACTGCAGAGAGAATGCCGCACTGTCAGGAGCAGACACTCCATTGCAGAGGGAATGCCGCACTGTCAGGAGCTGACACTCCAGTGCACAGCAGAGAGAATGCCGCACTGTCAGGAGCAGACACTCCAGTGCAGAGGGAATGCCGCACTGTCAGGAGCTGACACTCCAGTGCAGAGAGAATGCCGCACTGTCAGGAGCAGACACTCCAGTGCAGTGCAGAGGGAATGCCGCACTGTCAGAAGCTGACGGTCCAGTGCAGTGCAGAGGGAATGCCGCACTGTCAGGAGCTGACATTCCAGTGCAGTGCAGAGGGAATGCCGCACTGTCAGGAGCAGACACTCCAGTGCAGTGCAGAGGGAATGTCGCACTGTCAGGAGCTGACACTCCAGTGCAGTGCAGAGGGAATGCCGCACTGTCAGGAGCTGACACTCCAGTGCAGTGCAGAGAGAACGACGCACTGTCAGGAGCTGACACTCCATTGCAGAGGGAATGCCGCACTGTCAGGAGCAGACACTCCAGTGCAGTGCAGAGGGAATGCCGCACTGTCAGGAGCTGACACTCCAGTGCAGTGCAGAGAGAACGACGCACTGTCAGGAGCAGACACTCTATTGCAGAGGGAATGCCGCACTGTCAGGAGCTGACACTCCAATGCAGAGGGAATGCCGCACTGTCAGGAGCAGACACTCCAGTGCACAGCAGAGAGAATGCCGCACTGTCAGGAGCAGACACTCCATTGCAGAGGGATTGCCGCACTGTCAGGAGCTGCCACTCCAGTGCAGAGGGAATGCCGCACTGTCAGGAGCTGACACTCCAGTGCAGTGCAGAGAGAACGGCGCACTGTCAGGAGCAGACACTCCATTGCAGAGGGAATGCCGCACTGTCAGGAGCAGACACTCCAGTGCAGAGAGAATGCCGCACTGTCAGGAGCTGACACTCCAGTGCAGTGCAGAGGGAATGCCGCACTGTCAGGAGCTGACACTCCAGTGCAGTGCAGAGAGAATGCCGCACTGTCAGGAGCAGACACTCCAGTGTAGTGCAGAGAGAATGCCGCACTGTCAGGAGCTGACACTCCAGTGCAGTGCAGAGAGAATGACGCACTGTCAGGAGCTGACACTCCAGTGCAGTGCAGAGGGAATGCCGCACTGTCAGGAGCAGACACTCCAGTGCAGTGCAGAGGGAATGCCGCACTGTCAGGAGCTGACACACCAGTGCAGTGCAGAGGGAATGCCGCACTGTCAGGAGCTGACACTCCAGTGCAGTGCAGAGAGAATGCCGCACTGTCAGGATAAGACACTCCAGTGCAGTGCAGAGGGAATGCCGCACTGTCAGGAGCTGACACTCCAGTGCAGTGGAGAGGCAATGCCGCACTGTCAGGAGCTGACACTCCAGTGCAGTGCAGAGAGAATGCCGCACTGTCAGGAGCAGACACTCCAGTGCAGTGCAGAGAGAATGCCGAACTGTCAGGAGCTGACACTCCAGTGCAGAGGGAATGCCGCACTGTCAGGAGCTGACACTCCAGTGCAGATAGAATGCAGCACTGTCAGGAGCTGACATTCCAGTGCAGAGGGAATGCTGCACTGTCAGGAGCAGACACTCCAGTGCAGTGCAGAGAGATTGCCGCACTGTCAGGAGCTGACACTCCAGTGCAGTGCAGAGAGAATGCCGCACTGTCAGGAGCTGACACTTCAGTGCAGTGCAGAGGGAATGCCGCACTGTCAGGAGCAGACACTCCAGTGCAGAAGGAATGCCGCACTGTCAGGAGCAGACACTCCAGTGCAGTGCAGAGGGAATGCCGCACTGTCAGGAGCAGACACTCCAGTGCAGTGCAGAGAGAATGCCGCACTGTCAGGAGCTGACACTCCAGTGCAGAGGGAATGCCACACTGTCAGGAGCAGACACTCCAGTGCAGTGCAGAGAGAATGCCGCACTGTCAGGAGCTGACTCTCCAGTGCAGTGCAGAGGGAATGCCGCACTGTCAGGAGCAGACACTCCAGTGCAGTGCAGAGGGAATGCCGCACTGTCAGGAGCAGACACTCCAGTGCACTGCAGAGGGAATGCCGCACTGTCAGGAGCTGACACTCCAGTGCAGACGGAATGCCGCACTGTCAGGAACAGACACTCCAGTGCAGTGCAGAGGGAATGCCGCACTGTCAGGAGCTGACACTCCAGTGCAGAGAGAATGCCGCACTGTCAGGAGCAGACACTACAGTGCAGAGGGAATGCCGCACTGTCAGGAGCAGACACTGCAATGCAGTGCAGAGGGAATGCCGCACTGTCAGGAGCTGACACTCCAGTACAGAGGGAATGCCGCACTATCAGGAGCAGACACTGCAGTGCAGTGCACAGGGAATGCCGCACTGTCAGGAGCAGACACTGCAGTGCAGTGCAGAGGGAATGCCGCACTGTCAGGAGCTGACACTCCAGTGCAGAGGGAATGCCGCACTGTCAGGAGCTGACACTCCAGTGCAGAGAGAATGCCGCACTGTCAGGAGCTGACACTCCAGTGCAGAGAGAAGGCCGCACTGTCAGGAGCTGACACTCCAGTGCAGAGAGAATGCCGCACTGTCAGGAGCTGACACTCCAGTGCAGAGAGAATGCCGCACTGTCAGGAACAGACACTCCAGTGCAGTGCAGAGAGAATGCCGCACTGTCAGGAGCTGACACTCCAGTGTTGAGGGAATGCCGCACTGTCAGGAGCTGACACTCCAGTGCAGTGCAGAGAGAATGCCGCACTGTCAGGAGCAGACACTCCAGTGCAGTGCAGAGAGAATGCCGCACAGTCAGGAGCTGACACTCCAGTGTTGAGGGAATGCCGCACTGTCAGGAGCTGACGCTCCAGTGCAGTGCAGAGAGAATGCCGCACTGTCAGGAGCAGACACTCCAGTGCAGTGCAGAGAGAATGCCGCACTGTCAGGAGCAGACACTCCAGTGCCGTGCAGAGAGAATGCCGCACTGTCAGGAGCAGACACTGCAGTGCAGAGAGAATGCCGCACTGTCAGGAGCAGACACTGCAGTGCAAAGAGAATGCCGCACTATCAGGAGCAGACACTGCAGTGCAGAGAGAATGCCGCACTGTCAGGAACAGACACTCAAGTGCAGTGCAGAGAGAATGCCGCACTGTCAGGAGCTGACACTCCAGTGCAGAGGGAATGCCGCACTATCAGGAACAGACACTCCAGTGCAGAGAGAATGCCGCACTATCAGGAACAGACACTGCAGTGCAGAGAGAATGCCGCACTGTCAGGAACAGACACTCCAGTGCAGAGAGAATGCCGCATTATCAGGAACAGACACTCCAGTGCAGAGAGAATGCCGCACTGTCAGGAGCTGACACTCCAGTGCAGAGAGAATGCCGCACTATCAGGAACAGACACTCCAGTGCAGAGAGAATGCCGCACTATCAGGAACAGACACTCCAGTGCAGAGAGAATGCCGCACTATCAGGAACAGACACTCCAGTGCAGAGAGAATGCCGCACAGTCAGGAACAGACACTCAAGTGCAGTGTAGAGAGAACGCCGCACTGTCAGGAGCAGACACTCCAGTGTTGAGGGAATGCCGCACTATCAGGAGCTGACACTCCAGTGCAGAGAGAATGCCGCACTGTCAGGAGCTGACACTCCAGTGCAGAGAGAATGCCGCACTATCAGGAACAGACACTCCAGTGCAGTGCAGAGAGAACGCCGCACTGTCAGGAGCTGACACTCCAGTGTTGAGGGAATGCCGCACTGTCAGGAGCTGACGCTCCAGTGCAGAGAGAATGCCGCACTGTCAGGAGCAGACACTCCATTGCAGAGGGATTGCCGCACTGTCAGGAGCTGCCACTCCAGTGCAGAGGGAATGCCGCACTGTCAGGAGCTGACACTCCAGTGCAGTGCAGAGAGAACGGCGCACTGTCAGGAGCAGACACTCCATTGCAGAGGGAATGCCGCACTGTCAGGAGCAGACACTCCAGTGCAGAGAGAATGCCGCACTGTCAGGAGCTGACACTCCAGTGCAGAGAGAATGCCGCACTGTCAGGAGCAGACACTCCAGTGTAGTGCAGAGAGAATGCCGCACTGTCAGGAGCTGACACTCCAGTGCAGTGCAGAGAGAATGACGCACTGTCAGGAGCTGACACTCCAGTGCAGTGCAGAGGGAATGCCGCACTGTCAGGAGCTGACACACCAGTGCAGTGCAGAGGGAATGCCGCACTGTCAGGAGCTGACACTCCAGTGCAGTGCAGAGAGAATGCCGCACTGTCAGGATAAGACACTCCAGTGCAGTGCAGAGAGAATGACGCACTGTCAGGAGCTGACACTCCAGTGCAGTGCAGAGGGAATGCCGCACTGTCAGGAGCTGACACTCCAGTGCAGAGAGAATGCCGCACTGTCAGGAGCAGACACTACAGTGCAGAGGGAATGCCGCACTGTCAGGAGCAGACACTGCAATGCAGTGCAGAGGGAATGCCGCACTGTCAGGAGCTGACACTCCAGTACAGAGGGAATGCCGCACTATCAGGAGCAGACACTGCAGTGCAGTGCACAGGGAATGCCGCACTGTCAGGAGCAGACACTGCAGTGCAGTGCAGAGGGAATGCCGCACTGTCAGGAGCTGACACTCCAGTGCAGAGGGAATGCCGCACTGTCAGGAGCTGACACTCCAGTGCAGAGAGAATGCCGCACTGTCAGGAGCTGACACTCCAGTGCAGAGAGAAGGCCGCACTGTCAGGAGCTGACACTCCAGTGCAGAGAGAATGCCGCACTGTCAGGAGCTGACACTCCAGTGCAGAGAGAATGCCGCACTATCAGGAGCAGACACTGCAGTGCAGTGCACAGGGAATGCCGCACTGTCAGGAGCAGACACTGCAGTGCAGTGCAGAGGGAATGCCGCACTGTCAGGAGCTGACACTCCAGTGCAGAGAGAATGCCGCACTATCAGGAGCAGACACTGCAGTGCAGTGCACAGGGAATGCCGCACTGTCAGGAGCAGACACTGCAGTGCAGTGCAGAGGGAATGCCGCACTGTCAGGAGCTGACACTCCAGTGCAGAGGGAATGCCGCACTGTCAGGAGCTGACACTCCAGTGCAGAGAGAATGCCGCACTGTCAGGAGCTGACACTCCAGTGCAGAGAGAAGGCCGCACTGTCAGGAGCTGACACTCCAGTGCAGAGAGAATGCCGCACTGTCAGGAGCTGACACTCCAGTGCAGTGGAGAGGCAATGCCGCACTGTCAGGAGCTGACACTCCAGTGCAGTGCAGAGAGAATGCCGCACTGTCAGGAGCAGACACTCCAGTGCAGTGCAGAGAGAATGCCGAACTGTCAGGAGCTGACACTCCAGTGCAGAGGGAATGCCGCACTGTCAGGAGCTGACACTCCAGTGCAGATAGAATGCAGCACTGTCAGGAGCTGACATTCCAGTGCAGAGGGAATGCTGCACTGTCAGGAGCAGACACTCCAGTGCAGTGCAGAGAGATTGCCGCACTGTCAGGAGCTGACACTCCAGTGCAGTGCAGAGAGAATGCCGCACTGTCAGGAGCTGACACTTCAGTGCAGTGCAGAGGGAATGCCGCACTGTCAGGAGCAGACACTCCAGTGCAGAAGGAATGCCGCACTGTCAGGAGCTGACACTCCAGTGCAGTGCAGAGGGAATGCCGCACTGTCAGGAGCAGACACTCCAGTGCAGTGCAGAGAGAATGCCGCACTGTCAGGAGCTGACACTCCAGTGCAGAGGGAATGCCACACTGTCAGGAGCAGACACTCCAGTGCAGTGCAGAGAGAATGCCGCACTGTCAGGAGCTGACTCTCCAGTGCAGTGCAGAGGGAATGCCGCACTGTCAGGAGCAGACACTCCAGTGCAGTGCAGAGGGAATGCCGCACTGTCAGGAGCAGACACTCCAGTGCACTGCAGAGGGAATGCCGCACTGTCAGGAGCTGACACTCCAGTGCAGACGGAATGCCGCACTGTCAGGAACAGACACTCCAGTGCAGTGCAGAGGGAATGCCGCACTGCCAGGAGCTGACACTCCAGTGCAGAGAGAATGCCGCACTGTCAGGAGCAGACACTACAGTGCAGAGGGAATGCCGCACTGTCAGGAGCAGACACTGCAATGCAGTGCAGAGGGAATGCCGCACTGTCAGGAGCTGACACTCCAGTACAGAGGGAATGCCGCACTATCAGGAGCAGACACTGCAGTGCAGTGCACAGGGAATGCCGCACTGTCAGGAGCAGACACTGCAGTGCAGTGCAGAGGGAATGCCGCACTGTCAGGAGCTGACACTCCAGTGCAGAGGGAATGCCGCACTGTCAGGAGCTGACACTCCAGTGCAGAGAGAATGCCGCACTGTCAGGAGCTGACACTCCAGTGCAGAGAGAAGGCCGCACTGTCAGGAGCTGACACTCCAGTGCAGAGAGAATGCCGCACTGTCAGGAGCTGACACTCCAGTGCAGAGAGAATGCCGCACTGTCAGGAACAGACACTCCAGTGCAGTGCAGAGAGAATGCCGCACTGTCAGGAGCTGACACTCCAGTGTTGAGGGAATGCCGCACTGTCAGGAGCTGACACTCCAGTGCAGAGAGAAGGCCGCACTGTCAGGAGCTGACACTCCAGTGCAGAGAGAATGCCGCACTGTCAGGAGCTGACACTCCAGTGCAGAGAGAATGCCGCACTGTCAGGAACAGACACTCCAGTGCAGTGCAGAGAGAATGCCGCACTGTCAGGAGCAGACACTCCAGTGCAGTGCAGAGAGAATGCCGCACAGTCAGGAGCTGACACTCCAGTGTTGAGGGAATGCCGCACTGTCAGGAGCTGACGCTCCAGTGCAGTGCAGAGAGAATGCCGCACTGTCAGGAGCAGACACTCCAGTGCAGTGCAGAGAGAATGCCGCACTGTCAGGAGCAGACACTCCAGTGCCGTGCAGAGAGAATGCCGCACTGTCAGGAGCAGACACTGCAGTGCAGAGAGAATGCCGCACTGTCAGGAGCAGACACTGCAGTGCAAAGAGAATGCCGCACTATCAGGAGCAGACACTGCAGTGCAGAGAGAATGCCGCACTGTCAGGAACAGACACTCAAGTGCAGTGCAGAGAGAATGCCGCACTGTCAGGAGCTGACACTCCAGTGCAGAGGGAATGCCGCACTATCAGGAACAGACACTCCAGTGCAGAGAGAATGCCGCACTATCAGGAACAGACACTGCAGTGCAGAGAGAATGCCGCACTGTCAGGAACAGACACTCCAGTGCAGAGAGAATGCCGCATTATCAGGAACAGACACTCCAGTGCAGAGAGAATGCCGCACTGTCAGGAGCTGACACTCCAGTGCAGAGAGAATGCCGCACTATCAGGAACAGATACTCCAGTGCAGAGAGAATGCCGCACTATCAGGAACAGACACTCCAGTGCAGAGAGAATGCCGCACTATCAGGAACAGACACTCCAGTGCAGAGAGAATGCCGCACAGTCAGGAACAGACACTCAAGTGCAGTGTAGAGAGAACGCCGCACTGTCAGGAGCAGACACTCCAGTGTTGAGGGAATGCCGCACTATCAGGAGCTGACACTCCAGTGCAGAGAGAATGCCGCACTGTCAGGAGCTGACACTCCAGTGCAGAGAGAATGCCGCACTATCAGGAACAGACACTCCAGTGCAGTGCAGAGAGAACGCCGCACTGTCAGGAGCTGACACTCCAGTGTTGAGGGAATGCCGCACTGTCAGGAGCTGACGCTCCAGTGCAGAGAGAATGCCGCACTGTCAGGAGCAGACACTCCATTGCAGAGGGATTGCCGCACTGTCAGGAGCTGCCACTCCAGTGCAGAGGGAATGCCGCACTGTCAGGAGCTGACACTCCAGTGCAGTGCAGAGAGAACGGCGCACTGTCAGGAGCAGACACTCCATTGCAGAGGGAATGCCGCACTGTCAGGAGCAGACACTCCAGTGCAGAGAGAATGCCGCACTGTCAGGAGCTGACACTCCAGTGCAGAGAGAATGCCGCACTGTCAGGAGCAGACACTCCAGTGTAGTGCAGAGAGAATGACGCACTGTCAGGAGCTGACACTCCAGTGCAGTGCAGAGGGAATGCCGCACTGTCAGGAGCTGACACACCAGTGCAGTGCAGAGGGAATGCCGCACTGTCAGGAGCTGACACTCCAGTGCAGTGCAGAGAGAATGCCGCACTGTCAGGATAAGACACTCCAGTGCAGTGCAGAGAGAATGACGCACTGTCAGGAGCTGACACTCCAGTGCAGTGCAGAGGGAATGCCGCACTGTCAGGAGCTGACACTCCAGTGCAGAGAGAATGCCGCACTGTCAGGAGCAGACACTACAGTGCAGAGGGAATGCCGCACTGTCAGGAGCAGACACTGCAATGCAGTGCAGAGGGAATGCCGCACTGTCAGGAGCTGACACTCCAGTACAGAGGGAATGCCGCACTATCAGGAGCAGACACTGCAGTGCAGTGCACAGGGAATGCCGCACTGTCAGGAGCAGACACTGCAGTGCAGTGCAGAGGGAATGCCGCACTGTCAGGAGCTGACACTCCAGTGCAGAGGGAATGCCGCACTGTCAGGAGCTGACACTCCAGTGCAGAGAGAATGCCGCACTGTCAGGAGCTGACACTCCAGTGCAGAGAGAAGGCCGCACTGTCAGGAGCTGACACTCCAGTGCAGAGAGAATGCCGCACTGTCAGGAGCTGACACTCCAGTGCAGAGAGAATGCCGCACTGTCAGGAACAGACACTCCAGTGCAGTGCAGAGAGAATGCCGCACTGTCAGGAGCTGACACTCCAGTGCAGTGCAGAGAGAATGCCGCACTGTCAGGAGCAGACACTCCAGTGCAGTGCAGAGAGAATGCCGCACAGTCAGGAGCTGACACTCCAGTGTTGAGGGAATGCCGCACTGTCAGGAGCTGACACTCCAGTACAGTGCAGAGAGAATGCCGCACTGTCAGGAGCAGACACTCCAGTGCCGTGCAGAGAGAATGCCGCACTGTCAGGAGCAGACACTGCAGTGCAGAGAGAATGCCGCACTGTCAGGAGCAGACACTGCAGTGCAAAGAGAATGCCGCACTATCAGGAGCAGACACTGCAGTGCAGAGAGAATGCCGCACTGTCAGGAACAGACACTCAAGTGCAGTGCAGAGAGAATGCCGCACTGTCAGGAGCTGACACTCCAGTGCAGAGGGAATGCCGCACTATCAGGAACAGACACTCCAGTGCAGAGAGAATGCCGCACTATCAGGAACAGACACTGCAGTGCAGAGAGAATGCCGCACTATCAGGAACAGACACTCCAGTGCAGAGAGAATGCCGCACAGTCAGGAACAGACACTCAAGTGCAGTGTAGAGAGAACGCCGCACTGTCAGGAGCAGACACTCCAGTGTTGAGGGAATGCCGCACTATCAGGAGCTGACACTCCAGTGCAGAGAGAATGCCGCACTGTCAGGAGCTGACACTCCAGTGCAGAGAGAATGCCGCACTATCAGGAACAGACACTCCAGTGCAGTGCAGAGAGAACGCCGCACTGTCAGGAGCTGACACTCCAGTGTTGAGGGAATGCCGCACTGTCAGGAGCTGACGCTCCAGTGCAGAGAGAATGCCGCACTGTCAGGAGCAGACACTCCATTGCAGAGGGATTGCCGCACTGTCAGGAGCTGCCACTCCAGTGCAGAGGGAATGCCGCACTGTCAGGAGCTGACACTCCAGTGCAGTGCAGAGAGAACGGCGCACTGTCAGGAGCAGACACTCCATTGCAGAGGGAATGCCGCACTGTCAGGAGCAGACACTCCAGTGCAGAGAGAATGCCGCACTGTCAGGAGCTGACACTCCAGTGCAGAGAGAATGCCGCACTGTCAGGAGCAGACACTCCAGTGTAGTGCAGAGAGAATGCCGCACTGTCAGGAGCTGACACTCCAGTGCAGTGCAGAGAGAATGACGCACTGTCAGGAGCTGACACTCCAGTGCAGTGCAGAGGGAATGCCGCACTGTCAGGAGCTGACACACCAGTGCAGTGCAGAGGGAATGCCGCACTGTCAGGAGCTGACACTCCAGTGCAGTGCAGAGAGAATGCCGCACTGTCAGGATAAGACACTCCAGTGCAGTGCAGAGAGAATGACGCACTGTCAGGAGCTGACACTCCAGTGCAGTGCAGAGGGAATGCCGCACTGTCAGGAGCTGACACACCAGTGCAGTGCAGAGGGAATGCCGCACTGTCAGGAGCTGACACTCCAGTGCAGTGCAGAGAGAATGCCGCACTGTCAGGATAAGACACTCCAGTGCAGTGCAGAGGGAATGCCGCACTGTCAGGAGCTGACACTCCAGTGCAGTGGAGAGGGAATACTGCAATGTCAGGAGCTGACACTCCAGTGCAGTGCAGAGAGAATGCCGCACTGTCAGGAGCAGACACTCCAGTGCAGTGCAGAGAGAATGCCGAACTGTCAGGAGCTGACACTCCAGTGCAGAGGGAATGCCGCACTGTCAGGAGCTGACACTCCAGTGCAGAGAGAATGCAGCACTGTCAGGAGCTGACATTCCAGTGCAGAGGGAATGCTGCACTGTCAGGAGCAGACACTCCAGTGCAGTGCAGAGGGAATGCCGCACTGTCAGGAGCTGACACTCCAGTGCAGTGCAGAGGGAATGCCGCACTGTCAGGAGCTGACACTCCAGTGCAGTGCAGAGAGAATGCCGCACTGTCAGGAGCTGACACTTCAGTGCAGACGGAATGCCGCACTGTCAGGAACAGACACTCCAGTTCTGAGCTACCACTCTGAGTTCCAATGGGTGAATTTTCCCCAGTCAACATCTGGTGCTTGATATTCCACTTGACAGGGATGTTGTGCCTCCTCCCATTCTGCTATATTTAAGTTTGGGAGCATGAGAACAGGGGTAGGCGGCTGAGTCCATCGAGCGTGCCCATCGAGCGTGCCCACCGAGCGTGCCCACCGAGCGTGCCCACCGAGCTTGCCCATCGAGCGTGCCCATCCAGCGTGCCCATCGAGCGTGCCCACCGAGCGTGCCCATCGAGCGTGCCCATCGAGCGTGCCCATCGAGCGTGCCCACCGAGCGTGCCCATCGAGCGTGCCCACCGAGCGTGCCCATCGAGCGTGCCCATCGAGCGTGCCCACCGAGCGTGCCCATCGAGCGTGCCCATCGAGCGTGCCCATCGAGCGTGCCCACCGAGCGTGCCCACCGAGCGTGCCCATCGAGCGTGCCCATCGAGCGTGCCCATCGAGCGTGCCCATCGAGCGTGCCCACCGAGCGTGCCCATCGAGCGTGCTCATCGAGCGTGCCCATCGAGCGTGCCCACCGAGCGTGCCCACCGAGCGTGCCCACCGAGCGTGCCCATCGAGCGTGCCCATCGAGCGTGCCCACCGAGCGTGCCCACCGAGCGCGCCCACCGAGCGCGCCCACCGAGCGTGCCCACCGAGCGTGCCCACCGAGCGCGCCCACCGAGCGTGCCCATCGAGCGTGCCCATCGAGCGTGCCCACCGAGCGTGCCCATCGAGCGTGCCCATCGAGCGTGCCCATCGAGCGTGCCCACCGAGCGCGCCCATCGAGCGTGCCCATCGAGCGTGCCCATCGAGCGTGCCTACCGAGCGTGCCCACCGAGCGTGCCCATCGAGCGTGCCCATCGAGCGTGCCCATCGAGCGTGCCCACCGAGCGTGCCCACCGAGCGTGCCCATCGAGCGTGCCCATCGAGCGTGCCCATCGAGCGTGCCCACCGAGCGTGCCCACCGAGCGTGCCCATCGAGCGTGCCCATCGAGCGTGCCCACCGAGCGTGCCCATCGAGCGTGCCCACCGAGCGTGCCCATCGAGCGTGCCCATCGAGCGTGCCCACTGAGCGTGCCCATCGAGCGTGCCCATCGAGCGTGCCCATCGAGCGTGCTCATCGAGCGTGCCCATCGAGCGTGCCCACCGAGCGTGCCCACCGAGCGTGCCCATCGAGCGTGCCCATCGAGCGTGCCCACCGAGCGTGCCCACCGAGCGCGCCCACCGAGCGCGCCCACCGAGCGTGCCCACCGAGCGTGCCCACCGAGCGCGCCCACTGAGCGTGCCCATCGAGCGTGCCCATCGAGCGTGCCCACCGAGCGTGCCCATCGAGCGTGCCCATCGAGCGTGCCCATCGAGCGTGCCCACCGAGCGCGCCCATCGAGCGTGCCCATCGAGCGTGCCCATCGAGCGTGCCTACCGAGCGTGCCCACCGAGCGTGCCCATCGAGCGTGCCCATCGAGCGTGCCCACCGAGCGTGCCCACCGAGCGTGCCCATCGAGCGTGCCCACCGAGCGTGCCCACCGAGCGTGCCCACCGAGCGTGCACATCGAGCGTGCCCACCGAGCGTGCCCATCGAGCGTGCCCACCGAGCGTGCCCATCGAGCGTGCCCACCGAGCGTGCCCATCGAGCGTGCCCATCGAGCGTGCCCATCGAGCGTGCCCACTGAGCGTGCCCATCGAGCGTGCCCATCGAGCGTGCCCACCGAGCGTGCCCACCGAGCGTGCCCATCGAGCGTGCTCACCGAGCATGCCCACCGAGCGTGCCCATCGAGCGTGCCCACCGAGCGTGCCCATCGAGCGTGCCCACCGAGCGTGCCCACCGAGCGTGCTCACCGAGCGTGCCCATCGAGCGTGCCCACTGAGCGTGCCCATCGAGCGTGCCCATCGAGTGTGCCCACCGAGTGTGCCCACCGAGCGTGCCCATCGAGCGTGCCCACCGAGCGTGCCCACCGAGCGTGCACATCGAGCGTGCCCATCGAGCGTGCCCATCGAGCGTGCCCACCGAGCGTGCCCACCGAGCGTGCCCACCGAGCGTGCCCACCGAGCGTGCCCACCGAGCGTGCCCATCGAGCGTGCCCACCGAGCGTGCACATCGAGCGTGACCATCGAGCGTGCCCACCGAGCGTGCCCACCGAGCGTGCCCATCGAGCGTGCCCATCGAGCGTGCCCACCGAGCGTGCCCACCGAGCGTGCCCATCGAGCGTGCCCATCGAGCGTGCCCATCGAGCGTGCCCACCGAGCGTGCCCACCGAGCGTGCCCATCGAGCGTGCCCACCGAGCGTGCCCACCTAGCGTGCCTACCGAGCGTGCACATCGAGCGTGCCCACCGAGCGTGCCCATCGAGCGTGCCCATCGAGCGTGCCCACCGAGCGTGCCCACCGAGCGTGCCCATCGAGCGTGCCCATCGAGCGTGCCCATCGAGCGTGCCCACCGAGCGTGCCCACCGAGCGTGCCCATCGAGCGTGCCCACCGAGCGTGCCCACCGAGCGTGCCCACCGAGCGTGCACATCGAGCGTGCCCATCGAGCGTGCCCACCGAGCGTGCCCACCGAGCGTGCACATCGAGCGTGCCCACCGAGCGCGCCCACCGAGCGTGCCCACCGAGCGTGCCCACCGAGCGTGCCCACCGAGCGTGCCCACCGAGCGTGCCCACCGAGCGTGCCCATCGTGCGTGCCCACCGAGCGTGCCCACCGAGCGTGCCCATCGAGCGTGCCCACCGAGCGTGCCCACCGAGCGTGCCCACCGAGCGTGCCCATCGAGCGTGCCCACCGAGCGTGCCCACCGAGCGTGCCCATCGAGCGTGCTCAGCCATTAAACTTGGTGGTGGCAGGCCGGACACTTTAATGCCTTTTCGGGGTTTAGCCAGTTCGCTGAATGTTAAAGTTTATTTTACCTATATTATGTGATATTATGAGTTTACGTAACTTTTGAACAAAATTCATTCCTGTCACCACCTCCTCTCCTCTACCTAATTCTCAGTCCTCCCAGATTCCCACATTCTTCATTCTCACTCTCATTACCAGATTACTCTGTGAAATGCTCTCAAAGCTGAAATTCTTCCAACTATCTCGTCGTAGCGTATACATTTCAACAAGTTCACAAAACAGCTCCACACCTAATACTGGCGAGAGCATCGTTAACTGCCAACTAATCTGCAGTTACACAATTTACAATTTGGTAATAACTACACACATGGTAAATATTGATGTATTTAAGAGGAGACTAGAAGAGCACATGAGGGAGAAGGGAAGAGAGGGATAGGCTGACAGATCAGCAAAGGTAGAAGGAGGCTCAAGTGGAGAATTAAAGCCAGGACGGATTGGTTGGACCAAATGGCCTGTTTCTGTAAATTCCATGCAATTTTATGCAACAACCACAGTCCCTGTGGTGTAGGTATACCCACAGTGCGGTTAGGGAGAGAGTGCCAGGATTTTGACCCAGTGATAGTGAAGGAACGGCGATGTCTTTCCAAGTCAGGGTGGTGAGTGACTTGGAGGGGAACCTCCAGGTGGTGGGGTTCCCAGGTTTCTGTTGCTCCTTCTCAGTGGTAGTGTAAGGAACCTCTTTTAAATCCTTGTCTGATCCTGGTTTCCCTTGTCTTGCTGGCTGCTTTTAAACCAAAGACTTTTGGAAAAAAAAAACCACCCCCACCCCACCGCTGCAAGCTGCTATTTGAACTGACCCAAGGGGACTCCCCTCTGTGCAGCGTACTGTGTGGCAGGGTCCCGTGATGTCATTTTGATGGACCAGGTCGACAGCCAATCGGCTCCTCTGGAATTCTGGGTCTTGTCTGATTCTCGCTTGTGATTGGTGGAGTCCTTCAGAAGCTTCTGGAAGGTACTGGAAAAGAAGGCAGGTTCTATTTTGTCTTTCAGTCTCTGCTTAGACCTAGAAGGCAGCACAGCAAGTCTGGGCTCTCTCTCTATCACCTCCCTGCCTGTCGATTTAAAATGTTTCCAGGCAGCCTGTGGAATATCCACTGGAAGATAACGCAGATCTCTCTCAGCCGAGGGCTTGTGACCAAATACTTTCCTCTTTCTCACAACCTGGGAGCCGTGGGAAAGTAATAATTTCTGTTCTGATTGGCAACTGTGTGGCCAGAGCTCGGAATTCTCTCTCAGCCGCTGAATTCTTCCTGAGGGTTTAGGGTAAAGAGAGGGTGTGTTTGAAAACCCATTTAAAACCCTCATGTTGAGGACTGTAGATTTAGCTCAGTGAGGCCGAGGATCCATCTGGTGGATGTAAGCTAGAATTACACAGACCAGGGGCGTCATTCTCCGACCCCCCAGAGGGTCGGAGAATGGCCGTTGGCCGCCGTGAATCCCACCCCCGCCGGTTGCCGAAGTCTCCGAAGGGAGAAAAGTCGGCGGGGCGTTAATGGCGCCGCTGCCGCGGAGAATGTCACGGGTCTGCGCAAGGCAGCCGATTTTCGGCCTGCCGATATTCTCCCTTCCGGATGGGCCGAAGTCCCGTCGACGTGATGACCGTTCACGTCGACGTGAATCAAACCTCCTTTTCATCGGCGTGACCCGGTGCTCCAGGCTCACGCCGACCAGCGAGGAGGTGAGTGACGGCCTGGGGGGTTGGCTCTGGGCAGGAAATGGCGTGGCCGCAGACTGATTGCCTGAGGAGAGGTGTGTCTCGGCTTGTGTGTGTGTGTGTGCAGCGGGGGGGGGGGGGGGTGGTTAGAGTAGGCTGGGCTCCGGGGGAGTGCCGGGAGGGGGTCCGTGCCGGGGAGGGGGATGGGGGGGGGGTCCGTGCCGGGGTGGAGGTTGGGGGTTGGGGGGGGTCCGTGCTGGGGTGGAGGTTGGGGGTTGGGGGGGGTCCGTGCTGGGGTGGAGGTTGGGGGTTGGGGGGGGGTCCGTGCTGGGGTGGAGGTTGGGGGTTGGGGGGAGGTCCGTGCTGGGGTGGAGGTTGGGGGTTGGGGGGGGTCCGTGCCGGGGTGGAGGTTGGGGGTTGGGGGGGGTCCGTGCTGGGGTGGAGGTTGGGAGTTGGGGGGGATCCGTGCTGGGGTGGAGGTTGGGGGTTGGGGGGGGGGTCCGTGCCGGGGTGGAGGTTGGGGGTTGGGGGGGTCCGTGCTGGGGTGGAGGTTGGGGGTTGGGGGGGGTGTCCGTGCTGGGGTGGAGGTTGGGGGGGTTCCGTGCCGGGGTGGAGGTTGGGGGGGGTCCGTGCTGGGGTGGAGGTTGGGGGTTGGGGGGTATCCGTGCTGGGGTGGAGGTTGGGGGTTGGGGGGGGTCCGTGCCGGGGTGGAGGTTGGGGGTTGGGGGGGGTCCGTGCTGGGGTGGAGGTTGGGGGTTGGGGGGGGTGTCCGTGCTGGGGTGGAGGTTGGGGGGGTTCCGTGCCGGGGTGGAGGTTGGGGGGGGTCCGTGCTGGGGTGGAGGTTGGGGGGGGGGGTCCGTGCTGGGGTGGAGGATGGGGGTTGGGGGGGGTCCGTGCCGGGGTGGAGGTTGGGGGGGGGTCCGTGCCGGGGTGGAGGTTGGGGGGGGGTCCGTGCTGGGGTGGAGGTTGGGGGTTGGGGGGGGGGGTCTGTGCTGGGGTGGAGGTTGGGGGTTGGGGGGGGGTCCGTGCTGGGGTGGAGGTTGGGGGGGGGTCCGTGCCGGGGTGGAGGTTGGGGGGGGTCCGTGCTGGGGTGGAGGTTGGGGGTTGGGGGGGGGGGTCCGTGCTGGGGTGGAGGTTGGGGGTTGGGGGGGGGTCCGTGCTGGGGTGGAGGTTGGGGGGGGGTCCGTGCCGAGGAGGGTGATGGGAGGGCAAGTGAGTTGGTCCACCTGGCCAGGTGCCAGCCTCCAACAGTTGGACCCATGCGGTCCATGCCACCTGGCTGGGGGGAGGAGGGGATATGGGCAATGATGACATGTCGTCGTTCCCCTCCCCCCCCCACCAGGCCGTCATGTTTTCCGATCATCCAGCGATGTTGGCCGCCGTGGTGGCAGCCGCTCATGCCTATGTTGCCCTGGGTGAGGAGGAGGAGGAGGAGGAGGAGGAGCGTGCCAGAGAGGCGGCGCAGGCTGCCGCAGAGGGGCAGGCGGCAGCCGCCCAGGCTGGAGGGACACCTGACCGACAGGACGAGGAGGGGGAGGAGGACGTCGCGGCCCCACGGCAACGGAGGCACCCGAGGGCGCCCCGTGTGTACCGGCCCCGGCAGTCATACCAGGATCTCACGGACCGGGAATGCAGGAGGAGACTCCGGATGAGCCGGGAAACTGTGGCACACATCTGCCACCTGCTGGCACACCTGTCACCGCGTGGCACTGGCGCGGGACACCCTCTCCCCGTGTCCGTCAATGTTACGGTGGCCCTGAACTTTTATGCAACGGGGTCATTCCAGGCACCGAGTGGGGACCTGTCCGGCATATCGCAGACATCGGTGCACCGGTGCATCCGGGCAGTGACAGATGCCCTTTATGCCATGGCGCACCGCTACATCCGCTTCCCCGTGGACCGGGCCAGCCAAGATGCCCGGGCCGTGGGCTTCTCTGCCATGGCCGGGTTCCCCATGGTCCAGGGCGCGATCGATGGGATGCACGTCGCCGTGCGGCCACCTGCAGAGAACAGGGCCGTGTTCACTAATAGGAAGGGGACCTATTCAATGAACGTACAGGTGGTCTGCGACCACCGCATGATGATCCTGCACGTCTGCGCCCGTCACCCAGGCAGTGTACACGACTCATTCGTGTTGTCGCGGTCATCCATCCCCGGCATGTACGAGGGACGCCATCCCTGGCTGAGGGGCTGGTTGCTGGGCGACAGGGGCTACCCATTGCGATCGTGGCTGATGACGCCTATACGGAGGCCACGCAATGAGGCGGAGAACCGCTACAATGATGCCCATGTAGCGACAAGGGGAGTGATCGAGAGGTGCTTTGGCGTGCTGAAGATGCGTTTCAGGTGCCTGGACCTCTCTGGGGTGCCCTCCAGTATCGGTCAGATAGGGTCGGCCGCATCATTGTGGTGTGCTGCGTCCTGCACAACATAGCCCAGCAGAGGGGCGATGTGCCGCAGGCAGAGGAGGGCGGAGTGGAGGAGCAGCAGGAAGAGGCGCAGTCCTCCCCAGATGAGGGGGATGGGGGCAATGGTCAGGGCAGACGGGGTAGACACAGGTGGGTGGCTGTCCACCGTTACCGGCTGGCCCAGCGGGCACGGGACAGACTGATAGCTGCCCGCTTCACTGACTAGATGGGCGTGGGAATCGGGTAGTATGGCCACAGACCGCACACCATGGCAACAGCCGACCACCCACACCCCCACCCATCCACCCACCCAGCACCCTCACCCCCCTCCCCAACCCCACCCACCCCACCCGCATGCACACCAGCCCCCCCATTGCCGATCCACCTGCGGCACAACGGGCCGGGCTCACACAGTTGCGGGTGGACGCGTGTCCATTGCAGGCCATGGAGGATGATGACAACCCGCCCTGCGATGAGCTCCTGGCTCTACATCGTTGGACTATGTCTGACCCATGGCCACAGTACCACCATCCACCCGGACCATCCCTGCATGCGGCTGTGACACTGCAGCGCACGGTCCCGTCCTCTGCCCGGGGGATGTTGATGGCGGCCCAGGGGGAAGGGGGCAGACTCACCTGGGGCTGAGGTAAGACCACCCCTCACACACACACTTGCGCTCAATGTACATGACACCCCCGCACACTTTGGACAGAGCGCAAAGGCAGCTTCGGTAGGTGTAACATTGACTTTAATAACCAAAGGAGTTCATGCACGTGCCCTAGCCCCTAAAACTCATCTGTGCCCTGCACCCGTGCCAACTTACTCAGTGTCTAATTGTTTGGCCTTACGGGCCCTTTGACTACGTCTACGTGGTTCCCCAGACGGCACAGCAGGACTGGAGGTGGACTCCTGTGATTCCTGCCCTCTGACACCGGATCCCTTTGGCGGCCGTTTCCTGGGGCGTCCTGGCCTAGATGGGCCAGGCTGCGGCCCGGGCGACTGGGATGGCGAGCTGCCAGCCTTTCCTGCCCGTTGCCCACCCGATGCACCTGGGACGGAAGGGGGGGAGTCCGAGGTGTCGCGGTGTACCGGGACCTCCCCTACAGAGGGAGCCGGGACGGACCACACCACCTCCTCCTCCCTCGGGGTGCCCGATGGCCCCCAGGCCTCTACATGGGTGGGGGATGCGAACGGACTGGCCATCCGACGCCCCCCCGACATCTGGCGCTGCCAGTCCTGGAGGCCTGTGCTGGTATCGACAGGGGTCTGCAGGTTTGCAGCCATGGAGCCCAGGGGGTTGGCAAACCCTGTTTGTGACAGTGCGACGCCGGCTCGCACATGGCCACTGGCGCCGATGCCCTCAGCGATGGCCTGCTGAGACTGGGCCATGGCGTGCTGAGACTGGGCCATGGCCTGCTGAGACTGGGCCATGGCCTGCAGAGACTGGGCTATGGCGTTGAGCGCCTCTGCCATCTGGCGCTGGCACTGGCTCATGGCCTCCTGTGAGAGGGCAGCCATTTCCTGGGCCACAGACGCCGCCTGCACGGAAGGCCCCAGGCCTCGCAAACCGTTCCCCATGTCTGACACCGTCGCACCCATTGCCTCCACCGCGGACGCCACCCGTGCGGTGTCAGCCTGGGTGGCACGCATGACCGGCACCACTCCCAGCTCCTGGACGCGGGCGGACTCCTCCACCTGCGACCGCAGCCGCCGCAAGCCGCCCGTCACCCTCTTCGCTCGTCTCCGGGTCGGTGGTTGCATCGGATCTATGTGTGGGTGTGGTAACTGCAGGAACACGGGATCCATCTGGGCGGCAGATGTTCGCTTGGGCTGGGCTGCCCTCCGACCGCCCGGCTCCTCTGCTGCTCCTACCTCCACCTGCTGTACCGGGACGGCTGTGTTGTGCGCACCAGTGAGTGTACCAGACGCCTCATCACTAAAGTGCCCAACCGTGGTGAGTGTTTCTGCGATGGTGGAGGGTGTTGGTGACAGCAGTGGCGTTGTGTCGTGCTCTTCGTCCCACTCTGAGTCCATGGCACTTTGGGGTGGGGGTTCGTCTCCACCCATCCACTCTGAGTCACTGTCCGGTATTTCGTCTTCCTGGGTAGTGCTGTCCCGGGTAGGGGTGTCCTGGGTAGTGCTGTCCCGGGTAGGGGTGTCCTGGGTAGTGGTGTCCTGGGTAGTGGTGTCCTGGGTAGTGGTGTCCTGGCTCGGATGTGACGGGGGCCTGTGGCTGCCCCCCTCATCGCTGGGTGGTCGCTCCCGCACGTGATGGGGTGTCGTCTCCCTGTTGCTCCAGGTCTCTCCGTCTCCTGTGGTCTCCGAGGGGCATCCTGCGGGCGTCGCATGCTGGAGGGTCCGGGTCTCTCCGTCTCCTGTGGTCTCCGAGGGGCATCCTGCGGGCGTAGCATGCTGGAGGGTCCGGGTCTCTCCGTCTCCTGTGGTCTCCGAGGGGCATCCTGCGGGCGTCGCATGCTGGAGGGTGCGGGTCTCTCCGTCTCCTGTGGTCTCCGAGGGGCATCCTGCGGGCGGTCTGCATCTGCGGGGATGGGTGCCTGGACGTTTGGTCCTACGATACACAATGAAGCATGCATGGTTAGACATCAGGCAGTGATCAGGTGATACGGGGGAGGGGGATATAGGGGAGGGGGGATATGGGGACGGGCTGTCGGTGGCTCACTTGCTACTACGCCCCCGACCTCTGCATCAGCAACCTCCCGGTCCTCAGGTCCGCCAGCCAGTTCCAGGGCCCTTTCCTCGTGTACGGTCAGTGGCCTCTCATCAGCGGGGCCTCCTCCAGTCCTCACATGCTCCCTATTGTTGTGTGCGCGCTTCTCCTGTGAGTGGGGGGGGGTGGCAGGGGTAAAAGGCAACACTGTTAGGCAGGTATATGAATGCACGCCATCGGTTGCGCGTGCATTGCAGAGGTTAAGGTTAGGGCTATATTCACTTGGGGATATGGGGGAGGGGGGATATGGGGGAGGGGGGATATGGGGGAGGGGGGATATGGGGGAGGGGGGATATGGGGGATATGGGGGAGGGGGGATATGGGGGAGGGGGGATATGGGGAGGGGGGATATGGGGGAGGGGGGATATGGGGGAGGGGGGATATGGGGGATATGGGGGAGGGGGATATGGGGGATATGGGGGAGGGGGGATATGGGGTATATGGGGGAGGGGGGATATGGGGGAGGGGGGGATATGGGGATATGGGGGAGGGGGGATATGGGGGAGGGGGGATATGGGGGAGGGGGGATATGGGGGATATGGGGGAGGGGGGATATGGGGGAGGGGGGATATGGGGGAGGGGGGATATGGGGATATGGGGAGGGGGGATATGGGGGAGGGGGGATATGGGGAGGGGGGATATGGGGGAGGGGGGATATGGGGAGGGGGATATGGGGGATATGGGAGAGGGGGGATATGGGGGAGGGGGGATATGGGGAGGGGGATATGGGGGAGGGGAGATATGGGGAGGGGGGATATGGGAGAGGGGGTTATGGGGAGGGGAGTATATGGGGGAGGGGGGATATGGGGGATATGGGGGAGGGGGGATATGGGGGATATGGGGGAGTGGGGGATATGGGGGAGGGGGGGATATGGGGGAGGGGGATATGGGGGATATGGGGGAGGGGGGATATGGGGAGGGGGGATATGGGGGAGGGGGATATGGGGGAGGGGGGATATGGGGGAGGGGGATATGTGGAGGGGTGATATGGGGAGGGGGGATATGGGGGAGGGGGGATATGGGGAGGGGGGGATATGGGGAGGGGGGATATGGGGGAGGCTCACCCTGCCTGCTCTGGCGAGGTCGTTCACCTTCTTGTGGCACTGGGTGCCTGTCCGTGGTGTCAGGGCCACAGCGGTGACGGCCTCTGCCACTTCCCTCCACAGACGCCGGCTGTGGCGTGGGGCAACTCTGCGGCCGTGCCCGGGATACAGGGCGTCCCTCCTCTGCTCCAGGAGCGCCTCCACATCGCGTGACTCGAACCTCGGGGCTGAGCGACGGCCAGCCATCCAGTCGGGTGTTGCGGTCGGGTGTTCCGGTCGGGTGGGGGGGAGCAGCGCGGCCTTATGAGCCGTCACGCCGTGCAGCCCGTATGACGCTGCACGGCGTGAACCACTGCGCAAGCGCGGATCCCGTTACGTCGCTGCTAGCCCATTTCGGGCCGGAGACTATCGACCCATTTTTCCGACGTGACGTAAGTCGGATTTGAGCCGTTTTTTGCGGCGATCGGTGGACTTTCCGCCGATAACGGAGAATTTCGCCCCAGAGGGGAATCTCTGTGAAAGTCCAGTTCTGTGGAAGTGAGTGTAACTTCCCAGAGGAAGCCTTACAGCCTGAGAGTTCTAATCAGAAACAACCCGATGATTTCAACACATTGCATCCTTGGAAGATCACCAAGTACAAAGACTACCACCTCAGCAACGAAGATTTATCTCACGCCCTTTTAATCCCTGGTATTTTTAATCCTTCCCTACCCCCAGCGTGTGTCTGTTTTACATGTTTCTGGGTGGAGGGTGGGACGGGGTCAGCGGAATAATTAGATTGGCCAACTGTTGTTCTATTATCACTGTTACATATTTATCCCTTCTCTTGTCATAAATAAACAGGGCTTTTTAAAAGTTTTACTTACAAATCTGGTACCTGTAAGTCATTGGAGCAGCCAAGGGTCAAAGATCTCAGGAACACACACAAATTATTGGTTAATTCACTTATGTTGGGACTGCGGGGCCTGTGGGGCAGGAAGTGACCGTGCGCTCGACCAGGGTGTCGTAGCAGCAGAAGTCATGGGTTTGGGAGTTCTGTCAAAGAAGGTTTTTCACCCCTTTCTTGGTGGGTCCAGATTTGCTGGACAGCAATGCTCACCAAAAGAATAATTATTTGTGGTGATATGAGGCAGTAAGTATCTGTGGGATGAAAGGAGAGGCATCAAAATCAAGAGCCGCCCTTTCCCCAGCTGAGCTCCAAATGCTCAAAGTGAAGAAACTCTTTAGCCTTCCGGGAAAAATGGACAAGTGTTTGAAGCAGAACATGGAGAAAAAGGGGCCAGTGGGACTAAGCATATACTGTTCTGGCAACAGTGGGCTCAAGGCAGCTCCTGGGAGTAAGGTGCATAGTTGGAATGATCATAGGGTCTGGGTATCTCACCTGTTACAACACTGAGACAACTGATTGACATAGAACATGAAAAGTGCTCCTCCTAACTTAATTTATTTCAATGTAAACTAACCTGCTCTGAGAGATACTGAGAGTAACACATTTAACCTGCCCATTCGTGCCTGTCTTATGCTGGATAGTTACGTTTTTGACAAATTTATTTGGGTTTTTGGGGATGCGACAGTAGGGTAGATGTGGTAAATTTGGATGTGCAACACAAAAGGCTAATGCCCAAGATAAGGGTTCCCGGAGTTTGGAGTGATTTATTAGCCTGGATAGAGGATTGATTAACAGACAGGAAGCAGAGAGTGAGCATTAACAGGACAGTTAAAAGTTTCTTTTGATACATTTCGAGTACCCAATTTATTTGTTCCAATTAAGGGGCAATTTAGCGTGGCCAATCCACCTACCCGGCACATCTTTGGGTTGTGGGGGCGAAACCCACGCAAACACTGGGAGAATGTGCAAACTCCACACGGACAGTGACCCAGAGCCGGGATCGAACCCGTGTCCTCGGCGCAGTGAGGCAGCAGTGCTAACCACTGCGCCACCGTGCTGCCACTCAGGACAGTTAAAAGTTGACAGGCTCTCACTAGGAACCGCAAAATATAATTGTGGGGCCTCGGACTCGGCTATTCTCCGGCCGTTTATATCACGGGAGCTGGGGGTTTTACGTGGTGGCTAGCCGCCACCACTCGCAGGATTGGTGAGTGGATGCCGCCAATTATTTTCCATGTAAAACGCCACCGATCCTCTGCACTTAGCCTCAGTAACAGAGAATCTGGCCCAAGATTGTTTACTTTGGTCATAGAAAAGCAGAATATTTTTCATAAGATGTTAAAGTTATAAACGTTGATTTTCAGAGAGATTTGAGTGTATAAAGAACACAAAGTTAGCAGGCACAGCAAGCAATTGGGTGTGGAAGGGGGGTAAATGGCCTGTTGTTGCGAGGGGGGTTGGAGCACAGGAATGACAAAGTCTTGATGCAGTTGTACAGGGGCAGGATTCTCCGAGCCCCGCACCGAAATCGTGCTCGGCGCGGGGTGGAGAACGAGCGTCAGACCCGAGATCAGGTCCAACGGCCCTCCCGTGATTCGCCGGTCCCTGGAGAATCGCCGCCAATTGGGCGACCGATGCAGCACCGGTCGGGGGCCTCGCGGCAATTCACCGAGTGCAGCTGGCTGAGTTCCTGCCGGCGTGGTTCTCTCATGGTTCCACTCGGCGGGCACTCTGCGTGGCGGCTGCAGACTCAGTCCGCGGTCATCCTGGTGGGGGGGGGGGCTGGGGGATCATTCACCGGAGGGGCCTCCAGGACGGCCAGGCTATTGACAGGGGGCCACCGATCCGCGGGCGTGCGCGGTCTGGAGGGGGCGTATCTTCTTGGTGCTGGTCCACGGTGTGGGTCGGCCATGCCGCGCAGGGCGGCCGTCACAGGTCGCCACTGTGCGCATGTGCGGACCCTCGACCGGAGGTGCAGGGCCCCGTTTCGGCAGCCGGAGCTGCGAGGAGCACTCTGGGGGCCTGCTAGCCCTCTGCAAATCGGAGAATTACCCTGGAATAACTCCAGGTAAGTCCGGAGTGATTCGCGCCTGTTTTTTCACGGGCGTGGGGGCATAGCCCCATTATTGGAGAATCCAGCTCCAGGACTTTGGAGAAACTGCGTCTGGAATACAGTTCTGGGTGCAAGGTCATTGGCCAGAAACGTTGGGCTGGGTTCTCCATCCTGACCTGCCAGATTCTCTGGTTCAGCCGCCGGTGGGATGTTCCATTTCGCCGGCTGGTCAATGGGGTTTCCCATTGTGGGGCAGCCCCACGCCGTCGGGAAACCCCCGGGTTACCGGCAAAATGGAGCATCCCGACGGTAGAGAATCCAGACCATTTTCTCTGTTTCCCTCTCCACAGATGTTGCCCGACCTGCTGAGTATTTCCAGCTTTTTCTGTTTTTAGTTCAGATTTCCAGCATCTGCAGTATTTTGCTTTTGCCCAGGAACATTATGAATAGAGTATTGATAGGAAAACAAAGGTAGTTTTAAGGGATTTATTTTTGTATTGGTAAACATTAGAAATTAGGTATAGTTTTAAGTGGGTTTAATTTAATGTTTCTGTGCCTGGAAGGGTAAAACCTATAGTTAGATTCATGCTGGATAAAAGTGTTTGTATGTGTAGGGGTTGATCAAGATCCAACTATGTTTCTATTGTGCTTAGGGAGGGCTATGGCATGAAGGATAAATAAAACAACAGTGATTGCTTAGCAACTGGGGCCTTGGAAGGTAGACAGGTTTTTACATTTTAGTTTAGTGAGGTACCCTCAATAATGATGCTTAGAGATTAAACTGTAAAGAAGGCTTTATTAGGCTAATAACTATGCTACAGATTTGGACAAGAGCTGACTGCTATACAGACCATGAGGCAGGCCTTTATGTATGGCTCCCAGATGGGCGGAGCCAGAGGCGGAGTCCCCAGGGTTCCAAGCCCGGTCTTAAAGGGGACATCACCTTACATGATGATAAGGCAGTAACCGTTGATCACATTTAGCTAACTTGATTTCAGTTGAAGATTGGTAGTGAGAGAGAAGGCAGCTCTCACAGCTCTGCTGGAAGCAATTGGTTTGGAAGGCTAAAGAGGGAGCAACTCTCTCAACTTTGCCAGAACCATGGAGTAATGGTTAAAAAAACAAGTGCCAAGATCTGAAGTGCAGCTGGTTAAGGAAACTAGAGAAATTAGTAGAGAAATCCAAGAAGTCTGGAGTTAAGTGAAGAGACCAAGGTGTGGTTCAGAAAGATTCAAGGAAGAATAAACAAAGTGTTCTGTGTTAAAGAGACAATTGCAGTAACTAGATTTAAAAGTGGGACAGCAACCTTCAAAGGTAAAACAAACGTCTGAGACCATCTTAATACAGCCTGGGAATCGAGAGTTAAAGCAAATGTAAGCAGTTTGCGCAGCAGTCAACAAAGAAATTCTAAAAGGGTTAGTGTAAAGTCCTGGACTGCATTCACTGTCAAAAATGGACCAGAAGCTTTGTTTAAAAGTGTCATTTAGAAACATTGGTCTGGTTTTGGAATGCAAACTGTTAAGAGAAAGCAATGGGGATGAGAAAATATCAGCCATGATTAAATGGCAGAGCAGACTCGATGGGCCGAGTGGCCTAATTCTGCTGCTATGACTTATGGTCTTGTGGTCTCATTACCATGAGTCGATTTTAAAGGGTGTTTTTGGGAGTGGAGTTTGGAAACTCTCACCTGGCAATCACCTGGGGGGATTCTAAGGCGACATCCACAAACATTCACTGGGGGTTCAGAGCGGAGAGTGTATTTATCCACAGCCCATCTTGTGTGCTTAAAAGAAACTTTGTGTTAATGAGACCATTGTAAATTCAGATGTATTTTGTAATCTGTGTTAATCCTAAATTCTGTATGTAATTGTTAAGGGGGGAGTAAAGGATAATTGTATCACAATCCGTTTTTTCATGTTTAATAAAAGAAATTTCTTGTTGTTAAAACTAATTAGTGGTCCCGTGACTCTACTCCTCTAATGGTGGTGGTGGGGGGGGGGGGGTGGGGGGGGGGGGGGGGTGCACAGTCTCAGAATTAGCAGCCAATCATTTAGGACTGATATGAGGAGAAATTCACTCAATGGGTTGGGAATCTTTGGAAATCTCTATCTCAGAGGGTTGTGGATGCTCCATTCTTGAATATATTTAAGGCCCCACGGAATAGGCAGATTGTTGGTCTCTCAAGGAATTAAGGGATATGGGGATTGGGTGGGAAGTGGCCCAAGAACATCCCTGATTGTAACGAAGGGGCAGGCTGGAGGGGCCGAATGGTGTCCTGCTCTTTGTCATGTTGCTGCCAGGCTGGGTTCGGAGTCTTGCTATGGGTGTAAGTGATCGCTGTGCCTCTCAGGCTGGACCTTACCCCTCACCCCCCATCCATCAGGCTGGCCCCCTGCTCCCCTCCCTCCCTCCCCCTGCTCCCCTCCCTCCCTCCCCCTGCTCCCCTCCCTCCCTCCCCCTGCTCCCCTCCCTCCCCATGCTCCCCTCCCACCCTCCCCCTGCCTTCCCTCACTCTCCTCCCTTTCCCCTTCCCCCTTGTACCCCCACCTCCTTCCCCCCTTCCACCCATACCCCTCACCCCCACACGTCTCCCCCTGCCCCTGCGGGGGCGGGGGGCAGGTTTATATTTAGCTGCTGTGTATTTGGTGCTGTGTGTGTTGTGCTGGGTGTGTGTGTGTGCTGTGGTGTGTGTGTGTGGTGTGTGTGCTGTGGTGTGTGTGTGTGGTGTGTGTGTTGTGCTGTGTGTGTGTGCTGTGTGTATTGTGCTGTGTGTGTGCTGTGTGTGTGTGCTGTGTGTGCTGTGGTGTGTGTGTGTGGTGTGTGTGCTGTGGTGTGTGTGTGTGGTGTGTGTGTTGTGCTGTGTGTGTGTGCTGTGTGTATTGTGCTGTGTGTGTGTGCTGTGTGCGCGCGCTGTGCTGTGTATTCTGTGCTGTGTGTGTGTGCTGTGTGTGCTGTGCTGTGTGTGTGTGCTGTGTGTGTTGTGCTGTGTGTGTTGTGCTGTGTGCGCGCGCTGTGCTGTGTATTCTGTGCTGTGTGTGTGTGCTGTGTGTGTGTGTGTGGTGTGTGTGTTGTGCTGCGTGTGTGTGCTGTGTGTGTTGTGCTGTGTGTGTTGTGCTGTGTGCGCGCGCTGTGCTGTGTATTCTGTGCTGTGTGTGTGTGCTGTGTGTGCTGTGCTGTGTGTGTTGTGCTGTGTGTGTGTGCTGTGTGTGTGTGCTGTGCTGTGTGTGTGTGCTGTGTGCTGTGCTGTGTGTGTGTGCTGTGTGTGTTGTGCTGGGTGTGTGTGTGCTGTGTGTGTGTGCTGTGGTGTGTGTGTGTGGTGTGTGTGCTGTGGTGTGTGTGTGTGGTGTGTGTGTTGTGCTGTGTGTGTGTGTGCTGTGTGTGTGCTGTGTGTGTGTGCTGTGTGTGCTGTGGTGTGTGTGTGTGGTGTGTGTGTGTGTGCTGTGTGTGTTGTGCTGTGTGTGTTGTGCTGTGTGCTGTGTGTGTTGTGCTGTGTGTGTGTGTGCTGTGTGTGTGCTGTGTGTGTGTGCTGTGTGTGCTGTGGTGTGTGTGTGTGGTGTGTGTGTTGTGTTGTGTGTGTGTGCTGTGTGTGCTGTGGTGTGTGTGTGTGGTGTGTGTGTTGTGCTGTGTATTCTGTGCTGTGTGTGTGTGCTGTGTGTGCTGTGCTGTGTGTGTGTGCTGTGTGTGTTGTGCTGTGTGTGTGCTGTGCTGTGTGTGTGTGCTGTGCTGTGTGTGTGCTGTGTGTGTTGTGCTGTGTGTGCTGTGTGTGTGTGCTGTGTGTGCTGTGCTGTGTGTGTGTGCTGTGTGTGCTGTGCTGTGTGTGTGTGCTGTGTGTGCTGTGCTGTGTGTGTGTGCTGTGTGTGCTGTGCTGTGTGTGTGTGCTGTGTGTGTTGTGCTGTGTATTTTGTGCTGTGTGTGTGTGCTGTGCTGTGTGTGTGCTGTGTGTGTTGTGCTGTGTGTGTGCTGTGCTGTGTGTGTGTGCTGTGTGTGTGTGCTGTGTGCTGTGCTGTGTGTGTGTGCTGTGTGCTGTGCTGTGCGTGTGTGCTGTGTGTGCTGTGTGTGTGTGCTGTGTGTGTGTGTGTGCTGTGTGTGTTGTACTGTGTGTGTGTGCTGTGTGTGTTGTGCTGTGTGTGTTTGCTGTGTGTGTGTGCTGTGTGTGCTGTGCTGTGTATTCTGTGCTGTGTGTGTGTGTGCTGTGTGTGTGTGCTGTGCTGTGTGTGTGTGTGCTGTGTGTGTGCGCTGTGCTGTGTGTGTGTGCTGTGTGTGTGTGCTGTGCTGTGTGAGTGTGCTGTGCTGTGTGTGTGTGCTGTGTGTGTGTGTGTGTGCTGTGTGTCTGTGTACTGTGCTGTGTGTGCTGTGGTGTGTGCGTGTGCTGTGTGTATTGTGCTGTGTGCGCGCGCTGTGCTGTGTATTCTGTGCTGTGCTGTGTGTGTGTGCTGTGTGTGCTGTGCTGTGTATTCTGTGCTGTGTGTGTGTGTGCTGTGTGTGTGTGCTGTGCTGTGTGTGTGTGTGCTGTGTGTGTGCGCTGTGCTGTGTGTGTGTGCTGTGTGTGTGTGCTGTGCTGTGTGAGTGTGCTGTGCTGTGTGTGTGTGCTGTGTGTGTGTGTGTGTGCTGTGTGTCTGTGTACTGTGCTGTGTGTGCTGTGGTGTGTGCGTGTGCTGTGTGTATTGTGCTGTGTGCGCGCGCTGTGCTGTGTATTCTGTGCTGTGCTGTGTGTGTGTGCTGTGTGCTGTGCTGTGTGTGCTGTGCTGTGTGTGTGTGCTGTGTGCGCGTGGTGTGCTGTGTATTCTGTGCTGTGTGTGTGGGCTGTGCTGTGTATTCTGTGCTGTGTGTGTGTGTGCTGTGTGTGTATTCTGTGCTGTGCTGTGTGTGTGTGCTGTGTGCTGTGCTGTGTGTTCTGTGCTGTGTGTGTGTGCTGTGTGTGTTGTACTGTGTGTGTGTGCTGTGTGTGTTGTGCTGTGTGTGTTTGCTGTGTGTGTGTGCTGTGTGTGCTGTGCTGTGTATTCTGTGCTGTGTGTGTGTGTGCTGTGTGTGTGTGCTGTGCTGTGTGTGTGTGTGCTGTGTGTGTGCGCTGTGCTGTGTGTGTGTGCTGTGTGTGTGTGCTGTGCTGTGTGAGTGTGCTGTGCTGTGTGTGTGTGCTGTGTGTGTGTGTGTGTGCTGTGTGTCTGTGTACTGTGCTGTGTGTGCTGTGGTGTGTGCGTGTGCTGTGTGTATTGTGCTGTGTGCGCGCGCTGTGCTGTGTATTCTGTGCTGTGCTGTGTGTGTGTGCTGTGTGTGCTGTGCTGTGTATTCTGTGCTGTGTGTGTGTGTGCTGTGTGTGTGTGCTGTGCTGTGTGTGTGTGTGCTGTGTGTGTGCGCTGTGTGTGTGTGCTGTGCTGTGTGTGTGTGCTGTGCTGTGTGTGTGTGCTGTGTGTGTGTGTGTGTGCTGTGTGTCTGTGTACTGTGCTGTGTGTGCTGTGGTGTGTGCGTGTGCTGTGTGTATTGTGCTGTGTGCGCGCGCTGTGCTGTGTATTCTGTGCTGTGCTGTGTGTGTGTGCTGTGTGCTGTGCTGTGTGTGCTGTGCTGTGTGTGTGTGCTGTGTGCGCGTGGTGTGCTGTGTATTCTGTGCTGTGTGTGTGGGCTGTGCTGTGTATTCTGTGCTGTGTGTGTGTGTGCTGTGTGTGTATTCTGTGCTGTGTGTGTGTGCTGTGCTGTGTGTGCTGTGTGTGTGTGTGCTGTGTATTCTGTGCTGTGTGTGTGTGCAGTGCTGTGTATTCTGTGCTGTGTGTGTGTGCTGTGTGTGCTGTGTGTGCTGTGGTGTGTGTGTGTGCTGTGTGTGTTGTGCTGTGCGTGTGTGCTGTGTGTGCTGTGTGTGTGTGCTGTGTGTGTGCGTGTGCTGTGTGTATTGTGCTGTGTGCGCGCGCTGTGCTGTGTATTCTGTGCTGTGCTGTGTGTGTGTGCTGTGTGTGCTGTGCTGTGTGTGTGTGCTGTGTGCGCGTGGTGTGCTGTGTATTCTGTGCTGTGTGTGTGGGCTGTGCTGTGTATTCTGTGCTGTGTGTGTGTGTGCTGTGTGTGTATTCTGTGCTGTGTGTGTGTGCTGTGCTGTGTGTGTGTGCTGTGTGTGTGTGTGCTGTGTATTCTGTGCTGTGTGTGTGTGCAGTGCTGTGTATTCTGTGCTGTGCTGTGTATTCTGTGCGGTGTGTGTGTGCTGTGTGCGCATGCTGTGCTGTGTATTCTGTGCTGTGTGTGTGTGCTGTGTGTGTGTGCTGTGTGCGCACGCTGTGCTGTGTATTCTGTGCGGTGTGTGTGTGCTGTGTGTGTTGTGCTGTGTGTGTGTGCTGTGTGTGTGTGCTGTGTGTGTTGTGCTGTGTGTGTGTGCTGTGTGTGTGTGCTGTGTGTGTTGTGCTGTGTGTTCTGTATTGTATTGTGCTGTGTGTGTATTCTGTATTCTGTGTTGTCTGTATTCTGTGCTGTGCTATATTCTGTGTATCCTGTAGATTCTATATTCTGTGTGTTTTCTGTATTCTGTGTGTTTATTTCGTATTCTGTGTATTCTCTGTGTGTATTCTCTGTATTCTCTGTGTGTGTTTATTCTGTATTCTGTGTATTCTGTGTATTCTGCGTAATCTGTGTGTGTATTCGGTGTGTATTCTCTGGGCGAGATTCTCCACACCCGCGCCGGTTGGGAGAATGGCCTGGGCCGCCAAAATTTCCCGGGACGCCGGTCTGACGCCCTCCCGTGATTCTCCCAAGCGGCGGGAACGGCCCCGTCGAGTTCCGCGGGCCGCAGGCCGGAGAATTGCCGGAGACAATGGCGATTCTCCGGCACCCCCGCTATTCTCAGGCTCGGATGAGCCGAGCGGCCTGCCCAAAACGGCGGGTTCCCCCCGGCGTGAAAAACGACGGCGTTTACAACGGCGTCAACACTTAGCCTCAGGATCAGAGAATCCCGCCAATAGAATATAGAGAATACACACACATCACAGACAATACACAGATTATAGAATATAGAGGATACACACATCACAGAAAATACACAGAATATAGAATAGAGAGAATACACACACAATATAGAATAGAGAGAATACACACACATCACAGAAAATACACAGAATATAAAATATAGAGAATACACACACATCACAGAGAATACACAGAAAATAGAATAGAGAGAATATACACCATCACAGGCAATACACAGTATATAGAATATAGAGAATACACACAATCACAGTAAATACACAGAATAGAGAATATAGAGAATACACACACATCACAGACAATACAGAGAATATAGAATATAGAGAATACAAACTCAGCACAGACAATACACAGAATATAGAATATAGAGAATACACACGCATCACAGACAACACACAGAATATAGAATATAGAGAATACACACACATCACAGACAATACACAGAATATAGAATATAGAGAATACACACACAGCACAGACAATATATAGAATATAGAGAATACACACACAGCACAGACAATACACAGAATGTAGAATATAGAGAATACACACACATGACAGACAATATATAGAATATAGAGAATACGCACTCATCACAGACAATACACAGAATATAGATTATAGAGAATACACACACAGCACAGACAATATATAGAATATAGAGAATACACACACATCACAGACAATACTCAGAATATAGAATATAGAGAATACACACACATTACAGACAATACACAGAATATAGAATATAGATATACACACACATCACAGACAATACACAGAATATAGAATATAGAGAATACACACACATCACAGACAATACACAGAATATAGAATATAGAGAAAACACACATCACAGACAATACACAGAATATAGAATATAGAGAATACCCACACATCACAGACAATACACAGAATATAGAATATAGATATACACACACATCACAGACAATACACAGAATATAGAATGTAGAGAATACATACACAACACAGACAATACACAGAATATAGAATATAGAGAATACACACACATCACAGACAATACACAGAATATAGAATATAGAGAATGCACACACATCACAGACAATACACAGAATATAGAATGTAGAGAATACATACACAACACAGACAATACACAGAATATAGAATATAGAGAATACACACACATCACAGGTAATATAAAGACTATAGAATATAGAGAATACACACACATCACAGGTAATATAAAGACTATGGAATATAGAGAATACACACACATCACAGACAATACAGAGAATATAGAATCTGGAGAACACACACACATCACAGACAATACTCAGAATATAGAATATAGAGAAATCCCACACATCACTGACAATACACAGGATATAGAATATAGAGAATACACACACATCACAGACAATACACAGAATAAGAGAATATAGAGAATACACACACATCACAGAGAATACACAGAATATAGAATGTAGAGAATACATACACAACACAGACAATACACAGAATATAGAATATAGAGAATACACACACATCACAGACAATACACAGAATATAGAATATAGAGAATGCACACACATCACAGACAATACACAGAATATAGAATGTAGACAATACAAACACAACACAGACAATACACAGAATATAGAATATAGAGAATACACACACATCACAGATAATATAAAGACTATAGAATATAGAGAATACATACAAACCACAGACAATACACAGAATATAGAATATAGAGAATACACACACATCACAGATAATATAAAGACTATAGAATATAGAGAATACACACACATCACAGACAATACACAGAATATAGAATCTGGAGAACACACACACATCACAGACAATACTCAGAATATAGAATATAGAGAATGCACACAATCACAGACAATTCACAGAATATAGAATATAGATATACACACACATCACAGACAATACTCAGAATATAGAATATAGAGAATACACACACATCACAGACAATACACAGAATATAGAATATAGAGAATACATACAAACCACAGACAATACACAGAATATAGAATATAGAGAATACACACACATCACAGATAATATAAAGACTATAGAATATAGAGAATACACACACATCACAGACAATACACAGAATATAGAATATAGAGAATACCCACACATCACTGACAATACACAGGATATAGAATATAGAGAATACACACACATCACAGACAATACACAGAATAAGAGAATATAGAGAATACACACACATCACTGACAATACACAGTATATAGAATATAGAGAATACACACACATCACTGACAATACACAGTATATAGAATATAGAGAATACACACACATCACAGACAATACACAGAATATAGAATATAGAGAATACACACACATCACAGACAATACCCAGATTATAGAATATAGAGAATACCCACACATCACTGACAATACACAGGATATAGAATATAGAGAATACATCACACACCACAGACAATACACAGAATATAGAATATGGAGAATACACACACATCACAGACAATACACAGAATATAGAATATAGAGAATACCCACACATCACAGACAATACACAGAATATGGAATATAGAGAATACACACACATCACAGACAATACACAGAATATAGAAAATAGAGAATACACACACATCACAAACAATACACAGAATATAGAATATAGAGAATACACACTCATCACAGACAATACACAGAATATAGAATATAGAGAATAAACACACATCACAGACAATACACAGAATATAGAATATAGAGAATGCACACACAGCACAGACAATACACAGAATCCAGAATATAGAGAATACACACACATCACAGACAATACACAGAATACAGAACAGAGAATACAATACATACACATCACAGACAATACACAGAATATAGAATATAGAGAATACACACACATCACAGACAATACACAGAATATAGAATATAGAGAATACACACTCATCACAGGCAATGCACAGAATATAGAATAAAGAGAATACACACACATCACAGAGAATACACAGAACATAGAATAGAGAGAATATACACCATCACAGGCAATACACAGTATATAGAATATAGAGAATACACACAATCACAGTAAATACACAGAACAGAGAATATAGAGAATACACACACATCACAGACAATACAGAGAATATAGAATATAGAGAATACACACTCAGCACAGACAATACACAGAATATAGAATATAGAGAATACACACGCATCACAGACAATACACAGAATATAGAATATAGAGAATACAATCACATCACAGGCAATACACAGAATATAGAATATAGAGAATACACACACATCACAGACAATGCACAGAATATAGAATATAGAGAATACGCACACATCACAGACAATACACAGAATATAGATTATAGAGAATACACACACAGCACAGACAATATATAGAATATAGAGAATACACACACAGCACAGACAATACACAGAATGTAGAATATAGAGAATACACACACATGGCAGACAATATATAGAATATAGAGAATACACACTCATCACAGACAATACACAGAATATAGATTATAGAGAATACACACACAGCACAGACAATATATAGAATATAGAGAATAAACACACATCACAGACAATACACAGAATATAGAATGTAGAGAATACATACACAACACAGACAATACACAGAATATAGAATATAGAGAATACACACACATCACAGGTAATACAAAGACTATAGAATATAGAGAATACATACACACCACAGACAATACACAGAATATAGAATATAGAGAATACACACACATCACAGATAATATAAAGACTATGGAATATAGAGAATACACACACATCACAGACAATACAGAGAATATAGAATCTGGAGAACACACACACATCACAGACAATACACAGAATAAGAGAATATAGAGAATACACACACATCACAGAGAATACACAGAATATAGAATGTAGAGAATACATACACAACACAGACAATACACAGAATATAGAATATAGAGAATACACACACATCACAGACAATACACAGAATATAGAATATAGAGAATGCACACACATCACAGACAATACACAGAATATAGAATGTAGAGAATACACACACATCACAGATAATATAAAGACTATAGAATATAGAGAATACACACACATCACAGACAATACACAGAATATAGAATCTGGAGAACACACACACATCACAGACAATACTCAGAATATAGAATATAGAGAATACCCACACATCACTGACAATACACAGGATATAGAATATAGAGAATACACACACATCACAGACAATACACAGAATAAGAGAATATAGAGAATACACACACATCACTGACAATACACAGTATATAGAATATAGAGAATACACACACATCACTGACAATACACAGTATATAGAATGTAGAGAATACACACACATCACTGACAATACACAGTATATAGAATATAGAGAATACACACACATCACAGACAATACCCAGATTATAGAATATAGAGAATACCCACACATCACTGACAATACACAGGATGTAGAATATAGAGAATACACACACACCACAGACAATACACAGAATATAGAATATGGAGAATCCACACACATCACAGACAATACACAGAATATAGAATATAGATATACACACACATCACAGACAATACACAGAATATAGAATATAGAGAATACACACACATCACAGACAATACACAGAATATAGAATATAGAGAAAACACACATCACAGACAATACACAGAATACAGAATACAGATATACACACACATCACAGACAATACACAGAATATAGAATGTAGAGAATACATACACAACACAGACAATACACAGAATACAGAGAATACCCACACATCACAGACAATACACAGAATATAGAATATAGATATACACACACATAACAGACAATACAAAGAATATAGAATGTAGAGAATAAACACACAACACAGACAATACACAGAATATAGAACACAGAGAATACACTCACATCACAGACAATACACAGAATATGGAATATAGAGAATACACACACATCACAGACAATACACAGAATATAGAATATAGAGAATACACACACATCACAAACAATACACAGAATATAGAATATAGAGAATACACACTCATCACAGACAATACACAGAATATAGAATATAGAGAATAAACACACATCACAGACAATACACAGAATATAGAACATAGAGAATGCACACACATCACAGACAATACACAGAATATAGAATATAGAGAATGCACACACAGCACAGACAATACACAGAATCCAGAATATAGAGAACACACACACATCACAGAGAATACACAGAATAAGAGAATATAGAGAATACACACACATCACAGAGAATACACAGAATATAGAATGTAGAGAATACATACACAACACAGACAATACACAGAATATAGAATATAGAGAATACACACACATCACAGACAATACACAGAATATAGAATATAGAGAATGCACACACATCACAGACAATACACAGAATATAGAATGTAGAGAATACATACACAACACAGACAATACACAGAATATAGAATATAGAGAAGACACACACATCACAGATAATATAAAGACTATAGAATATAGAGAATACATACAAACCACAGACAATACACAGAATATAGAATATAGAGAATACACACACATCACAGATAATATAAAGACGATAGAATATAGAGAATACACACACATCACAGACAATACACAGAATATAGAATCTGGAGAACACACACACATCACTGACAATACACAGTATATAGAATATAGAGAATACACACACACCACAGACAATACACAGAACATAGAATATGGAGAATACACACACATCACAGACAATACACAGAATATAGAATATAGAGAATACACACACATCACAGACAATACACAGAATATAGAATGTAGCGAATACATACACAACACAGACAATACACAGAATACAGAGAATACACACTCATCACAGACAATACACAGAATATAGAACACAGAGAATACACTCACATCACAGACAATACACAGAATATGGAATATAGAGAATACACACACATCACAGACAATACACAGAATATAGAATATGGAGAATACACACACATCACAGACAATACACAGAATATAGAATATAGAGAATGCACACACAGCACAGACAATACACAGAATCCAGAATATAGAGAATACACACACATCACAGACAATACACAGAATACAGAACAGAGAATACAATACATACACATCACAGACAATACACTGAATATAGAATATAGAGAATACACACACATCACAGACAATACACAGAATATAGAATATAGAGAATACACACACATCACAGACAATACACAGAATATAGAATATAGAGAATGCACACACATCACAGGCAATACACAGAATTTAGAAGATAGAGAATACACACACATCACAGACAATACACAAAATATAGTATATAGAGAATACACACACATCACAGGTAATATACAGACTATAGAATATACAGAATACATACACACCACAGACAATACGCAGAATATAGAATATAGAGAATACACACACATCACAAACAATACACAGAATATAGAATATTGAGAATACACTCTCATCACAGGCAATACACAGAATATAGAATATAGAGAATACACACACATCACAGACAATACACAGAATATAGAATATAGAGAATACACACACATCACAGACAATACACAGAATACAGAACAGAGAATACAATACATTCACATCACAGACAATACACAGAATATGGAATATAGAGAATACACACACATCACAGACAATACACAGAATATAGAATATAGAGAATACACACACATCACAGATAATATAAAGACTATAGAATATAGAGAATACATACACACCACAGACAATACACAGAATATATAATATAGAGAATACACACACATCACAGACATTACACAGAATATAGAATATAGAGAATACACACTCATCACAGACAATGCACAGAATATAGAATAAAGAGAATACACACACATCACATACAATACACAGAATATAGAATATAGAGAATACATACACACCACAGACAATACACAGAATATAGAATATAGGGAATACACACACATCACAAACAATACACAGAATATAGAATATAGAGAATACACACTCATCACAGACAATACACAGAATATAGAATATAGAGAATACACACACATCACAGATAATACACAGAATATAGAATATTGAGAATGCACACACAGCACAGACAATACACAGAATCCAGAATATAGAGAATACACACACATCACAGACAATAAACAGAATACAGAACAGAGAATACAATACATTCACATCACAGACAATACACAGAATACAGAGTATAGAGAATACACACACATCACTGACAATACCCAGTATATAGAATATAGAGAATACACACACATCACAGACAATACACAGAATATAGAATATAGAGAATACACACACATCACAGATAATATACAGACTATAGAATATAGAGAATACACACACATCACAGACAATATACAGAATATAGAATATAGAGAATACACACGCATCACAGACAATGCACAGAATATAGAATAAAGAGAATACACACACATCACAGACAATACACAGAATATAGAATATAGAGAATACACACACATCACAGACAATACACAGAATATAGAATATAGAGAATACACACACATCACAGACAATACACAGAATATAGAATATAGAGAATGCACACACATCACAGGCAATACACAGAATTTAGAAGAAAGAGAATACACACACACCACAGACAATACACAGAATATAGAATATAGAGAATACACACACACCACAGACAATACACAGAATATAGATTAGAGAGAATACACACACCTCACAGACAATACACAGAATATAGAATATAGAGAATACACACACATCACAGACAATACACAGAATATAGAATATAGAGAATGCACACACATCACAGGCAATACACAGAATTTAGAAGAAAGAGAATACACACACACCACAGACAATACACAGAATATAGATTAGAGAGAATACACACACCTCACAGACAATGCACAGAATATAGAATAAAGAGAATACACACACATCACAGACAATACACAGAACATAGAATATAGAGAATACACACACATCACAGACAATACACAGAATATAGAATATAGAGAATACACACACACCACAGACAATACACAGAATATAGATTAGAGAGAATACACACACCTCACAGACAATACATAGAATATAGAGAATACACACACATCACAGACAATACACAGAATATAGAATATACAGAATACATACACACCACAGACAATACGCAGATTATAGAATATAGAGAATACACACACATCACAAACAATACACAGAATATAGAATATAGAGAATACACTCTCATCACAGGCAATACACAGAATATAGAATATAGAGAATACACACACATCACAGACAATACACAGAATATAGAATATAGAGAATGCACACACAGCACAGACAATACACAGAATCCAGAATATAGAGAATTCACACACATCACAGACAATACACAGAATACAGAACAGAGAATACAATACATTCACATCACAGACAATACACAGAATACAGAGTATAGAGAATACACACACATCACTGACAATACACAGGATATAGAATATGGAGAATACACACACATCACAGACAATACACAGAATATAGAATATAGAGAATACACACAGATCACAGACAATACACAGAATATAGAATATAGAGAATACACACACATCACAGACAATACACAGAATATAGAATATAGATAATGCACACACATCACAGGCAATACGCAGAATATAGAAGATAGAGAATACACACACACCACAGACAATACACAGATTATAGAAGATAGAGAATACACACACACCACAGACAATACACAGAATATAGATTAAAGAGAATACACACACCTCACAGACAATACACAGAATATAGAATATAGAGAATACACACACATCACAGACAATACGCAGAATATAGAATATAGAGAATACACACACATCACAGACAATACACAGAATATAGAATATAGAGAATACACACACATCACAGACAATACGCAGAATATAGAATGTAGAGAATACACACACGTCACAGACAATACACAGAATATAGAATATAGATATACACACACATCACAGACAATACACAGAATATAGAATGTAGAGAATACACACACAACACAGACAATACACAGAATATAGAATACATAGAATACACTCACATCACAGACAATACACAGAATATGGAATATCGAGAATACACACACATCACAGATAATATACAGACAATAGAATATAGAGAATACATACACACCACAGACAATACACAGAATATATAATATAGAGAATACCCACACATCACAGACAATACACAGAATATAGAATATAGAGAATGCACACACAGCACAGACAATACACAGAATCCAGAATATAGAGAATACACACACATCACAGACAATACACAGAATACAGAACAGAGAATACAATACATTCACATCACAGACAATACACAGAATACAGAGTATAGAGAATACACACACATCACTGACAATACACAGTATATAGAATATAGAGAATACACACACATCACAGACAATACACAGAATATAGAATATAGAGAATACACACACATCACAGACAATACACAGAATATAGAATATAGAGAATACACACACACCACAGACAATACACAGAATATGGAATATAGAGAATACACACACATCACAGATAATATACAGACTATAGAATATAGAGAATACATACACACCACAGACATTACACAGCATATAGAATATAGAGAATACACACACATCACAGACAATTCACAGAATATAGAATATAGAGAATGCACACACATCACAGGCAATACACAGAATTTAGAAGATAGAGAATACACACACACCACAGACAATACACAGAATATAGAATATAGAGAATACACACACACCACAGACAATACACAGAATATAGATTATAGAGAATACACACACCTCACAGACAATACATAGAATATAGAATATAGAGAATACACACACATCACAGACAATACACAGAATATAGAATATAGAGAATACACTCTCATCACAGACAATTCACAGAATATAGAATAAAGAGAATACACAAACATCACATACAATACACAGAATATAGAATATAGAGAATACATACACACCACAGACAATACACAGAATATAGAATATAGAGAATACACACACATCACAAACAATTCACAGAATATAGAATATAGAGAATACACACTCATCACAGAGAATACACAGAATAGAGAATATAGTGAATACACTCACATCACAGACAATACACGGAATATAGAATATAGAGAATACACACAAAAACAGAGAATACACAGAATATAGAATATAGAGAATACACACAATCACAGAGAATACACAGAATAGAGAACATAGAGAATACTCTCACATCACAGACAATACACAGAATATAGATTATAGAGAATAGACACACACTACAGACAATACACAGAATATAGAATATAGAGAATACACAAACATCACAGACAATACACAGAATATAGATTATAGAGAATACGCACACATCACAGATAATATCCAGACTATAGAAGATAGAGAATACATACACAACACAGACAATACACAGAATATAGAATATAGAGAATACACACACATCACAGACAATACACAGAATATAGAATATAGAGAATACACACAATCACAGAGAATACACAGAATATAGAGTCTAGAGAATACACACACTTCACAGACAATACACAGAATTTAGAATATATAGAGAATACACACACATCACAGACAATACACAGAATATGGAATATAGAGAATACACACACATCACAGACAATACACAGAATATAGAAGATAGAGAATACACACAATCACAGAGATTACACAGAATATAGAGTCTAGAGAATACACACACATCACAGACAATACACAGTATACAGATTATAGAGAATACACACACATCACAGATAATATACAGACTATAGAATACAGAGAATACATTCACACCACAGACAATACACAGAATATAGAATATAGAGAATACACACACATCACAGACAATACGCAGAATATAGAATATAGAGAATACACACAATCACAGAGAATACACAGAATATAGAGTCTAGAGAATACACATACATCACAGACAATACACAGAATATAGAATATAGATATGCACACACATCACAGACAATACACAGAATATAGAATGTAGAGAATACACACACATCACAGACAATACACAGAATATAGAATATAGAGAATACACACACATCACAGATAATACACAGAATATAGAATATAGAGAATACACACACATCACAGACAATACACAGAATCTGGAATATAGAGAATACACACACATCACAGATAATATACAGACTATAGAATATAGAGAATACATACACACCACAGACAATACACAGAATATAGAATAGAGAGAATACACACATATCACAGACAATACACAGAATATAGAATATAGAGAATACACACACAACACAGACAATACACAGAATATAGAATATAGAGAATGCACACACAGCACTGACAATACACAAAATCCAGAAAATAGAGAATACACACACATCACAGACAATACACAGAATACAGAACAGAGAATACAATACATTCACATCACAGACAATACACAGAATACAGAGTATAGAGAATACACACATCACTGACAATACACAGTACATAGAATATAGAGAATACACACACATCACAGACAATACACAGAATATAGAATATGGAGAATACACACACACCACAGACAATACACAGAATATGGAATATAGAGAATACACACACATCACAGATAATATACAGACTATAGAATATAGAGAATACACACACCTCACAGACAATACACAGAATATAGAATATAGAGAATACACACACATCACAGACAATACACAGAATATAGAATATAGAGAATACACACACCTCACAGACAAAACGCAGAATATAGAATATAGAGAATACACACAACTCACAGACAATACACAGAATATAGAATATAGAGAATACACACACATCACAGACAATACACAGAATATAGAATATAGAGAATACACACACCTCACAGACAATACGCAGAATATAGAATATAGAGAATACACACACATCACAGACAATACACAGAATATAGAATATAGAGAATACACACACATCACAGACAATACACAGAACATAGAATATAGAGAATACACACACATCACAGACAATACACAGAATATAGAATATAGAGAATACACACACATCACAGACAATACACAGTATATAGAATATAGAGAATACGCACACCTCACAGACAATACACAGAATATAGAATATAGAGAATACACACACATCACAGACAATACACAGGATATAGAATATAGAGAATACACACACATCACAGACAATACACAGAATATAGAATATAGAGAATACACACACACCACAGACAATACACAGAATATAGAATATAGAGAATACACACACATCACAGGTAATATACAGACTATAGAATATAGAGAATACATACACACCACAGACAATACACAGAATATAGAATATAGAGAATACACATATCACAAACTGTACACAGAATATAGAATATAGAGAATACACACTCATCACAGGCAATACACAGAATATAGAATATAGAGAATACACACACATCACAGACAATACACAGAATATAGAATATAGAGAATGCACACACAGCACAGACAATACACAGAATCAAGAATATAGAGAATACACACACATCACAGACAATACACAGAATACAGAACAGAGAATACAATATATTCACATCACAGACAATACACAGAATACAGAGTATAGAGAATACACACACATCACTGACAATACACAGGATATAGAATATAGAGAATACACACACATCACAGACAATACACAGAATATAGAATATAGAGAATACACACACATCACAGATAATATACAGACTATAGAATATAGAGAATACACACACATCACAGACAATACACAGAATGTAGCATTTCGAAAATACACACACATCACAGACAATACACAGAACATAGAATATAGAGAATACACTCACATCACAGAGAATACACAGAATATAGAATATAGAGAATACACACACATCACAGACAATACACAGAATATGGAATATAGAGAATACACATACATCACAGATAATATACAGACTATAGAATATATAGAATTCATACACACCACAGACAATACACAGAATATAGAATATAGAGAATACACACACACCACAGACAATACACAGAATACAGAATATAGAGAATACACACACATCACAGACAATACACAGAATATAGAATATAGAGAATACACACTCATCACAGACAATACACAGAATATAGAATATAGAGAATACACAGACATCACAAACAATACACAGAATTTAGAATATAGAGAATACACACTGATCACAGACAATACACAGAATATAGAATATAGAGTATACACACACACCACAGACAATACGCGGAATATAGAATATAGAGAATACACACACATCACAGACAATACACAGTATATAGAATATAGAGAATACACACACACCACAGACAATAAACAGAATATCGAATATAGAGAATACACACACATCACTGACAATACACAGTATATACAATATAGAGAATACACGCACATCACAGACAATACACAGAATATAGAATATTGAGAATACACACACATCACAGACAATACACAGAATATAGAATATAGATATACACACACATCACAGACAATACACAGAATATAGAATGCAGAGAATATACTCACATCACAGACAATACACAGAATATGGAATATAGAGAATACACACAATCACAGAGAATACACAGAATATAGAGTCTAGAGAATACACACACATCACAGACAATACACAGAACATAGAATATAGAAAATACACTCACATCACAGAGAATACACAGAATATAGAATATAGAGAATACACACAATCACAGAGAATACACAGAATATAGAATATAGAGAATACACAAAATCACAGAGAATACACAGTATAGAGAATATAGAGAATACTCTCACATCACAGACAATACACAGAATATAGAATATAGAGAATACACACAATCACAGAGAATACACAGAATATAGAATAGAGAGAATACACACAATCACAGAGAATACACAGAATAGAGAACATAGAGAATACACTCACATCACAGACAATACACAGAATATAGAATATAGAGAATACACACAATCACAGAGAATACACAGAATATAGAATAGAGAGAATACACACAATCACAGAGAATACACAGAATAGAGAACATAGAGAATACAAAGAACAAAGAACAAAGAAATGTACAGCACAGGAACAGGCCCTTCGGCCCTCCAAGCCCGTGCCGACCATACTGCCCGACTAAACTACAATCTTCTACCCTTCCTGGGTCCGTATCCTTCTATTCCCATCCTATTCATATATTTGTCAAGGTGCCCCTTAAATGTCCCTATCGTCCCTGCTTCCACTACCTCCTCCGGTAGCGAGTTCCAGGTACCCACTCCCCTCTGCGTAAAAAACTTGCCTCGTACATCTACTCTAAACCTTGCTTCTCTGAACTTAAACCTATGCCCCCTAGTAATTGACCCCTCTACCCTGGGGAAAAGCCTCTGACTATCCACTCTGTCTATGCCCCTCATAATTTTGTATACCTCTATCAGGTCGCCCCTCAACCTCCTTCGTTCCAGTGAGAACAAACCGAGTTTATTCAACCGCTCCTCATAGCTAATGCCCTCCATACCAGGCAACATTCTGGTAAATCTCTTCTGCACCCTCTCTAAAGCCTCCACATCCTTCTGGTAGTGTGGCGACCAGAATTGAACACTATACTCCAAGTGTGGCCTAACTAAGGTTCTATACAGCTGCAACATGACTTGCCAATTCTTATACTCAATGCCCCGGCCAATGAAGGCCAGCATGCCGTATGCCTTCTTGACTACCTTCTCCACCTGTGTTGCCCCTTTCAATGACCTGTGGACCTGTACTCCTAGATCTCTTTGACTTTCAATACTCTTGAGGGTTCTACCATTCACTGTATATTCCCTACCTGCATTAGACCTTCCAAAATGCATTACCTCACATTTGTCCGGATTAAACTCCATCTGCCATCTCTCCGCCCAAGTCTCCAGACAATCTAAATCCTGCTGTATCCTCAGACAGTCCTCATCGCTATCCGCAATCCCACCAACCTTGTGTCGTCTGCAAACTTACTAATCAGACCAGTTACATTTTCCTCCAAATCATTTATATATACTACAAAGAGCAAAGGTCCCAGCACTGATCCCTGTGGAACACCACTGGTCACAGCCCTCCAATTAGAAAAGCATCCCTCCATTGCTACCCTCTGCCTTCTATGGCCTAGCCAGTTCTGTATCCACCTTGCCAGTTCACCCCTGATCCCGTTTGACTTCACCTTTTGTACTAGTCTACCATGAGGGACATTGTCAAAGGCCTTACTGAAGTCCATATAGACAACATCTACTGCCCTACATGCATCAATCATCTTAGTGACCTCCTCGAAAAACTCTATCAAGTTAATACTCTCACATCACAGACAATACACAGAATATAGATTATAGAGAACACACACACCACAGACAATACACAGAATATAGAATATTGAGAATACACACACATCACAGACAATACACAGAATATAGATTATAGAGAATACACACACATCACAGATAATATACAGACTATAGAATATATAGAATTCATACACACCACAGACAATACACAGAATATAGAATATAGAGAATACACACACATCACAAACAATACACAGAATATAGAATATAGAGAATACACACTCATCACAGACAATACACAGAATATAGAATATAGAGAATACACACACATCACAGACAATACACAGAATATAGAATATAGAGAATTCACACACACCACAGACAATACGCGGAATATAGAATATAGAGAATACACACACATCCCAGACAATACACAGTATATCAAATATAGAGAATACACACACATCACAGACAATACACAGAATATAGAATATAGAGAATGCACACACATCACAGACAATACACAGAATACAGAACAGAGAATACAATATATTCACATCACAGACAATACACAGAATACAGAGTATAGAGAATACACACACATCACTGACAATACACAGGATATAGAATATAGAGAATACACACACATCACAGACAATACACAGCATATAGAATATTGAGAATACACACACATCACAGACAATACACAGAATATAGAATATAGAGAATACACACACAACAGACAATACACAGAATATAGAATATAGAGAATACACACACCTCACAGACAAAACGCAGAATGTAGCATTTCGAAAATACACACACATCACAGACAATACACAGAACATAGAATATAGAGAATACACTCACATCACAGAGAATACACAGAATATAGAATATAGAGAATACACACAATCACAGAGAATACACAGAATATAGAATATAGAGAATACACACAATCACAGAGAATACACAGAATATAGAATATAGAGAATACACACAATCACAGAGAATACACAGAATAGAGAATATAGAGAATACACTCACATCACAGACAATACACAGAATATAGAATATAGAGAATACACACAATCACAGAGAATATACAGAATATAGAATATAGAGAATACGCACAATCACAGAGAATACACAGAATAGAGAACATAGAGAACACTCTCACATCACAGACAATACCAAGAATATAGATTATAGAGAATACACACACACCACAGACAATACACAGAATATAGAATATAGAGAATACACACACATCACAGACAATACACAGAATATAGAATATAGAGAATACACACACATCACAGATAATATACAGACTATTGAATATAGAGAATACATACACACTACAGACAATACACAGAATATAGAATATAGAGAATACACACACATCACAAACAATACACAGAATATAGAATATAGAGAATACATACACATCACAGACAATACGCAGAATATAGAATATAGAGAATACACACACATCACAGACAATACACAGAATACAGAATATAGAGAATACACACACATCACAGACAATACGCAGAATATAGAATATAGAGAATACACACTCATCACAGGCAATACACAGAATATAGAATATAGAGAATACACACACATCACAGACAATACACAGAATATAGAATATAGAGAATACACACACATCACAGACAATACACAGAATATAGAATATAGAGAATACACACACATCACAGATAATATACAGACTATAGAATATAGAGAATACATACACACTACAGACAATACACAGAATATAGAATATAGAGAATACACACACATCACAAACAATACACAGAATATAGAATATAGAGAATACATACACATCACAGACAATACGCAGAATATAGAATATAGAGAATACACACACATCACAGACAATACACAGAATACAGAATATAGAGAATACACACACATCACAGACAATACGCAGAATATAGAATATAGAGAATACACACACATCACAGACAATACACAGAATATAGAATATAGGGAATACACACACATCACAGACAATACACAGAATATAGAATATAGAGAATACACACACATCACAAACAATACACAGAATATAGAATATAGAGAATATACACACATCACAGGTAATATACAGACTATAGAATATAGATAATACATACACACCACAGACAATACGCAGAATATAGAATATAGAGAATACACACACATCACAAACAATACACAGAATATAGAATACAGAGAATACACACTCATCACAGGCAATACACAGAATATAGAATATAGAGAATACACACACATCACAGACAATACACAGAATATAGAATATAGAGAATGCACACACATCACAGACAATACACAGAACATAGAATATAGAGAATACACACACATCAGAGACAATACACAGAATACAGAACAGAGAATACAATACATTCACATCACAGACAATACACAGAATACAGAGTATAGAGAATACACACACATCACTGACAATACACAGGATATAGAATAGAGAGAATGCACACACATCACAGACAATACACAGAATATAGAATATAGAGAATACACACACATCACAGGTAATATACAGACTATAGAATATAGAGAATACATACACACCACAGACAATACACAGAATATAGAATATAGAGAATACACACACATCACAAACAGTACACAGAATATAGAATATAGAGAATACACACTCATCACAGGCAATACTCAGAATATAGAATATAGAGAATACACACACATCACAGACAATACACAGAATATAGAATATAGAGAATACACACACAGCACAGACAATACACAGAATCCAGAATATAGAGAATACACACACATCACAGACAATACACAGAATACAGAACAGAGAATACAATATATTCACATCACAGACAATACACAGAATACAGAGTATAGAGAATACACACACATCACTGACAATACACAGGATATAGAATATAGAGAATACACACACATCACAGACAATACACAGAATATAGAATATTGAGAATACACACACATCACAGACAATACACAGAATATAGAATATAGAGAATGCATACACAGCACAGACAATACACAGAATCCAGAATATTGAGAATACACACACATCACAGACAATACACAGAATACAGAACAGAGAATACAATATATTCACATCACAGACAATACACAGAATACAGAGTATAGAGAATACACACACATCACTGAAAATACACAGGATATAGAATATAGAGAATACACACACATCACAGACAATACACAGAATATAGAATATTGAGAATACACACACATCACAGACAATACACAGAATATAGAATATAGAGAATACACACACACCACAGACAATACACAGAATATAGAATATAGAGAATACACACACACCACAGACAATACACAGAATATAGAATATAGAGAATACACACACAACAGACAATACACAGAATATAGAATATAGAGAATACACACACCTCACAGACAATACGCAGAATGTAGCATTTCGAAAATACACACACATCACAGACAATACACAGAACATAGAATGTAGAGAATACACTCACATCACAGACAATAAACAGAATATCGAATATAGAGAATACACACACATCACTGACAATACACAGTATATACAATATAGAGAATACACGCACATCACAGACAATACACAGAATATAGAATATTGAGAATACACACACATCACAGACAATACACAGAATATAGAATATAGATATACACACACATCACAGACAATACACAGAATATAGAATGCAGAGAATATACTCACATCACAGACAATACACAGAATATGGAATATAGAGAATACACACAATCACAGAGAATACACAGAATATAGAGTCTAGAGAATACACACACATCACAGACAATACACAGAACATAGAATATAGAAAATACACTCACATCACAGAGAATACACAGAATATAGAATATAGAGAATACACACAATCACAGAGAATACACAGAATATAGAATATAGAGAATACACAAAATCACAGAGAATACACAGTATAGAGAATATAGAAAATACTCTCACATCACAGACAATACACAGAATATAGAATATAGAGAATACACACAATCACAGAGAATACACAGAATATAGAATAGAGAGAATACACACAATCACAGAGAATACACAGAATAGAGAACATAGAGAATACACTCACATCACAGACAATACACAGAATATAGAATATAGAGAATACACACAATCACAGAGAATACACAGAATATAGAATAGAGAGAATACACACAATCACAGAGAATACACAGAATAGAGAACATAGAGAATACAAAGAACAAAGAACAAAGAAATGTACAGCACAGGAACAGGCCCTTCGGCCCTCCAAGCCCGTGCCGACCATACTGCCCGACTAAACTACAATCTTCTACCCTTCCTGGGTCCGTATCCTTCTATTCCCATCCTATTCATATATTTGTCAAGGTGCCCCTTAAATGTCCCTATCGTCCCTGCTTCCACTACCTCCTCCGGTAGCGAGTTCCAGGTACCCACTCCCCTCTGCGTAAAAAACTTGCCTCGTACATCTACTCTAAACCTTGCTTCTCTGAACTTAAACCTATGCCCCCTAGTAATTGACCCCTCTACCCTGGGGAAAAGCCTCTGACTATCCACTCTGTCTATGCCCCTCATAATTTTGTATACCTCTATCAGGTCGCCCCTCAACCTCCTTCGTTCCAGTGAGAACAAACCGAGTTTATTTAACCGCTCCTCATAGCTAATGCCCTCCATACCAGGCAACATTCTGGTAAATCTCTTCTGCACCCTCTCTAAAGCCTCCACATCCTTCTGGTAGTGTGGCGACCAGAATTGAACACTATACTCCAAGTGTGGCCTAACTAAGGTTCTATACAGCTGCAACATGACTTGCCAATTCTTATACTCAATGCCCCGGCCAATGAAGGCCAGCATGCCGTATGCCTTCTTGACTACCTTCTCCACCTGTGTTGCCCCTTTCAATGACCTGTGGACCTGTACTCCTAGATCTCTTTGACTTTCAATACTCTTGAGGGTTCTACCATTCACTGTATATTCCCTACCTGCATTAGACCTTCCAAAATGCATTACCTCACATTTGTCCGGATTAAACTCCATCTGCCATCTCTCCGCCCAAGTCTCCAGACAATCTAAATCCTGCTGTATCCTCAGACAGTCCTCATCGCTATCCGCAATCCCACCAACCTTGTGTCGTCTGCAAACTTACTAATCAGACCAGTTACATTTTCCTCCAAATCATTTATATATACTACAAAGAGCAAAGGTCCCAGCACTGATCCCTGTGGAACACCACTGGTCACAGCCCTCCAATTAGAAAAGCATCCCTCCATTGCTACCCTCTGCCTTCTATGGCCTAGCCAGTTCTGTATCCACCTTGCCAGTTCACCCCTGATCCCGTTTGACTTCACCTTTTGTACTAGTCTACCATGAGGGACATTGTCAAAGGCCTTACTGAAGTCCATATAGACAACATCTACTGCCCTACATGCATCAATCATCGTAGTGACCTCCTCGAAAAACTCTATCAAGTTAATACTCTCACATCACAGACAATACACAGAATATAGATTATAGAGAACACACACACCACAGACAATACACAGAATATAGAATATTGAGAATACACACACATCACAGACAATACACAGAATATAGATTATAGAGAATACACACACATCACAGATAATATACAGACTATAGAATATATAGAATTCATACACACCACAGACAATACACAGAATATAGAATATAGAGAATACACACACATCACAAACAATACACAGAATATAGAATATAGAGAATACACACTCATCACAGACAATACACAGAATATAGAATATAGAGAATACACACACATCACAGACAATACACAGAATACAGAATATAGAGAATTCACACACACCACAGACAATACGCGGAATATAGAATATAGAGAATACACACACATCCCAGACAATACACAGAATATAGAATATAGGGAATACACACACATCACAGACAATACACAGAATATAGAATATAGAGAATACACACACATCACAAACAATACACAGAATATAGAATATAGAGAATATACACACATCACAGGTAATATACAGACTATAGAATATAGATAATACATACACACCACAGACAATACGCAGAATATAGAATATAGAGAATACACACACATCACAAACAATACACAGAATATAGAATACAGAGAATACACACTCATCACAGGCAATACACAGAATATAGAATATAGAGAATACACACACATCACAGACAATACACAGAATATAGAATATAGAGAATGCACACACAGCACAGACAATACACAGAATCCAGAATATAGAGAATACACACACATCACAGACAATACACAGAATACAGAACAGAGAATACAATACATTCACATCACAGACAATACACAGAATACAGAGTATAGAGAATACACACACATCACTGACAATACACAGGATATAGAATATAGAGAATGCACACACATCACAGACAATACACAGAATATAGAATATAGAGAATACACACACATCACAGGTAATATACAGACTATAGAATATAGAGAATACATACACACCACAGACAATACACAGAATATAGAATATAGAGAATACACACACATCACAAACAGTACACAGAATATAGAATATAGAGAATGCACACTCATCACAGGCAATACACAGAATATAGAATATAGAGAATACACACACATCACAGACAATACACAGAATATAGAATATAGAGAATACACACACAGCACAGACAATACACAGAATCCAGAATATAGAGAATACACACACATCACAGACAATACACAGAATACAGAACAGAGAATACAATATATTCACATCACAGACAATACACAGAATACAGAGTATAGAGAATACACACACATCACTGACAATACACAGGATATAGAATATAGAGAATACACACACATCACAGACAATACACAGAATATAGAATATTGAGAATACACACACATCACAGACAATACACAGAATATAGAATATAGAGAATGCACACACAGCACAGACAATACACAGAATCCAGAATATTGAGAATACACACACATCACAGACAATACACAGAATACAGAACAGAGAATACAATATATTCACATCACAGACAATACACAGAATACAGAGTATAGAGAATACACACACATCACTGACAATACACAGGATATAGAATATAGAGAATACACACACATCACAGACAATACACAGAATATAGAATATTGAGAATACACTCACATCACAGAGAATACACAGAATATAGAATATAGAGAATACACACAATCACAGAGAATACACAGAATATAGAATATAGAGAATACACAAAATCACAGAGAATACACAGTATAGAGAATATAGAAAATACTCTCACATCACAGACAATACACAGAATATAGAATATAGAGAATACACACAATCACAGAGAATACACAGAATATAGAATAGAGAGAATACACACAATCACAGAGAATACACAGAATAGAGAACATAGAGAATACACTCACATCACAGACAATACACAGAATATAGAATATAGAGAATACACACAATCACAGAGAATACACAGAATATAGAATAGAGAGAATACACACAATCACAGAGAATACACAGAATAGAGAACATAGAGAATACAAAGAACAAAGAACAAAGAAATGTACAGCACAGGAACAGGCCCTTCGGCCCTCCAAGCCCGTGCCGACCATACTGCCCGACTAAACTACAATCTTCTACCCTTCCTGGGTCCGTATCCTTCTATTCCCATCCTATTCATATATTTGTCAAGGTGCCCCTTAAATGTCCCTATCGTCCCTGCTTCCACTACCTCCTCCGGTAGCGAGTTCCAGGTACCCACTCCCCTCTGCGTAAAAAACTTGCCTCGTACATCTACTCTAAACCTTGCTTCTCTGAACTTAAACCTATGCCCCCTAGTAATTGACCCCTCTACCCTGGGGAAAAGCCTCTGACTATCCACTCTGTCTATGCCCCTCATAATTTTGTATACCTCTATCAGGTCGCCCCTCAACCTCCTTCGTTCCAGTGAGAACAAACCGAGTTTATTTAACCGCTCCTCATAGCTAATGCCCTCCATACCAGGCAACATTCTGGTAAATCTCTTCTGCACCCTCTCTAAAGCCTCCACATCCTTCTGGTAGTGTGGCGACCAGAATTGAACACTATACTCCAAGTGTGGCCTAACTAAGGTTCTATACAGCTGCAACATGACTTGCCAATTCTTATACTCAATGCCCCGGCCAATGAAGGCCAGCATGCCGTATGCCTTCTTGACTACCTTCTCCACCTGTGTTGCCCCTTTCAATGACCTGTGGACCTGTACTCCTAGATCTCTTTGACTTTCAATACTCTTGAGGGTTCTACCATTCACTGTATATTCCCTACCTGCATTTGACCTTCCAAAATGCATTACCTCACATTTGTCCGGATTAAACTCCATCTGCCATCTCTCCGCCCAAGTCTCCAGACAATCTAAATCCTGCTGTATCCTCAGACAGTCCTCATCGCTATCCGCAATCCCACCAACCTTGTGTCGTCTGCAAACTTACTAATCAGACCAGTTACATTTTCCTCCAAATCATTTATATATACTACAAAGAGCAAAGGTCCCAGCACTGATCCCTGTGGAACACCACTGGTCACAGCCCTCCAATTAGAAAAGCATCCCTCCATTGCTACCCTCTGCCTTCTATGGCCTAGCCAGTTCTGTATCCACCTTGCCAGTTCACCCCTGATCCCGTTTGACTTCACCTTTTGTACTAGTCTACCATGAGGGACATTGTCAAAGGCCTTACTGAAGTCCATATAGACAACATCTACTGCCCTACATGCATCAATCATCGTAGTGACCTCCTCGAAAAACTCTATCAAGTTAATACTCTCACATCACAGACAATACACAGAATATAGATTATAGAGAACACACACACCACAGACAATACACAGAATATAGAATATTGAGAATACACACACATCACAGACAATACACAGAATATAGATTATAGAGAATACACACACATCACAGATAATATACAGACTATAGAATATATAGAATTCATACACACCACAGACAATACACAGAATATAGAATATAGAGAATACACACACATCACAAACAATACACAGAATATAGAATATAGAGAATACACACTCATCACAGACAATACACAGAATATAGAATATAGAGAATACACACACATCAAAGACAATACACAGAATACAGAATATAGAGAATTCACACACACCACAGACAATACGCGGAATATAGAATATAGAGAATACACACACATCCCAGACAATACACAGAATATAGAATATAGGGAATACACACACATCACAGACAATACACAGAATATAGAATATAGAGAATACACACACATCACAAACAATACACAGAATATAGAATATAGAGAATATACACACATCACAGGTAATATACAGACTATAGAATATAGATAATACATACACACCACAGACAATACGCAGAATATAGAATATAGAGAATACACACACATCACAAACAATACACAGAATATAGAATACAGAGAATACACACTCATCACAGGCAATACACAGAATATAGAATATAGAGAATACACACACATCACAGACAATACACAGAATATAGAATATAGAGAATGCACACACAGCACAGACAATACACAGAATCCAGAATATAGAGAATACACACACATCACAGACAATACACAGAATACAGAACAGAGAATACAATACATTCACATCACAGACAATACACAGAATACAGAGTATAGAGAATACACACACATCACTGACAATACACAGGATATAGAATATAGAGAATGCACACACATCACAGACAATACACAGAATATAGAATATAGAGAATACACACACATCACAGGTAATATACAGACTATAGAATATAGAGAATACATACACACCACAGACAATACACAGAATATAGAATATAGAGAATACACACACATCACAAACAGTACACAGAATATAGAATATAGAGAATACACACTCATCACAGGCAATACACAGAATATAGAATATAGAGAATACACACACATCACAGACAATACACAGAATATAGAATATAGAGAATACACACACAGCACAGACAATACACAGAATATAGAATATAGAGAATACACACACATCACAGACAATACACAGAATACAGAACAGAGAATACAATATATTCACATCACAGACAATACACAGAATACAGAGTATAGAGAATACACACACATCACTGACAATACACAGGATATAGAATATAGAGAATACACACACATCACAGACAATACACAGAATATAGAATATTGAGAATACACACACATCACAGACAATACACAGAATATAGAATATAGAGAATGCACACACAGCACAGACAATACACAGAATCCAGAATATTGAGAATACACACACATCACAGACAATACACAGAATACAGAACAGAGAATACAATATATTCACATCACAGACAATACACAGAATACAGAGTATAGAGAATACACACACATCACTGACAATACACAGGATATAGAATATAGAGAATACACACACATCACAGACAATACACAGAATATAGAATATTGAGAATACACACACATCACAGACAATACACAGAATATAGAATATAGAGAATACACACACACCACAGACAATACACAGAATATAGAATATAGAGAATACACACACACCACAGACAATACACAGAATATAGAATATAGAGAATACACACACAACAGACAATACACAGAATATAGAATATAGAGAATACACACACCTCACAGACAATACGCAGAATGTAGCATTTCGAAAATACACACACATCACAGACAATACACAGAACATAGAATATAGAGAATTCACACAATCACAGAGAATACACAGAATAGAGAATATAGAGAATACACTCACATCACAGACAATACACAGAATATAGAATATAGAGAATACACACAATCACAGAGAATATACAGAATATAGAATATAGAGAATACACACAATCACAGAGAATACACAGAATAGAGAACATAGAGAACACTCTCACATCACAGACAATACCAAGAATATAGATTATAGAGAATACACACACACCACAGACAATACACAGAATATAGAATATAGAGAATACACACACATCACAGGCAATACACAGAATATAGAATATAGAGAATACACACACATCACAGATAATATACAGACTATAGAATATAGAGAATAGATACACACGACAGACAATACACAGAATATAGAATATAGAGAATACACACACATCACAAACAATACACAGAATATAGAATATAGAGAATACACACACATCACAGACAATACGCAGAATATAGAATATAGAGAATACACACACATCACAGACAATACACAGAATATAGAATATAGAGAATACACACACATCACAGGTAATATACAGACTATAGAATATAGAGAATATACACACATCACAGGTAATATACAGACTATAGAATATAGAGAATACATACACACCACAGACAATACGCAGAATATAGAATATAGAGAATACACACACATCACAAACAATACACAGAATATAGAATATAGAGAATACACACTCATCACAGGCAATACACAGAATATAGAATATAGAGAATACACACACATCACAGACAATACACAGAATATAGAATATAGAGAATGCACACACAGCACACACAATACACAGAATCCAGAATATAGAGAATACACACTCATCACAGGCAATACACAGAATATAGAATATAGAGAATACACACACATCACAGAGAATACACAGAATAGAGAATATAGAGAATACACTCACATCACAGACAATACACAGAATATAGAATATAGAGAATACACACAATCACAGAGAATATACAGAATATAGAATATAGAGAATACGCACAATCACAGAGAATACACAGAATAGAGAACATAGAGAACACTCTCACATCACAGACAATACCAAGAATATAGATTCTAGAGAATACACACACACCACAGACAATACACAGAATATAGAATATAGAGAATACACACACATCACAGACAATACACAGAATATAGAATATAGAGAATACACACACATCACAGATAATATACAGACTATAGAATATAGAGAATACATACACACTACAGACAATACACAGAATATAGAATATAGATAATACACACACATCACAAACAATACACAGAATATAGAATATAGAGAATACATACACTTCACAGACAATACGCAGAATATAGAATATAGAGAATACACACACATCACAGACAATACACAGAATATAGAATATAGAGAATACACACACATCACAGACAATACGCAGAATATAGAATATAGAGAATACACACACATCACAGACAATACACAGAATATAGAATATAGGGAATACACACACATCACAGACAATACACAGAATATAGAATATAGAGAATACACACACATCACAAACAATACACAGAATGTAGAATATAGAGAATATACACACATCACAGATAATATACAGACTATAGAATATAGAGAATACATACACACTACAGACAATACACAGAATATAGAATATAGATAATACACACACATCACAAACAATACACAGAATATAGAATATAGAGAATACATACACTTCACACACAATACGCAGAATATAGAATATAGAGAATACACACACATCACAGACAATACACAGAATATAGAATATAGAGAATACACACACATCACAGACAATACGCAGAATATCGAATATAGAGAATACACACACATCACAGACAATACACAGAATATAGAATATAGGGAATACACACACATCACAGACAATACACAGAATATAGAATATAGAGAATACACACACATCACAAACAATACACAGAATGTAGAATATAGAGAATATACACACATCACAGGTAATATACAGACTATAGAATATAGAGAATACATACACACCACAGACAATACGCAGAATATAGAATATAGAGAATACACACACATCACAAACAAAACACAGAATATAGAATACAGAGAATACACACTCATCACAGGCAATACACAGAATATAGAATATAGAGAATACACACACATCACAGACAATACACAGAATATAGAATATAGAGAATGCACACACAGCACAGACAATACACAGAATCCAGAATATAGAGAATACACACACATCACAGACGATACACAGAATACAGAACAGAGAATACAATACATTCACATCACAGACAATACACAGAATACAGAGTATAGGGAATACACACACATCACTGACAATACACAGGATATAGAATATAGAGAATACACACACATCACAGACAATACACAGAATATAGAATATAGAGAATACACACACATCACAGGTAATATACAGACTATAGAATATAGAGAATACATACACACCACAGACAATACACAGAATATAGAATATAGAGAATACACACACATCACAAACAGTACACAGAATATAGAATATAGAGAATACACACTCATCACAGGCAATACACAGAATATAGAATATAGAGAATACACACACATCACAGACAATACACAGAATTTAGAATATAGAGAATGCACACACAGCACAGACAATACACAGAATCCAGAATATAGAGAATACACACACATCACAGACAATACACAGAATACAGAACAGAGAATACAATATATTCACATCACAGACAATACACAGAATACAGAGTATAGAGAATACACACACATCACTGACAATACACAGGATATAGAATATAGAGAATACACACACATCACAGACAATACACAGAATATAGAATATTGAGAATACACACACATCACAGACAATACACAGAATATAGAATATAGAGAATGCACACACAGCACAGACAATACACAGAATCCAGAATATTGAGAATACACACACATCACAGACAATACACAGATTACAGAACAGAGAATACAATATATTCACATCACAGACAATACACAGAATACAGAGTATAGAGAATACACACACATCACTGACAATACACAGGATATAGAATATAGAGAATACACACACATCACAGACAATACACAGAATATAGAATATTGAGAATACACACACATCACAGACAATACACAGAATATAGAATATAGAGAATACACACACACCACAGACAATACACAGAATATAGAATATAGAGAATACACACACACCACAGACAATACACAGAATATAGAATATAGAGAATACACACACAACAGACAATACACAGAATATAGAATATAGAGAATACACACACCTCACAGACAATACGCAGAATGTAGCATTTCGAAAATACACACACATCACAGACAATACACAGAACATAGAATGTAGAGAATACACTCACATCACAGAGAATACACAGAATATAGTATATAGAGAATACACACAATCACAGAGAATACACAGAATATAGAATATAGAGAATTCACACAATCACAGAGAATACACAGAATAGAGAATATAGAGAATACACTCACATCACAGACAATACACAGAATATAGAATATAGAGAATACACACAATCACAGAGAATATACAGAATATAGAATATAGAGAATACACACAATCACAGAGAATACACAGAATAGAGAACATAGAGAACACTCTCACATCACAGACAATACCAAGAATATAGATTATAGAGAATACACACACACCACAGACAATACACAGAATATAGAATATAGAGAATACACACACATCACAGGCAATACACAGAATATAGAATATAGAGAATACACACACATCACAGATAATATACAGACTATAGAATATAGAGAATAGATACACACGACAGACAATACACAGAATATAGAATATAGAGAATACACACACATCACAAACAATACACAGAATATAGAATATAGAGAATACACACACATCACAGACAATACGCAGAATATAGAATATAGAGAATACACACACATCACAGACAATACACAGAATATAGAATATAGAGAATACACACACATCACAGGTAATATACAGACTATAGAATATAGAGAATATACACACATCACAGGTAATATACAGACTATAGAATATAGAGAATACATACACACCACAGACAATACGCAGAATATAGAATATAGAGAATACACACACATCACAAACAATACACAGAATATAGAATATAGAGAATACACACTCATCACAGGCAATACACAGAATATAGAATATAGAGAATACACACACATCACAGACAATACACAGAATATAGAATATAGAGAATGCACACACAGCACACACAATACACAGAATCCAGAATATAGAGAATACACACTCATCACAGGCAATACACAGAATATAGAATATAGAGAATACACACACATCACAGAGAATACACAGAATAGAGAATATAGAGAATACACTCACATCACAGACAATACACAGAATATAGAATATAGAGAATACACACAATCACAGAGAATATACAGAATATAGAATATAGAGAATACGCACAATCACAGAGAATACACAGAATAGAGAACATAGAGAACACTCTCACATCACAGACAATACCAAGAATATAGATTCTAGAGAATACACACACACCACAGACAATACACAGAATATAGAATATAGAGAATACACACACATCACAGACAATACACAGAATATAGAATATAGAGAATACACACACATCACAGATAATATACAGACTATAGAATATAGAGAATACATACACACTACAGACAATACACAGAATATAGAATATAGATAATACACACACATCACAAACAATACACAGAATATAGAATATAGAGAATACATACACTTCACAGACAATACGCAGAATATAGAATATAGAGAATACACACACATCACAGACAATACACAGAATATAGAATATAGAGAATACACACACATCACAGACAATACGCAGAATATAGAATATAGAGAATACACACACATCACAGACAATACACAGAATATAGAATATAGGGAATACACACACATCACAGACAATACACAGAATATAGAATATAGAGAATACACACACATCACAAACAATACACAGAATGTAGAATATAGAGAATATACACACATCACAGATAATATACAGACTATAGAATATAGAGAATACATACACACTACAGACAATACACAGAATATAGAATATAGATAATACACACACATCACAAACAATACACAGAATATAGAATATAGAGAATACATACACTTCACACACAATACGCAGAATATAGAATATAGAGAATACACACACATCACAGACAATACACAGAATATAGAATATAGAGAATACACACACATCACAGACAATACGCAGAATATCGAATATAGAGAATACACACACATCACAGACAATACACAGAATATAGAATATAGGGAATACACACACATCACAGACAATACACAGAATATAGAATATAGAGAATACACACACATCACAAACAATACACAGAATGTAGAATATAGAGAATATACACACATCACAGGTAATATACAGACTATAGAATATAGAGAATACATACACACCACAGACAATACGCAGAATATAGAATATAGAGAATACACACACATCACAAACAATACACAGAATATAGAATACAGAGAATACACACTCATCACAGGCAATACACAGAATATAGAATATAGAGAATACACACACATCACAGACAATACACAGAATATAGAATATAGAGAATGCACACACAGCACAGACAATACACAGAATCCAGAATATAGAGAATACACACACATCACAGACGATACACAGAATACAGAACAGAGAATACAATACATTCACATCACAGACAATACACAGAATACAGAGTATAGGGAATACACACACATCACTGACAATACACAGGATATAGAATATAGAGAATACACACACATCACAGACAATACACAGAATATAGAATATAGAGAATACACACACATCACAGGTAATATACAGACTATAGAATATAGAGAATACATACACACCACAGACAATACACAGAATATAGAATATAGAGAATACACACACATCACAAACAGTACACAGAATATAGAATATAGAGAATACACACTCATCACAGGCAATACACAGAATATAGAATATAGAGAATACACACACATCACAGACAATACACAGAATTTAGAATATAGAGAATGCACACACAGCACAGACAATACACAGAATCCAGAATATAGAGAATACACACACATCACAGACAATACACAGAATACAGAACAGAGAATACAATATATTCACATCACAGACAATACACAGAATACAGAGTATTGAGAATACACACACATCACTGACAATACACAGGATATAGAATATAGAGAATACACACACATCACAGACAATACACAGAATATAGAATATTGAGAATACACACACATCACAGACAATACACAGAATATAGAATATAGAGAATGCACACACAGCACAGACAATACACAGAATTCCAGAATATATAGAATACACACACATCACAGACAATACACAGAATACAGAACAGAGAATACAATATATTCACATCACAGACAATACACAGAATACAGAGTATAGAGAATACACACACATCACAGACAATACGCAGAATGTAGCATTTCGAAAATACACACACATCACAGACAATACACAGAACATAGAATATAGAGAATACACTCACATCACAGAGAATACACAGAATATAGAATATAGAGAATACACACAATCACAGACAATACACAGAATATAGAATATAAAGTATACACACACACCACAGACAATACACAGAATATAGAATATAGAGAATACACACACACCACAGACAATACACAGAATATAGAATATCGAGAATACACACACACCACAGACAATACACAGAATATAGAATATAGAGAATACACACACAACAGACAATACACAGAATATAGAATATAGAGAATACACACACCTCAAGACAATACGCAGAATGTAGCATTTCGAAAATACACTCACATCACAGACAATACACAGAACATAGAATATAGAGAATACACTCACATCACAGAGAATACACAGAATATAGAATATAGAGAATACACACAATCACAGACAATGCACAGAATATAGAATATAGAGAATACACTCACATCACAGAGAATACACAGTATATAGAATATAGAGAATACACACAATCACAGAGAATACACAGAATAGAGAACATAGAGAACACTCTCACATCACAGACAATACCAAGAATATAGATTATAGAGAATACACACAGACCACAGACAATACACAGAATATAGAATATAGAGAATACACACACATCACAGGCAATACACAGAATATAGAATATAGAGAATACACACACATCACAGATAATATACAGACTATAGAATATAGAGAATAGATACACACGACAGACAATACACAGAATATAGAATATAGAGAATACACACACATCACAAACAATACACAGAATATAGAATATAGAGAATACACACACATCACAGACAATACGCAGAATATAGAATATAGAGAATACACACACATCACAGACAATACACAGAATATAGAATATAGAGAATACACACACATCACAGGTAATATACAGACTATAGAATATAGAGAATACATACACACCACAGACAATACACAGAATATAGAATATAGAGAATACACACACATCACAAACAGTACACAGAATATAGAAGATAGAGAATACACACTCATCACAGGCAATACACAGAATATAGAATATAGAGAATACACACACATCACAGACAATACGCAGAATATAGAATATAGAGAATGCACACACAGCACAGACAATACACAGAATCCAGAATACAGAGAAGACACACACATCACAGACAATACACAGAATACAGAACAGAGAATACAATATATTCACATCACAGACAATACAAAAAATACAGAGTATAGAGAATACACACACATCACTGACAATACACAGGATATAGAATATAGAGAATACACACACATCACAGACAATACACAGAATATAGAATATTGAGAATACACACACATCACAGACAATACACAGAATATAGAATATAGAGAATACACACACACCACAGACAATACACAGAATATAGAATATAGAGAATACGCACACACCACAGACAATACACAGAATATAGAATATAGAGAATACACACACACCAGACAATGCACAGACTATAGAATATAGAGAATACACACACAACAGACAATACACAGAATATAGAATATAGAGAATACACACACCTCACAGACAATACACAGAATGTAGCATTTCGAAAATACACACACATCACAGACAATACACAGAACATAGAATATAGAGAATACACTCACATCACAGAGAATACACAGAATATAGAATATAGAGAATACACACAATCACAGAGAATACACAGAATATAGAATATAGAGAATACACACAATCACGGAGAATACACAGAATAGAGAATATAGAGAATACACTCACATCACAGACAATACACAGAATATAGAATATAGAGAATACACACAATCACAGAGAATATACAGAATATAGAAAATAGAGAATACACACAATCACAGAGAATACACAGAATAGAGAACATAGAGAACACTCTCACATCACAGACAATACCAAGAATATAGATTATAGAGAATACACACACACCACAGACGATACACAGAATATAGAATATAGAGAATACACACACATCACAGACAATACACAGAATATAGAATATAGAAAAGACACATACATCACAGATAATATACAGACTATAGAATATAGAGAATACATACACACTACAGACAATACACAGAATATAGAATATAGAGAATACACACATATCACAAACAATACACAGAATATAGAATATAGAGAATACACACTCATCAGAGACAATACACAGAATATAGAATATAGAGAATACACACACATCACAGACAATACACAGAATATAGAATATAGAGAATGCACACACAGCACAGACAAGACACAGAATCCAGAATATAGAGAATACACACACATCACAGACAATACACAGAATACAGAACAGATAATACAATACATTCACATCACAGACAATACACAGAATACAGAGTATAGAGAATACACACACATCACAGACAATACACAGAATATGGAATATAAAGAATACACACACATCACTGACAATACACAGAATATAGAATATAGAGAATACACACACAGCACAGACAATACACAGAATATAGAATATAGAGAATACACACACACCACAGACAATACACAGAATATAGAATATAGAGAATACACACACACCACAGACAATACACAGAATATAGAATATAGAGAATACACACACAACAGACAATACACAGAATATGGAATATAGAGAATACACACACATCACAGTTAATATACAGACAGTAGAATATAGAGAATACATACACACCACAGACAATACACAGAATATAGAATATAGAGAATACACACACATCACAGACAATACACAGAATATAGAATATAGAGAATTCACACTCATCACAGGCAATACACAGAATATAGAATATAGAGAATACACACACATCACAGACAATACACAGAATATAGAATATAGAGAATGCACACACAGCACAGACAATACACAGAATCCAGAATATAGAGAATACACACACATCACAGACAATACACAGAATACAGAACAGAGAATACAATACATTCACATCACAGACAATACACAGAATACAGAGTATAGAGAGTACACACACATCACTGACAATACACAGGATATAGAATATAGAGAATACACACACATCACAGACAATACACAGAATATAGAATATAGAGATTACACACACATCACAGGTAATATACAGACTATAGAATATAGAGAATTCATACACACCACAGGCAATACACAGAATAAAGAATATAGAGAATACACACACATCACAAACAGTACACAGAATATAGAATATAGAGAATACACACTCATCACAGGCAATACACAGAATATAGAATATAGAGAATACACACAGACATCACAGACAATACACAGAATATAGAATATAGAGAATGCACACACAGCACAGACAATACACAGAATCCAGAATATAGAGAATACACACACATCACAGACAATACACAGAATACAGAACAGAGAATACAATATATTCACATCACAGACAATACACAGAATACAGAGTATAGACAATACACACACATCACTGACAATACACAGGATATAGAATATAGAGAATACACACACATCACAGACAATACACAGAATATAGAATATTGAGAATACACACACATCACAGACAATACACAGAATATAGAAAATAGAGAATGCACACACAGCACAGACAATACACAGAATCCAGAATATAGAGAATACACACACATCACAGACAATACACAGAATACAGAACAGAGAATACAATATATTCACATCACAGACAATACACAGAATACAGAGTATAGAGAATACACACACATCACTGACAATACACAGGATATAGAATATAGAGAATACACACATATCACAGACAATACACAGAATATAGAATATTGAGAATACACACACATCACAGACAATACACAGAATATAGAATATAGGGAATACACACACACCACAGACAATACACAGAATATAGAATATAGAGAATACACACACCACAGACAATACACAGAATATAGAATATAGGGAATACACACACATCACAGACAATACACAGAATATAGAATATAGAGAATACACACACACCACAGACAATACACAGAATATAGAATATAGAGAATACACACACAACAGACAATACACAGAATATAGAATATAGAGAATACACACACCACAGACAATTCACAGAATATAGAATATAGAGAATACACACACATCACAGACAATACACAGAATATAGAATATAGAGAATACACACACCACAGACAATACACAGAATATAGAATATAGAGAATACACACACAACAGACAATACACAGAATGTAGCATTTCGAAAATACACACACATCACAGACAATACACAGACCATAGAATATAGAGAATACACTCACATCACAGAGAATACACAGAATATAGAATATAGAGAATACACACAATCACAGAGAATACACAGAATAGAGAATATAGAGAATACACTCACATCACAGACAATACACAGAATATAGAATATAGAGAATACACACAATCACAGAGAATATACAGAATATAGAATATAGAGAATACGCACAATCACAGAGAATACACAGAATAGAGAACATAGAGAACACTCTCACATCACAGACAATACCAAGAATATAGATTATAGAGAATACACACATACCACAGACAATACACAGAATATAGAATATAGAGAATACACACACATCACAGACAATACACAGAATATAGAATATAGAGAATACACACACATCACAGATAATATACAGACTATAGAATATAGAGAATACATACACACTACAGACAATACACAGGATATAGAATATAGAGAATACACACACATCACAGACAATACGCAGAATATAGAATATAGAGAATACACACACATCACAGACAATACACAGAATATAGAATATAGAGAATACACACACATCACAGGTAATATACAGACTATAGAATATAGAGAATACATACACACCACAGACAATACACAGAATATAGAATATAGAGAATACACACACATCACAGACAATACACAGGATATAGAATATAGAGAATACACACACATCACAAACAATACACAGAATATAGAATATAGAGAATATACACACATCACAGGTAATATACAGACTATAGAATATAGAGAATACATACACACCACAGACAATACGCAGAATATAGAATATAGCGAATACACACACATCACAAACAATACACAGAATATAGAATATAGAGAATACACACTCATCACAGGCAATACACAGAATATAGAATATAGAGAATACACACACATCACAGACAATACACAGAATATAGAATATAGAGAATGCACACACAGCACAGACAATACACAGAATCCAGAATATAGAGAATACACACTCATCACAGGCAATACACAGAATATAGAATATAGAGAATACACACACATCACAGGCAATACACAGAATATAGAATATAGAGAATGCACACACAGCACAGACAATACACAGAATATAGAATATAGAGAATGCACACACAGCACAGACAATACACAGAATCCAGAATATAGAGAATACACACAGATCACAGACAATACACAGAATACAGAACAGAGAATACAATACATTCACATCACAGACAATACACACAATATAGAATATAGAGAATACACACACATCACAGACAAGACGCAGAATATAGAATATAGAGAATACACACACATCACAGACAATACAGAGAATATAGAATATAGAGAATACACACACACCACAGACAATACACAGAATATAGAATATAGAGAATACACACACATCACAGACAATACACAGAATATAGAATACAGAGAATACACACTCAGCACAGACAATACACAGAATATAGAAGATAGAGAATACACAAACATCACAGACAATACACAGAATATAGAATATAGAGAATACACACACATCACAGACAATACACAGAATATAGAATATAGAGAATGCAAACACATCACATGCAATACACAGAATATAGAAGATAGAGAATACACACACACCACAGACAATACACAGAATATAGAATATAGAGAATACACACACACCACAGTCAATACACAGAATATAGATTATAGAGAATACACACACCCCACAGACAATACACAGAATATAGAATATAGAGAATACACACACACCACAGACAATACAGAGAATATAGAATATAGAGAATACACACACACCACAGACAATACACAGAATATAAAATATAGAGAATACACACACACCACAGACAATACACAGAATATAGAATATAGAGAATACACACACAACAGACAATACACAGAATATGGAATATAGAGAATACACACACATCACAGATAATATACAGACTATAGAATATAGAGAATACATACACACCACAGACAATACACAGAATATAGAATATAGAGAATACACACACATCACAGACAATACACAGAATATAGAATATAGAGAATACACACTGAGCACAGACAATGCACAGAATATAGAATATAGAGAATACACACACATCACAGTCAATATACAGAATATAGAATATAGAGAATACACACACATCACAGACAATACACAGAATTTAGAATATAGAGAATACACACACATCACAGACAATACACAGAATACAGAACAGCGAATACAATACATTCACATCACAGACAATACACGGAATACAGAGTATAGAGAATACACACACATCACTGACAATACACAGGATATAGAATATAGAGAATACACACACATCACAGACAATACACAGAATATAGAATATAGAGAATACACACACATCACAGATAATATGCAGACTATAGAATATAGAGAATACATACACACCACAGACAATACACAGAATATAGAATATAGAGAATACACAGACGTCACAAACAATACACAGAATATAGAATATAGAGAATACACACTCATCACAGACAATACACAGAAATTAGAATATAGAGAATACACACACATCACAGACAATACACAGAATATAGAATATAGAGAATACACACACACCACAGACAATACGCGGAATATAGAATATAGAGAATACACACATATCACAGACAATACACAGAATATAGAATATAGAGAATGCACACACATCACAGACAATACACAGAATATAGAATATAGAGAATACACACACATCACAGACAATACACAGAATATAGAATATAGAGAATACACACACATCACAGACAATACACAGAATATGGAATATAGAGAATACACACACATCACAGACAATACACAGAATATAGAATATAGAGAATACACACACATCACAGACAATACACAGAATATAGAATATAGAGAATACACACACATCACAGACAATACACAGAATATAGAATATAGAGAATACACACAATCACAGAGAATACACAGAATATAGAGTCTAGAGAATACACACACATCACAGACAATACACAGAACATAGAATATAGAAAATAAACTCACATCACAGAGAATACACAGAATATAGAATATAGAGAATACACACAATCACAGAGAATACACAGAATATAGAATACAGAGAATACACACAATCACAGAGAATACACAGAATAGAGAATATAGAGAATACACTCACATCACAAACAATACACAGAATATAGAATATAGAGAATACACACTCATCACAGGCAATACACAGAATATAGAATATAGAGAATACACACACATCACAGACAATACACAGAATATAGAATATAGAGAATGCACACACAGCACAGACAATACACAGAATCCAGAATATAGAGAATACACACTCATCACAGGCAATACACAGAATATAGAATATAGAGAATACACACACATCACAGACAATACACAGAATATAGAATATAGAGAATGCACACACAGCACAGACAATACACAGAATATAGAATATAGAGAATGCACACACAGCACAGACAATACACAGAATCCAGAATATAGAGAATACACACAGATCACAGACAATACACAGAATACAGAACAGAGAATACAATACATTCACATCACAGACAATACACACAATATAGAATATAGAGAATACACACACATCACAGACAAGACGCAGAATATAGAATATAGAGAATACACACACATCACAGACAATACAGAGAATATAGAATATAGAGAATACACACACACCACAGACAATACACAGAATATAGAATATAGAGAATACACACACATCACAGACAATACACAGAATATAGAATACAGAGAATACACACTCAGCACAGACAATACACAGAATATAGAAGATAGAGAATACACAAACATCACAGACAATACACAGAATATAGAATATAGAGAATACACACACATCACAGACAATACACAGAATATAGAATATAGAGAATGCAAACACATCACATGCAATACACAGAATATAGAAGATAGAGAATACACACACACCACAGACAATACACAGAATATAGAATATAGAGAATACACACACACCACAGTCAATACACAGAATATAGATTATAGAGAATGCACACACCCCACAGACAATACACAGAATATAGAATATAGAGAATACACACACACCACAGACAATACAGAGAATATAGAATATAGAGAATACACACACACCACAGACAATACACAGAATATAAAATATAGAGAATACACACACACCACAGACAATACACAGAATATAGAATATAGAGAATACACACACAACAGACAATACACAGAATATGGAATATAGAGAATACACACACATCACAGATAATATACAGACTGTAGAATATAGAGAATACATACACACCACAGACAATACACAGAATATAGAATATAGAGAATACACACACATCACAGACAATACACAGAATATAGAATATAGAGAATACACACTGAGCACAGACAATGCACAGAATATAGAATATAGAGAATACACACACATCACAGTCAATATACAGAATATAGAATATAGAGAATACACACACATCACAGACAATACACAGAATTTAGAATATAGAGAATACACACACATCACAGACAATACACAGAATACAGAACAGCGAATACAATACATTCACATCACAGACAATACACGGAATACAGAGTATAGAGAATACACACACATCACTGACAATACACAGGATATAGAATATAGAGAATACACACACATCACAGACAATACACAGAATATAGAATATAGAGAATACACACACATCACAGATAATATGCAGACTATAGAATATAGAGAATACATACACACCACAGACAATACACAGAATATAGAATATAGAGAATACACAGACGTCACAAACAATACACAGAATATAGAATATAGAGAATACACACTCATCACAGACAATACACAGAAATTAGAATATAGAGAATACACACACATCACAGACAATACACAGAATATAGAATATAGAGAATACACACACACCACAGACAATACGCGGAATATAGAATATAGAGAATACACACATATCACAGACAATACACAGAATATAGAATATAGAGAATGCACACACATCACAGACAATACACAGAATATAGAATATAGAGAATACACACACATCACAGACAATACACAGAATATAGAATATAGAGAATACACACACATCACAGACAATACACAGAATATGGAATATAGAGAATACACACACATCACAGACAATACACAGAATATAGAATATAGAGAATACACACACATCACAGACAATACACAGAATATAGAATATAGAGAATACACACACATCACAGACAATACACAGAATATAGAATATAGAGAATACACACAATCACAGAGAATACACAGAATATAGAGTCTAGAGAATACACACACATCACAGACAATACACAGAACATAGAATATAGAAAATAAACTCACATCACAGAGAATACACAGAATATAGAATATAGAGAATACACACAATCACAGAGAATACACAGAATATAGAATACAGAGAATACACACAATCACAGAGAATACACAGAATAGAGAATATAGAGAATACACTCACATCACAGACAATACACAGAATATAGAATATAGAGAATACACACACATCACAGACAGTACACAGTATATAGAATATAGAGAAAACACACAATCACAGAGAATACACAGAATATAGAATATAGAGAATACACACACATCACAGATAATATACAGACTATAGAATATAGAGGATACATACACACTACAGACAATACACAGGATATAGAATATAGAGAATACACACACATCACAGACAATACGCAGAATATAGAATATAGAGAATACACACACATCACAGACAATACACAGAATATAGAATACAGAGAATACACACACATCACAGGTAATATACATACTATAGAATATAGAGAATACATACACACCACAGACAATACACAGAATATAGAATATAGAGAATACACACACATCACAGACAATACACAGGATATAGAATATAGAGAATACACACACATCACAAACAATACACAGAATATAGAATATAGATAATATACACACATCACAGGTAATATACAGACTATAGAATATAGAGAATACATACACACCACAGACAATACGCAGAATATAGAATGTAGAGAATACACACACATCACAAACAATACACAGAATATAGAATATTGAGAATACACACTCATCACAGGCAATACACAGAATATAGAATATAGAGAATACACACACATCACAGACAATACACAGAATATAGAATATAGAGAATGCACACACAGCACAGACAATACACAGAATCCAGAATATAGAGAATACACACTCATCACAGGCAATACACAGAATATAGAATATAGAGAATACACACACATCACAGACAATACACAGAATATAGAATATAGAGAATGCACACACAGCACAGACAATACACAGAATATAGAATATAGAGAATGCACACACAGCACAGACAATACACAGAATCCAGAATATAGAGAATACACACAGATCACAGACAATACACAGAATACAGAACAGAGAATACAATACATTCACATCACAGACAATACACACAATATAGAATATAGAGAATACACACACATCACAGACAAGACGCAGAATATAGAATATAGAGAATACACACACATCACAGACAATACAGAGAATATAGAATATAGAGAATACACACACACCACAGACAATACACAGAATATAGAATATAGAGAATACACACACATCACAGACAATACACAGAATATAGAAGAGAGAATACACACTCAGCACAGACAATACACAGAATATAGAATATAGAGAATACACAAACGTCACAGACAATACACAGAATATAGAATATAGAGAATACACACACATCACAGACAATACACAGAATATAGAATATAGAGAATGCAAACACATCACATGCAATACACAGAATATAGAAGATAGAGAATACACGCACACCACAGACAATACACAGAATATAGAATATAGAGAATACACACACACCACAGACAATACACAGAATATAGATTATAGAGAATACACACACCTCACAGACAATACACAGAATATAGAATATAGAGAATACACACACACCACAGACAATACAGAGAATATAGAATATAGAGAATACACACACACCACAGACAATACACAGAATATAAAATATAGAGAATACACACACACCACAGACAATACACAGAATATAGAATATAGAGAATACACACACATCACAGACAATACACAGAATATAGAATATAGAGAATACACACACAACAGACAATACACAGAATATAGAATATAGAGAATACACACACATCACAGATAATATACAGACTGTAGAATATAGAGAATACATACACACCACAGACAATACACAGAATATAGAATATAGAGAATACACACACACCACAGACAATACAGAGAATATAGAATATAGAGAATACACACACACCACAGACAATACACAGAATATAAAATATAGAGAATACACACACACCACAGACAATACACAGAATATAGAATATAGAGAATACACACACATCACAGACAATACACAGAATATAGAATATAGAGAATACACACACAACAGACAATACACAGAATATGGAATATAGAGAATACACACACATCACAGATAATATACAGACTGTAGAATATAGAGAATACATACACACCACAGACAATACACAGAATATAGAATATAGAGAATACACACACATCACAGACAATACACAGAATATAGAATATAGAGAATACACACTGAGCACAGACAATGCACAGAATATAGAATATAGAGAATACACACACATCACAGACAATACACAGAATATAGAATATAGAGAATACACACACATCACAGACAATACACAGAATTTAGAATATAGAGAATACACACACATCACAGACAATACACAGAATACAGAACAGCGAATACAATACATTCACATCACAGACAATACACGGAATACAGAGTATAGAGAATACACACACATCACTGACAATACACAGGATATAGAATATAGAGAATACACACACATCACAGACAATGCACAGAATATAGAATATAGAGAATACACACACATCACAGATAATATGCAGACTATAGAATATAGAGAATACATACACACCACAGACAATACACAGAATATAGAATATAGAGAATACACAGACGTCACAAACAATACACAGAATATAGAATATAGAGAATACACACTCATCACAGACAATACACAGAATATAGAAGATAGAGAATACACACACACCACAGACAATACGCGGAATATAGAATATAGAGAATACACACATATCACAGACAATACACAGAATATAGAATATAGAGAATGCACACACATCACAGACAATACACAGAATATAGAATATAGAGAATACACACACATCACAGACAATACACAGAATATAGAATATAGAGAATACACACACATCACAGACAATACACAGAATATGGAATATAGAGAATACACACACATCACAGCCAATACACAGAATATAGAATATAGAGAATACACTCACATCACAGACAATACACAGAATATAGAATATAGAGAATACACACAATCACAGAGAATACACAGAATATAGAGTCTAGAGAATACACACACATCACAGACAATACACAGAACATAGAATATAGAAAATACACTCCCATCACAGAGAATACACAGAATATAGAATATAGAGAATACACACAATCACAGAGAATACACAGAATATAGAATACAGAGAATACACACAATCACAGAGAATACACAGAATAGAGAATATAGAGAATACGCTCACATCACAGACAATACACAGAATATAGAATATAGAGAATACACACACATCACAGACAGTACACAGTATATAGAATATAGAGAAAACACACAATCACAGAGAATACACAGAATATAGAGTCTAGAGAATACACACACAGCACAGACAATACACAGAATCCAGAATATAGAGAATACACACTCATCACAGGCAATACACAGAATATAGAATATAGAGAATACACACACATCACAGACAATACACAGAATATAGAATATAGAGAATGCACACACAGCACAGACAATACACAGAATATAGAATATAGAGAATGCACACACAGCACAGACAATACACAGAATCCAGAATATAGAGAATACACACAGATCACAGACAATACACAGAATACAGAACAGAGAATACAATACATTCACATCACAGACAATACACACAATATAGAATATAGAGAATACACACACATCACAGACAAGACGCAGAATATAGAATATAGAGAATACACACACATCACTGACAATACAGAGAATATAGAATATAGAGAATACACACACACCACAGACAATACACAGAATATAGAATATAGAGAATACACACACATCACAGACAATACAGAGAATATAGAAGAGAGAATACACACTCAGCACAGACAATACACAGAATATAGAATATAGAGAATACACAAACATCACAGACAATACACAGAATATAGAATATAGAGAATACACACACATCACAGACAATACACAGAATATAGTATATAGAGAATGCAAACACATCACATGCAATACACAGAATATAGAAGATAGAGAATACACACACACCACAGACAATACACAGAATATAGAATATAGAGAATACACACACACCACAGACAATACACAGAATATAGATTATAGAGAATACACACACCTCACAGACAATACACAGAATATAGAATATAGAGAATACACACACACCACAGACAATACAGAGAATATAGAATATAGAGAATACACACACACCACAGACAATACATAGAATATAAAATATAGAGAATACACACACACCACAGACAATACACAGAATATAGAATATAGAGAATACACACACAACAGACAATACACAGAATATGGAATATAGAGAATACACACACATCACAGATAATATACAGACTGTAGAATATAGAGAATACATACACACCACAGACAATACACAGAATATAGAATATAGAGAATACACACACATCACAGACAATACACAGAATATAGAAAATAGAGAATACACACTGAGCACAGACAATGCACAGAATATAGAATATAGAGAATACACACACATCACAGACAATACACAGAATATAGAATATAGAGAATACACACACATCACAGACAATACACAGAATTTAGAATATAGAGAATACACACACATCACAGACAATACACAGAATACAGAACAGCGAATACAATACATTCACATCACAGACAATACACGGAATACAGAGTATAGAGAATACATACACATCACTGACAATACACAGGATATAGAATATAGAGAATACACACACATCACAGACAATACACAGAATATAGAATATAGAGAATACACACACATCACAGATAATATGCAGACTATAGAATATAGAGAATACATACACACCACAGACAATACACAGAATATAGAATATAGAGAATACACAGACGTCACAAACAATACACAGAATATAGAATATAGAGAATACACACTCATCACAGACAATACACAGAAATTAGAATATAGAGAATACACACACATCACAGACAATACACAGAATATAGAAGATAGAGAATACACACACACCACAGACAATACGCGGAATATAGAATATAGAGAATACACACATATCACAGACAATACACAGAATATAGAATATAGAGAATGCACACACATCACAGACAATACACAGAATATAGAATATAGAGAATACACACACATCACAGACAATACACAGAATATAGAATATAGAGAATACACACACATCACAGACAATACACAGAATATGGAATATAGAGAATACACACACATCACAGACAATACACAGAATATAGAATATAGAGAATACACACACATCACAGACAATACACAGAATATAGAATATAGAGAATACACACAATCACAGAGAATACACAGAATATAGAGTCTAGAGAATACACACACATCACAGACAATACACAGAACATAGAATATAGAAAATACACTCCCATCACAGAGAATACACAGAATATAGAATATAGAGAATACACACAATCACAGAGAATACACAGAATATAGAATACAGCGAATACACACAATCACAGCGAATACACAGAATAGAGAATATAGAGAATACACTCACATCACAGACAATACACAGAATATAGAATATAGAGAATACACGCACATCACAGACAGTACACAGTATATAGAATATAGAGAAAACACTCAATCACAGAGAATACACAGAATATAGAGTCTAGAGAATACACACACAGCACAGACAATACACAGAATATAGAATATAGAGAATACACACACACCACAGACAATACACAGAATATAGAATATAGAGAATACACACACACCACAGGCAATACACAGAATATAGAATATAGAGAATACACACACAACAGACAATACACAATATGGAATATAGAGAATACACACACATCACAGTTAATATACAGACTGTAGAATATAGAGAATACATACACACCACAGACAATACACAGAATATAGAATATAGAGAATACACACACATCACAGACAATACACAGAATTTAGAATATAGAGAATACACACTCAGCACAGACAATGCACAGAATATAGAATATAGAGAATACACACACATCACAGACAATACACAGAATATAGAATATAGAGAATACACACACATCACAGACAATACACAGAATATAGAATATAGACAATACACACACATCACAGACAATACACAGAATATAGAATATAGAGAATGCAAACACATCACATGCAATACACAGAATATAGAAGATAGAGAATACACACACACCACAGACAATACACAGAATATAGAATATAGAGAATACACACACACCACAGACAATACACAGAATATAGAATGTAGAGAATACACACACACCACAGACAATACACAGAATATAGAATATAGAGAATACACACACACCACAGACAATACACAGAATATAGAATATAGAGAATACACACACAACAGACAATACACAGAATATGGAATATAGAGAATACACACACATCACAGATAATATACAGACTGTAGAATTAGAGAATACTTACACACCACAGACAATACACAGAATATAGAATATAGAGAATACACACACATCACAGACAATACACAGTATATAGAATATAGAGAATACACACACATCACAGATAATATACAGACTGTAGAATATAGAGAATACATACACACCACAGACAATACACAGAACATAGAATATAGAGAATACACACACATCACAGACAATACACAGAATATAGAATATAGAGAATACACACTGAGCACAGACAATGCACAGAATATAGAATATAGAGAATACACACACATCACAGACAATACACAGAATATAGAATATAGAGAATACACACACATCACAGACAATACACAGAATTTAGAATATAGAGAATACACACACATCACAGACAATACACAGAATACAGAACAGCGAATACAATACATTCACATCACAGACAATACACGGAATACAGAGTATAGAGAATACACACACATCACTGACAATACACAGGATATAGAATATAGAGAATACACACACATCACAGACAATACACAGAATATAGAATATAGAGAATACACACACATCACAGATAATATGCAGACGATAGAATATAGAGAATACATACACACCACAGACAATACACAGAATATAGAATATAGAGAATACACAGACGTCACAAACAATACACAGAATATAGAATATAGAGAATACACACTCATCACAGACAATACACAGAAATTAGAATATAGAGAATACACACACATCACAGACAATACACAGAATATAGAAGATAGAGAATACACACACACCACAGACAATACGCGGAATATAGAATATAGAGAATACACACATATCACAGACAATACACAGAATATAGAATATAGAGAATGCACACACATCACAGACAATACACAGAATATAGAATATAGAGAATACACACACATCACAGACAATACACAGAATATAGAATATAGAGAATACACACACATCACAGACAATACACAGAATATGGAATATAGAGAATACACACACATCACAGACAATACACAGAATATAGAATATAGAGAATACACACACATCACAGACAATACACAGAATATAGAATATAGAGAATACACACAATCACAGAGAATACACAGAATATAGAGTCTAGAGAATACACACACATCACAGACAATACACAGAACATAGAATATAGAAAATACACTCCCATCACAGAGAATACACAGAATATAGAATATAGAGAATACACACAATCACAGAGAATACACAGAATATAGAATACAGCGAATACACACAATCACAGAGAATACACAGAATAGAGAATATAGAGAATACACTCACATCACAGACAATACACAGGATATAGAATATAGAGAATACACGCACATCACAGACAGTACACAGTATATAGAATATAGAGAAAACACACAATCACAGAGAATACACAGAATATAGAGTCTAGAGAATACACACACAGCACAGACAATACACAGAATATAGAATATAGAGAATACACACACACCACAGACAATACACAGAATATAGAATATAGAGAATACACACACACCACAGGCAATACACAGAATATAGAATATAGAGAATACACACACAACAGACAATACACAGAATATGGAATATAGAGAATACACACACATCACAGTTAATATACAGACTGTAGAATATAGAGAATACATACACACCACAGACAATACACAGAATATAGAATATAGAGAATACACACACATCACAGACAATACACAGAATATAGAATATAGAGAATACACACTCAGCACAGACAATGCACAGAATATAGAATATAGAGAATACACACACATCACAGACAATACACAGAATATAGAATATAGAGAATACACACACATCACAGACAATACACAGAATATAGAATATAGACAATACACACACATCACAGACAATACACAGAATATAGAATATAGAGAATGCAAACACATCACATGCAATACACAGAATATAGAAGATAGAGAATACACACACACCACAGACAATACACAGAATATAGAATATAGAGAATACACACACACCACAGACAATACACAGAATATAGAATGTAGAGAATACACACACACCACAGACAATACACAGAATATAGAATATAGAGAATACACACACACCACAGACAATACACAGAATATAGAATATAGAGAATACACACACAACAGACAATACACAGAATATGGAATATAGAGAATACACACACATCACAGATAATATACAGACTGTAGAATATAGAGAATACTTACACACCACAGACAATACACAGAATATAGAATATAGAGAATACACACAAATCACAGACAATACACAGTATATAGAATATAGAGAATACACACTCAGCACAGACAATGCACAGAATATAGAATATAGAGAATACACACACATCACAGACAATACACAGAATATAGAATATAGAGAATACACACACATCACAGACAATACACAGAATATAGAATATAGCGAATACACACACATCACAGACAATACACAGAATACAGAACAGCGAATACAATACATTCACATCACAGACAATACACGGAATACAGAGTATAGAGAATACACACACATCACTGACAATACACAGGATATAGAATATAGAGAATATACACACATCACAGACAATACACAGAATATAGAATATAGAGAATACACACACATCACAGATAATATACAGACTATAGAATATAGAGAATACATACACACCACAGACAATACACAGAATATAGAATATAGAGAATACACAGACATCACAAACAATACACAGAATATAGAATATAGAGAATACACACTCATCACAGACAATACACAGAATATAGAATATAGAGAATACACACACACCACAGACAATACGTGGAATATAGAATATAGAGAATACACACATATCACAGACAATACACAGAATATAGAATATAGAGAATACACACAATCACAGAGAATACACAGAATATAGAATATAGAGAATGCACACACATCACAGACAATACACAGAATATAGAATATAGAGAATACACACACATCACAGACAATACACAGAATATAGAATATAGAGAATACACACACATCACAGACAATACACAGAATATGGAATATAGAGAATACACACACATCACAGACAATACACAGAATATAGAATATAGAGAATACACACACATCACAGACAATACACAGAATATAGAATATAGAGAATACACACAATCACAGAGAATACACAGAATATAGAGTCTAGAGAATACACACACATCACAGACAATACACAGAACATAGAATATAGAAAATACACTCCCATCACAGAGAATACACAGAATATAGAATATAGAGAATACACACAATCACAGAGAATACACAGAATATAGAATACAGCGAATACACACAATCACAGAGAATACACAGAATAGAGAATATAGAGAATACACTCACATCACAGACAATACACAGGATATAGAATATAGAGAATACACGCACATCACAGACAGTACACAGTATATAGAATATAGAGAAAACACACAATCACAGAGAATACACAGAATATAGAGTCTAGAGAATACACACACAGCACAGACAATACACAGAATATAGAATATAGAGAATACACACACACCACAGACAATACACAGAATATAGAATATAGAGAATACACACACACCACAGGCAATACACAGAATATAGAATATAGAGAATACACACACAACAGACAATACACAGAATATGGAATATAGAGAATACACACACATCACAGTTAATATACAGACTGTAGAATATAGAGAATACATACACACCACAGACAATACACAGAATATAGAATATAGAGAATACACACACATCACAGACAATACACAGAATATAGAATATAGAGAATACACACTCAGCACAGACAATGCACAGAATATAGAATATAGAGAATACACACACATCACAGACAATACACAGAATATAGAATATAGAGAATACACACACATCACAGACAATACACAGAATATAGAATATAGACAATACACACACATCACAGACAATACACAGAATATAGAATATAGAGAATGCAAACACATCACATGCAATACACAGAATATAGAAGATAGAGAATACACACACACCACAGACAATACACAGAATATAGAATATAGAGAATACACACACACCACAGACAATACACAGAATATAGAATGTAGAGAATACACACACACCACAGACAATACACAGAATATAGAATATAGAGAATACACACACACCACAGACAATACACAGAATATAGAATATAGAGAATACACACACAACAGACAATACACAGAATATGGAATATAGAGAATACACACACATCACAGATAATATACAGACTGTAGAATATAGAGAATACTTACACACCACAGACAATACACAGAATATAGAATATAGAGAATACACACAAATCACAGACAATACACAGTATATAGAATATAGAGAATACACACTCAGCACAGACAATGCACAGAATATAGAATATAGAGAATACACACACATCACAGACAATACACAGAATATAGAATATAGAGAATACACACACATCACAGACAATACACAGAATATAGAATATAGCGAATACACACACATCACAGACAATACACAGAATACAGAACAGCGAATACAATACATTCACATCACAGACAATACACGGAATACAGAGTATAGAGAATACACACACATCACTGACAATACACAGGATATAGAATATAGAGAATATACACACATCACAGACAATACACAGAATATAGAATATAGAGAATACACACACATCACAGATAATATACAGACTATAGAATATAGAGAATACATACACACCACAGACAATACACAGAATATAGAATATAGAGAATACACAGACATCACAAACAATACACAGAATATAGAATATAGAGAATACACACTCATCACAGACAATACACAGAATATAGAATATAGAGAATACACACACACCACAGACAATACGTGGAATATAGAATATAGAGAATACACACATATCACAGACAATACACAGAATATAGAATATAGAGAATACACACAATCACAGAGAATACACAGAATATAGAATATAGAGAATACACACAATCACAGAGAATACACAGAATAGAGAATATAGAGAATACACTCACATCACAGACAATACACAGAATATAGAATATAGAGAATACACACTCATCACAGACAATACACAGAATATAGAATATAGAGAATACACACACATCACAGACAATACACAGAATATAGAATATAGAGAATACACACACACCACAGACAATACGCGGAATATAGAATATAGAGAATACACACACATCACAGACAATACACAGAATATAGAAAATAGAGAATGCACACACATCACAGACAATACACAGAATATAGAATATAGAGAATACACACACATCACAGACAATACGCAGAATATAGAATATAGAGAATACACACACATCACAGACAATACACAGAATATACAATATAGATATACACACACATCACAGACAATACACAGAATATAGAATGTAGAGATTACACACACATCACAGACAATACACAGAGTATAGAATACAGAGAATATACTCACATCACAGACAATACACAGATTATGGAATATAGAGAATACACACACATCACAGACAATACACAGAATATAGAATATAGAGAATACACACACGTCACAGACAATACACAGAATATAGAATATAGAGAATACACATAATCACAAAGAATACACAGAATATAGAGTCTAGAGAATACACACACATCACAGACAATACACAGAACATAGAATATAGAAAATACACTCACATCACAGAGAATACACAGATTATAGAATATAGAGAATACACACACAACGGACAATACACAGAATATACAATATAGAGAATACACACACACCACAGACAATACACAGAATATAGAATATACAGAATACACACACAACAGACAATACACAGAATATGGAATATAGAGAATACACACACATCACAGTTAATATACAGACTGTAGAATATAGAGAATACATACACACCACAGACAATACACAGAATATAGAATATAGAGAATCCACACACATCACAGACAATACACAGAATATAGAATATAGAGAATACACACTCAGCACAGACAATGCACAGAATATAGAATATAGAGAATACACACACATCACAGACAATACACAGAATATAGAATATAGAGAATACACAAACATCACAGACAATACACAGAATATAGAATATAGAGAATACACACACATCACAGACAATACGCAGAATATAGAATATAGAGAATACACACACACCACAGACAATACACAGAATATAGAATATAGAGAATACACACACAACACAGACAATACACAGAATATAGAATATAGAGAATACACACACACCACAGACAATACACAGAATATAGAATATAGAGAATACACACACAACAGACAATACACAGAATATGGAATATAGAGAATACACACACATCACAGATAATATACAGACTGTAGAATATAGAGAATACATACACACCACAGACAATACACAGAATATAGAATATAGAGAATACACACACATCACAGACAATACACAGAATATAGAATATAGAGAATACACACTGAGCACAGACAATGCACAGAATATAGAATATAGAGAATACACACACATCACAGACAATACACAGAATATAGAATATAGAGAATACACACACATCCCAGACAATACACAGAATATAGAATATAGAGAATACACACACATCACAGACAATACACAGAATACAGAACAGCGAATACAATACATTCACATCACAGACAATACACGGAATACAGAGTATAGAGAATACACACACATCACTGACAATACACAGGATATAGAATATAGAGAATACACACACACCACAGACAATACACAGAATATAGAATATAGAGAATACACACACACCACAGACAATACACAGAATATAGAATATAGAGAATACACACACACCACAGACAATACACAGAATATAGAATATAGAGAATACACACACAACAGACAATACACAGAATATGGAATATAGAGAATACACACACATCACAGATAATATACAGACTGTAGAATATAGAGAATACATACACACCACAGACAATACACAGAATATAGAATATAGAGAATACACACACATCACAGACAATACACAGAATATAGAATATAGAGAATACACACTGAGCACAGACAATGCACAGAATATAGAATATAGAGAATACACACACATCACAGACAATACACAGAATATAGAATATAGAGAATACACACACATCACAGACAATACACAGAATATAGAATATAGAGAATACACACACATCACAGACAATACACAGAATACAGAACAGCGAATACAATACATTCACATCACAGACAATACACGGAATACAGAGTATAGAGAATACACACACATCACTGACAATACACAGGATATAGAATATAGAGAATACACACACATCACAGACAATACACAGAATATAGAATATAGAGAATACACACACATCACAGATAATATGCAGACTATAGAATATAGAGAATACATACACACCACAGACAATTCACAGAATATAGAATATAGAGAATACACAGACGTCACAAACAATACACAGAATATAGAATATAGAGAATACACACTGATCACAGACAATACACAGAATATAGAATATAGAGAATACACACACATCACTGACAATACACAGGATATAGAATATAGAGAATACACACACATCACAGACAATACACAGAATATAGAATATAGAGAATACACACACATCACAGATAATATGCAGACTATAGAATATAGAGAATACATACACACCACAGACAATTCACAGAATATAGAATATAGAGAATACACAGACGTCACAAACAATACACAGAATATAGAATATAGAGAATACACACTGATCACAGACAATACACAGAATATAGAATATAGAGAATGCACACACATCACAGACAATACACAGAATATAGAATATAGAGAATACACACACATCACAGACAATACACAGAATATAGAATATAGAGAATACACACACATCACAGACAATACACAGAATATGGAATATAGAGAATACACACACATCACAGACAATACACAGAATATAGAATATAGAGAATACACACACATCACAGACAATACACAGAATATAGAATATAGAGAATACACACAATCACAGAGAATACACAGAATATAGAGTCTAGAGAATACACACACATCACAGACAATACACAGAACATAGAATATAGAAAATACACTCACATCACAGAGAATACACAGAATATAGAATATAGAGTATACACACAATCACAGAGAATACACAGAATATAGAATATAGAGAATACACACAATCACAGAGAATACACAGAATAGAGAATATAGAGAATACACTCACATCACAGACAATACACAAAATATAGAATATGGAGAATACAGACACATCACAGAGAGTACACAGTATATAGAATATAGAGAATACACACAATCACAGAGAATACACAGAATATAGAATATAGAGAATACACACACACCACAGACAATACACAGAATATAGAATATAGAGAATACACACACACCACAGGCAATACACAGAATATAGAATATAGAGAATACACACACAACAGACAATACACAGAATATGGAATATAGAGAATACACACACATCACAGTTAATATACAGACTGTAGAATATAGAGAATACATACACACCACAGACAATACACAGAATATAGAATATAGAGAATACACACACATCACAGACAATACACAGAATATAGAATATAGAGAATACACACTCAGCACAGACAATGCCAGAATATAGAATATAGAGAATACACACACATCACAGACAATACACAGAATATAGAATATAGAGAATACACACACATCACAGACAATACACAGAATATAGAATATAGAGAATACACACACATCACAGACAATACACAGAATATAGAATATAGAGAATGCAAACACATCACATGCAATACACAGAATATAGAAGATAGAGAATACACACACACCACAGACAATACACAGAATATAGAATATAGAGAATACACACACACCACAGACAATACACAGAATATAGAATATAGAGAATACACACACACCACAGACAATACACAGAATATAGAATATAGAGAATACACACACACCACAGACAATACACAGAATATAGAATATACATAATACACACACAATAGACAATACACAGAATATGGAATATAGAGAATACACACACATCACAGATAATATACAGACTGTACAATATAGAGAATACATACACACCACAGACAATACACAGAATATAGAATATAGAGAATACACACACATCACAGACAATACACAGTATATAGAATATAGAGAATACACACTCAGCACAGACAATGCACAGAATATAGAATATAGAGAATACACACAAATCACAGACAATACACAGAATATAGAATATAGAGAATACACACACATCACAGACAATACACAGAATATAGAATATAGAGAATACACACACATCACAGACAATACAAAGAATACAGAACAGCGAATACAATACATTCACATCACAGACAATACACGGAATACAGAGTATAGAGAATACACACACATCACTGACAATACACAGGATATAGAATATAGAGAATACACACACATCACAGACAATACACAGAATATAGAATATAGAGAATACACACACATCACAGACAATACACAGAATATAGAATATAGAGAATACACACACATCACAGACAATACACAGTATATAGAATATAGAGAATACACACACATCACAGACAATACACAGAATACAGAACAGCGAATACAATACATTCACATCACAGACAATACACGGAATACAGAGTATAGAGAATACACACAATCACAGAGAATACACAGAATATAGAATATAGAGAATACACACAATCACAGAGAATACACAGAATAGAGAATATAGAGAATACACTCACATCACAGACAATACACAAAATATAGAATATAGAGAATACAGACACATCACAGAGAGTACACAGTATATAGAATATAGAGAATACACACAATCACAGAGAATACACAGAATATAGAATATAGAGAATACACACACACCACAGACAATACACAGAATATAGAATATAGAGAATACACACACACCACAGGCAATACACAGAATATAGAATAAAGAGAATACACACACAACAGACAATACACAGAATATGGAATATAGAGAATACACACACATCACAGTTAATATACAGACTGTAGAATATAGAGAATACATACACACCACAGACAATACACAGAATATAGAATATAGAGAATACACACACATCACAGACAATACACAGAATATAGAATATAGAGAATACACACTCAGCACAGACAATGCACAGAATATAGAATATAGAGAATACACACACATCACAGACAATACACAGAATATAGAATATAGAGAATACACACACATCACAGACAATACACAGAATATAGAATATAGAGAATACACACACATCACAGACAATACACAGAATATAGAATGTAGAGATTACACACACATCACAGACAATACACAGAGTATAGAATACAGAGAATATACTCACATCACAGACAATACACAGATTATGGAATATAGAGAATACACACACATCACAGACAATACACAGAATATAGAATATAGAGAATACACACACATCACAGACAATACACAGAATATAGAATATAGAGAATACACATAATCACAAAGAATACACAGAATATAGAGTCTAGAGAATACACACACATCACAGACAATACACAGAACATAGAATATAGAAAATACACTCACATCACAGAGAATACACAGATTATAGAATATAGAGAATACACACACAACGGACAATACACAGAATATACAATATAGAGAATACACACACACCACAGACAATACACAGAATATAGAATATACAGAATACACACACAACAGACAATACACAGAATATGGAATATAGAGAATACACTCACATCACAGTTAATATACAGACTGTAGAATATAGAGAATACATACACACCACAGACAATACACAGAATATAGAATATAGAGAATCCACACACATCACAGACAATACACAGAATATAGAATATAGAGAATACACACTCAGCACAGACAATGCACAGAATATAGAATATAGAGAATACACACACATCACAGACAATACACAGAATATAGAATATAGAGAATACACAAACATCACAGACAATACACAGAATATAGAATATAGAGAATACACACACATCACAGACAATACGCAGAATATAGAATATAGAGAATACACACACACCACAGACAATACACAGAATATAGAATATAGAGAATACACACACAACACAGACAATACACAGAATATAGAATATAGAGAATACACACACACCACAGACAATACACAGAATATAGAATATAGAGAATACACACACAACAGACAATACACAGAATATGGAATATAGAGAATACACACACATCACAGATAATATACAGACTGTAGAATATAGAGAATACATACACACCACAGACAATACACAGAATATAGAATATAGAGAATACACACACATCACAGACAATACACAGAATATAGAATATAGAGAATACACACTGAGCACAGACAATTCACAGAATATAGAATATCGAGAATACACACACATCACAGACAATACACAGAATATAGAATATAGAGAATACACACACATCCCAGACAATACACAGAATATAGAATATAGAGAATACACACACATCACAGAAAATACACAGAATACAGAACAGCGAATACAATACATTCACATCACAGACAATACACGGAATACAGAGTATAGAGAATACACACACATCACTGACAATACACAGGATATAGAATATAGAGAATACACACACACCACAGACAATACACAGAATATAGAATATAGAGAATACACACACACCACAGACAATACACAGAATATAGAATATAGAGAATACACACACACCACAGACAATACACAGAATATAGAATATAGAGAATACACACACAACAGACAATACACAGAATATGGAATATAGAGAATACACACACATCACAGATAATATACAGACTGTAGAATATAGAGAATACATACACACCACAGACAATACACAGAATATAGAATATAGAGAATCCACACACATCACAGACAATACACAGAATATAGAATATAGAGAATACACACTGAGCACAGACAATGCACAGAATATAGAATATAGAGAATACACACACATCACAGACAATACACAGAATATAGAATATAGAGAATACACACACATCACAGACAATACACAGAATATAGAATATAGAGAATACACACACATCACAGACAATACACAGAATACAGAACAGCGAATACAATACATTCACATCACAGACAATACACGGAATACAGAGTATAGAGAATACACACACATCACTGACAATACACAGGATATAGAATATAGAGAATACACACACATCACAGACAATACACAGAATATAGAATATAGAGAATACACACACATCACAGATAATATGCAGACTATAGAATTTAGAGAATACATACACACCACAGACAATTCACAGAATATAGAATATAGAGAATACACAGACGTCACAAACAATACACAGAATATAGAATATAGAGAATACACACTGATCACAGACAATACACAGAATATAGAATATAGAGAATACACACACATCACTGACAATACACAGGATATAGAATATAGAGAATACACACACATCACAGACAATACACAGAATATAGAACATAGAGAATACACACACATCACAGATAATATGCAGACTATAGAATATAGAGAATACATACACACCACAGACAATTCACAGAATATAGAATATAGAGAATACACAGACGTCACAAACAATACACAGAATATAGAATATAGAGAATACACACTGATCACAGACAATACACAGAATATAGAATATAGAGAATGCACACACATCACAGACAATACACAGAATATAGAATATAGAGAATACACACACATCACAGACAATACACAGAATATAGAATATAGAGAATACACACACATCACAGACAATACACAGAATATGGAATATAGAGAATACACACACATCACAGACAATACACAGAATATAGAATATAGAGAATACACACACATCACAGACAATACACAGAATATAGAATATAGAGAATACACACAATCACAGAGAATACACAGAATATAGAGTCTAGAGAATACACACACATCACAGACAATACACAGAACATAGAATATAGAAAATACACTCACATCACAGAGAATACACAGAATATAGAATATAGAGTATACACACAATCACAGAGAATACACAGAATATAGAATATAGAGAATACACACAATCACAGAGAATACACAGAATAGAGAATATAGAGAATACACTCACATCACAGACAATACACAAAATATAGAATATAGAGAATACAGACACATCACAGAGAGTACACAGTATATAGAATATAGAGAATACACACAATCACAGAGAATACACAGAATATAGAATATAGAGAATACACACACACCACAGACAATACACAGAATATAGAATATAGAGAATACACACACACCACAGGCAATACACAGAATATAGAATATAGAGAATACACACACAACAGACAATACACAGAATATGGAATATAGAGAATACACACACATCACAGTTAATATACAGACTGTAGAATATAGAGAATACATACACACCACAGACAATACACAGAATATAGAATATAGAGAATACACACACATCACAGACAATACACAGAATATAGAATATAGAGAATACACACTCAGCACAGACAATGCACAGAATATAGAATATAGAGAATACACACACATCACAGACAATACACAGAATATAGAATATAGAGAATACACACACATCACAGACAATACACAGAATATAGAATATAGAGAATACACACACATCACAGACAATACACAGAATATAGAATATAGAGAATGCAAACACATCACATGCAATACACAGAATATAGAAGATAGAGAATACACACACACCACAGACAATACACAGAATATAGAATATAGAGAATACACACACACCACAGACAATACACAGAATATAGAATATAGAGAATACACACACACCACAGACAATACACAGAATATAGAATATAGAGAATACACACACACCACAGACAATACACAGAATATAGAATATACATAATACACACACAATAGACAATACACACAATATGGAATATAGAGAATACACACACATCACAGATAATATACAGACTGTACAATATAGAGAATACATACACACCACAGACAATACACAGAATATAGAATATAGAGAATACACACACATCACAGACAATACACAGTATATAGAACATAGAGAATACACACTCAGCACAGACAATGCACAGAATATAGAATATAGAGAATACACACAAATCACAGACAATACACAGAATATAGAATATAGAGAATACACACACATCACAGACAATACACAGAATATAGAATATAGAGAATACACACACATCACAGACAATACAAAGAATACAGAACAGCGAATACAATACATTCACATCACAGACAATACACGGAATACAGAGTATAGAGAATACACACACATCACTGACAATACACAGGATATAGAATATAGAGAATACACACACATCACAGACAATACACAGAATATAGAATATAGAGAATACACACACATCACAGACAATACACAGAATATAGAATATAGAGAATACACACACATCACAGACAATACACAGTATATAGAATATAGAGAATACACACACATCACAGACAATACACAGAATACAGAACAGCGAATACAATACATTCACATCACAGACAATACACGGAATACAGAGTATAGAGAATACACACAATCACAGAGAATACACAGAATATAGAATATAGAGAATATACACAATCACAGAGAATACACAGAATAGAGAATATAGAGAATACACTCACATCACAGACAATACACAAAATATAGAATATAGAGAATACAGACACATCACAGAGAGTACACAGTATATAGAATATAGAGAATACACACAATCACAGAGAATACACAGAATATAGAATATAGAGAATACACACACACCACAGACAATACACAGAATATAGAATATAGAGAATACACACACACCACAGGCAATACACAGAATATAGAATAAAGAGAATACACACACAACAGACAATACACAGAATATGGAATATAGAGAATACACACACATCACAGTTAATATACAGACTGTAGAATATAGAGAATACATACACACCACAGACAATACACAGAATATAGAATATAGAGAATACACACACATCACAGACAATACACAGAATATAGAATATAGAGAATACACACTCAGCACAGACAATGCACAGAATATAGAATATAGAGAATACACACACATCACAGACAATACACAGAATATAGAATATAGAGAATACACACACATCACAGACAATACACAGAATATGGAATATAGAGAATACACACACATCACAGACAATACACAGAATATAGAATATAGAGAATGCAAACACATCACATGCAATACACAGAATATAGAAGATAGAGAATACACACACACCACAGACAATACACAGAATATAGAATATAGAGAATACACACACACCACAGACAATACACAGAATATAGAATATAGAGAATACACACACACCACAGACAATACACAGAATATAGAATATAGAGAATACACACACACCACAGACAATACACAGAATATAGAATATACATAATACACACACAATAGACAATACACAGAATATGGAATATAGAGAATACACACACATCACAGATAATATACAGACTGTACAATATAGAGAATACATACACACCACAGACAATACACAGAATATAGAATATAGAGAATACACACACATCACAGACAATACACAGTATATAGAATATAGAGAATACACACTCAGCACAGACAATGCACAGAATATAGAATATAGAGAATACACACAAATCACAGACAATACACAGAATATAGAATATAGAGAATACACACACATCACAGACAATACACAGAACATAGAATATAGAGAATACACACACATCACAGACAATACAAAGAATACAGAACAGCGAATACAATACATTCACATCACAGGCAATACACGGAATACAGAGTATAGAGAATACACACACATCACTGACAATACACAGGATATAGAATATAGAGAATACACACACATCACAGACAATACACAGAATATAGAATATAGAGAATACACACACATCACAGACAATACACAGAATATAGAATATAGAGAATACACACACATCACAGACAATACACAGTATATAGAATATAGAGAATACACACACATCACAGACAATACACAGAATACAGAACAGCGAATACAATACATTCACATCACAGACAATACACGGAATACAGAGTATAGAGAATACACACACATCACTGACAATACACAGGATATAGAACATAGAGAATACACACACATCACAGACAATACACAGAATATAGAATATAGAGAATACACACACATCACAGATAATATACAGACTATAGAATATAGAGAATACATACACACCACAGACAATACACAGAATATAGAATATAGAGAATACACAGACATCACAAACAATACACAGAATATAGAATATAGAGAATACACACTCATCACAGACAATACACAGAATATAGAATATAGAGAATACACACACATCACAGACAATACACAGAGTATAGAATACAGAGAATATACTCACATCACAGACAATACACAGAATATGGAATATAGAGAATACACACACATCACAGACAATACACAGAATATAGAATATAGAGAATACACACACATCACAGACAATACACTGAATATTGAATATAGAGAATACACACAATCACAGTGAATACACAGAATATAGAGTCTAGAGAATACACACACATCACAGACAATACACAGAACATCGAATATAGAAAATACACTCACATCACAGAGAATACACAGAATATAGAATATAGAGAATACACACACATCACAGATAATATACAGACTATAGAATATAGAGAATACATACACACCACAGACAATACACAGAATATAGAATATAGAGAATACACAGACATCACAAACAATGAAAAGAATATAGAATATAGAGAATACACACTCATCACAGACAATACACAGAATATAGAATATATAGAATACAAACACATCACAGACAATACACAGAATATAGAATATAGAGAATACACACACACCACAGACAATACGCGGAATATAGAATATAGAGAATACATACACATCACAGACAATACACAGAATATAGAATATAGAGAATGCACACACATCACAGACAATACACAGAATATAGAATATAGAGAATACACACACATCACAGACAATACACAGAATATAGAATATAGAGAATACACACACATCACAGACAATACACAGAATATAGAATATAGATACACACACACATCACAGACAATACACAGAATATAGAATGTAGAGAATACACACACATCACAGACAATACACAGAGTATAGAATACAGAGAATATACTCACATCACAGACAATACACAGAATATGGAATATAGAGAATACACACACATCACAGACAATACACAGAATATAGAATATAGAGAATACACACACATCACAGACAATACACAGAATATAGAATATAGAGAATACACACAATCACAGAGAATACACAGAATATCGAGTCTAGAGAATACACACACATCACAGACAATACACAGAACATCGAATATAGAAAATACACTCACATCACAGAGAATACACAGAATATAGAATATAGAGAATACACACACATCACAGACAATACACAGAATATAGAATATAGAGAATACACACACATCACAGACAATACACAGAATATAGAATATAGAGAATGCACACACATCACAGACAATACACAGAATATTGAATTTAGAGAATACACACACATCACAGACAATACACAGAATATAGAATATAGAGAATACACACACATCACAGACAATACACAGAATATAGAATATAGAGAATGCACACACATCACAGACAATACACAGAATATAGAATATAGAGAATACACACACATCACAGACAATACACAGAATATAGAATATAGAGAATACACACACATCACAGACAATACACAGAATATAGAATATAGATATACACACACATCACAGACAATACACAGAATATAGAATGTAGAGAATACACACACATCACAGACAATACACAGAATATAGAATACAGAGAATACACTCACATCACAGACAATACACAGAATATAGAAGATAGAGAATACACACACATCACAGACAATACACAGAATATAGAATATAGATATACACACACACCACAGACAATACACAGAATATAGAATATAGAGAATACACACACACCACAGACAATACACAGAATATGGAATATAGAGAATACACACACATCACAGACAATACACAGAATATAGAATATAGAGAATACACACACATCACAGACAATACACAGAATATAGAATATAGAGAATACACACACATCACAGACAATACACAGAACATCGAATATAGAAAATACACTCACATCACAGAGAATACACAGAATATAGAATATAGAGAATACACACACATCACAGACAATACACAGAATATAGAATATAGAGAATACACACACATCACAGACAATACACAGAATATAGAATATAGAGAATGCACACACATCACAGACAATACACAGAATATAGAATTTAGAGAATACACACACATCACAGACAATACACAGAATATAGAATATAGAGAATACACACACATCACAGACAATACACAGAATATAGAATATAGAGAATGCACACACATCACAGACAATACACAGAATATAGAATATAGAGAATACACACACATCACAGACAATACACAGAATATAGAATATAGAGAATACACACACATCACAGACAATACACAGAATATAGAATATAGATATACACACACATCACAGACAATACACAGAATATAGAATGTAGAGAATACACACACATCACAGACAATACACAGAATATAGAATACAGAGAATACACTCACATCACAGACAATACACAGAATATAGAAGATAGAGAATACACACACATCACAGACAATACACAGAATATAGAATATAGATATACACACACACCACAGACAATACACAGAATATAGAATATAGAGAATACACACACACCACAGACAATACACAGAATATGGAATATAGAGAATCCACACACATCACAGACAATACACAGAATATAGAATATAGAGAATACACACACATCACAGACAATACACAGAATATTGAATATAGAGAATACACACACATCACAGATAATATACAGACTGTAGAATATAGAGAATACACACACATCACAGACAATACACAGAATATAGAATATAGAGAATACACACACATCACAGACAATACACAGAATATTGAATATAGAGAATACACACACATCACAGATAATATACAGACTGTAGAATATAGAGAATACACACACATCACAGACAATACACAGAATATAGAATAAAGAGAATACACACACACCACAGACAATACACAGAATATAGATGACAGAGAATACACACACCTCACAGACAATACACAGAATATAGAATATAGAGAATACACACAAATCACAGACAATACGCAGAATATAGAATATAGAGAATACTCACACATCACAGACAATACACACAATAAAGAATATAGAGAATACACACACATGACAGACAATACGCAGAATATAGAATATAGAGAATACACACACATCACAGACAATACACAGAATATAGAATATAGAGAATACACACACATCACAGACAATACACAGAATATAGAATATAGAGAATACACACACATCACAGACAATACACAGAATATAGAATGTAGAGAATGCACACACATCACAGACAATACACAGAATATAGAAGATAGAGAATACACACACATCACAGACAATACACAGAACATAGAATATAGAAAATACACTCACATCACAGAGAATACACAGAATATAGAATATAGAGAATACACACACAACAGACAATACACAGAATATAGAATTTAGAGAATACACACACACCACAGACAATACACAGAATATAGAATATAGAGAATACACACACAACAGACAATACACAGAATATGGAATATAGGGAATACACACACATCACAGTTAATATACAGACTGTAGAATATAGAGAATACATACACACCACAGACAATACACAGAATATAGAATATAGAGAATACACACACATCACAGACAATACACAGAATATAGAATATAGAGAATACACACTCAGCACAGACAATGCACAGAATATAGAATATAGAGAATACACACACATCACAGACAATACACAGAATATAGAATATAGAGAATACACAAACATCACAGACAATACGCAGAATATAGAATATAGAGAATACACACACATCACAGACAATACACAGAATATAGAATATAGAGAATGCAAACACATCACATGCAATACACAGAATATAGAAGATAGAGAATACACACACACCACAGACAATACACAGAATATAGAATATAGAGAATACACACACACCACAGACAATACACAGAATATAGATTATAGAGAATACACACACCTCACAGACAATACACAGAATATAGAATATAGAGAATACACACACACCACAGACAATACACAGAATATAGAATATAGAGAATACACACACACCACAGACAATACACAGAATATAGAATATAGAGAATACACACACACCACAGACAATACACAGAATATAGAATATAGAGAATACACGCACAACAGACAATACACAGAATATGGAATATAGAGAATACACATACATCACAGATAATATACAGACTGTAGAATATAGAGAATACATACACACCACAGACAATACACAGAATATAGAATATAGAGAATACACACACATCACAGACAATACACAGAATATAGAATATAGAGAATACACACACATCACAGACAATACACAGAATACAGAACAGCGAATACAATACATTCACATCACAGACAATACACGGAATACAGAGTATAGAGAATACACACACATCACTGACAATACACAGGATATAGAATATAGAGAATACACACACATCACAGACAATACACAGAAAATAGAATATAGAGAATACACACACATCACAGATAATATGCAGACTATAGAATATAGAGAATACATACACACCACAGACAATACACAGAATATAGAATATAGAGAATACACAGACGTCACAAACAATACACAGAATATAGAATATAGAGAATACACACTCATCACAGACAATACACAGAATATAGAATATAGAGAATACACACACATCACAGACAATACACAGAATATAGAATATAGAGAATACACACACACCACAGACAATATGCGGAATATAGAATATAGAGAATACACACATATCACAGACAATACACAGAATATAGAATATAGAGAATGCACACACATCACAGACAATACACAGAATATAGAATATAGAGAATACACACACATCACAGACAATACACAGAATATAGAATATAGAGAATACACACACATCACAGACAATACACAGAATATGGAATATAGAGAATACACACACATCACAGACAATACACAGAATATAGAATATAGAGAATACACACACATCACAGACAATACACAGAATATAGAATGTAGAGAATACACACAATCACAGAGAATACACCGAATATAGAGTCTAGAGAATACACACACATCACAGACAATACACAGAACATAGAATATAGAAAATACACTCACATCACAGAGAATACACAGAATATAGAATATAGAGAATACACACAATCACAGAGAATACACAGAATATAGAATATAGAGAATACACACAATCACAGAGAATACACAGAATAGAGAATATAGAGAATACACTCACATCACAGACAATACACAGAATATAGAATATAGAGAATACACACACATCACAGACAGTACACAGTATGTAGAATATAGAGAATACACACAATCACAGAGAATACACAGAATATAGAGTCTAGAGAATACACACACAGCACAGACAATACACAGAATATAGAATATAGAGAATACACACACACCACAGACAATACACAGAATATAGAATATAGAGAATACACACACACCACAGGCAATACACAGAATATAGAATATAGAGAATGCACACACAACAGACAATACACAGAATATGGAATATAGAGAATACACACACATCACAGTTAATATACAGACTGTAGAATATAGAGAATACATACACACCACAGACAATACACAGAATATAGAATATAGAGAATACACACACATCACAGACAATACACAGAATATAGAATATAGAGAATACACACTCAGCACAGACAATGCACAGAATATAGAATATAGAGAATACACACACATCACAGACAATACACAGAATATAGAATATAGAGAATACACACACATCACAGACAATACACAGAATATAGAATAGAGAGAATACACACACATCACAGACAATACACAGAATATAGAATATAGAGAATACACACACCTCACAGACAATACACAGAATATAGAATATAGAGAATACACACACATCACAGACAATACACAGTATATAGAATATAGAGAATACACACAATCACAGAGAATACACAGAATATAGAGTCTAGAGAATACACACACATCACAGACAATACACAGAACATGGAATATTGAGAATACACTCACATCACAGAGAATACACAGAATATAGAATATAGAGAATACACACAATCGCAGAGAATACACAGAATATAGAATATAGAGAATACACACAATCGCAGAGAATACACAGAATAGAGAATATAGAGAATACACTCACATCACAGACAATAAACAGAATATAGAATATAGAGAATACACACAATCACAGAGAATACACAGAATAGAGAACATAGAGAATACTCTCACATCACAGACAATACACAGAATATAGATGATAGAGAATACACACACACCACAGACAATACACAGAATATAGAATATAGAGAATACACACACATCACAGATAATACACAGAATATAGAATATAGAGAATACACACACATCACAGATAATATACAGACGATAGAATATAGAGAATACATACACACCACAGACAATACACAGAATATAGAATATAGAGAATACACAGACATCACAAACAATACACAGAATTTAGAATATAGGGAATACACACTGATCACAGACAATACAAAGAATATAGAATATAGAGAATACACACACATCACAGACAATACACAGAATATAGAATATAAAGTATACACACACACCACAGACAATACGCGGAATATAGAATATAGAGAATACACACACATCACAGACAATACACAGTATATAGAATATAGAGAATACACACACACCACAGACAATACACAGAATATCGAATATAGAGAATACACACACATCACTGACAATACACAGTATATACAATATAGAGAATACAGGCACATCACAGACAATACACAGAACATAGAATATAGAGAATACACACACATCACAGACAATACACAGAATATAGAATATAGATATACACACACATCACAGACAATACACAGAATATAGAATGTAGAGAATACACACACATCACAGACAATACACAGAATATAGAATGCAGAGAATATACTCACATCACAGACAATACACAGAATATGGAATATCGAGAATACACACACATCACAGACAATACACAGAATATAGAATATAGAGAATACACACACATCACAGACAATACACAGAATATAGAATATAGAGTATACACACAATCACAGAGAATACACAGAATATAGAGTCTAGAGAATACACACACATCACAGACAATACACAGAACATAGAATATAGAGAATACACACAATCACAGAGAATACACAGAATATAGAATATAGAGAATACACACAATCACAGAGAATACACAGTATAGAGAATATAGAGATTACACTCACATCACAGACAATACACAGAATATAGAATATAGAGAATACACACAATCACAGAGAATACACAGAATATAGAATAGAGAGAATACACAGACATCACAAACAATACACAGAATATAGAATATAGAGAATACACACTCATCACAGACAATACACAGAATATAGAATATAGAGAATACACACACATCACAGACAATACACAGAGTATAGAATACAGAGAATATACTCACATCACAGACAATACACAGAATATGGAATATAGAGAATACACACACATCACAGACAATACACAGAATATAGAATATAGAGAATACACACACATCACAGACAATACACTGAATATTGAATATAGAGAATACACACAATCACAGTGAATACACAGAATATAGAGTCTAGAGAATACACACACATCACAGACAATACACAGAACATCGAATATAGAAAATACACTCACATCACAGAGAATACACAGAATATAGAATATAGAGAATACACACACATCACAGATAATATACAGACTATAGAATATAGAGAATACATACACACCACAGACAATACACAGAATATAGAATATAGAGAATACACAGACATCACAAACAATGAAAAGAATATAGAATATAGAGAATACACACTCATCACAGACAATACACAGAATATAGAATATATAGAATACAAACACATCACAGACAATACACAGAATATAGAATATAGAGAATACACACACACCACAGACAATACGCGGAATATAGAATATAGAGAATACATACACATCACAGACAATACACAGAATATAGAATATAGAGAATGCACACACATCACAGACAATACACAGAATATAGAATATAGAGAATACACACACATCACAGACAATACACAGAATATAGAATATAGAGAATACACACACATCACAGACAATACACAGAATATAGAATATAGATACACACACACATCACAGACAATACACATAATATAGAATGTAGAGAATACACACACATCACAGACAATACACAGAGTATAGAATACAGAGAATATACTCACATCACAGACAATACACAGAATATGGAATATAGAGAATACACACACATCACAGACAATACACAGAATATAGAATATAGAGAATACACACACATCACAGACAATACACAGAATATAGAATATAGAGAATACACACAATCACAGAGAATACACAGAATATCGAGTCTAGAGAATACACACACATCACAGACAATACACAGAACATCGAATATAGAAAATACACTCACATCACAGAGAATACACAGAATATAGAATATAGAGAATACACACACATCACAGACAATACACAGAATATAGAATATAGAGAATACACACACATCACAGACAATACACAGAATATAGAATATAGAGAATGCACACACATCACAGACAATACACAGAATATAGAATTTAGAGAATACACACACATCACAGACAATACACAGAATATAGAATATAGAGAATACACACACATCACAGACAATACACAGAATATAGAATATAGAGAATGCACACACATCACAGACAATACACAGAATATAGAATATAGAGAATACACACACATCACAGACAATACACAGAATATAGAATATAGAGAATACACACACATCACAGACAATACACAGAATATAGAATATAGATATACACACACATCACAGACAATACACAGAATATAGAATGTAGAGAATACACACACATCACAGACAATACACAGAATATAGAATACAGAGAATACACTCACATCACAGACAATACACAGAATATAGAAGATAGAGAATACACACACATCACAGACAATACACAGAATATAGAATATAGATATACACACACACCACAGACAATACACAGAATATAGAATATAGAGAATACACACACACCACAGACAATACACAGAATATGGAATATAGAGAATACACACACATCACAGACAATACACAGAATATAGAATATAGAGAATACACACACATCACAGACAATACACAGAATATAGAATATAGAGAATACACACAATCACAGAGAATACACAGAATATCGAGTCTAGAGAATACACACACATCACAGACAATACACAGAACATCGAATATAGAAAATACACTCACATCACAGAGAATACACAGAATATAGAATATAGAGAATACACACACATCACAGACAATACACAGAATATAGAATATAGAGAATACACACACATCACAGACAATACACAGAATATAGAATATAGAGAATGCACACACATCACAGACAATACACAGAATATAGAATTTAGAGAATACACACACATCACAGACAATACACAGAATATAGAATATAGAGAATACACACACATCACAGACAATACACAGAATATAGAATATAGAGAATGCACACACATCACAGACAATACACAGAATATAGAATATAGAGAATACACACACATCACAGACAATACACAGAATATAGAATATAGAGAATACACACACATCACAGACAATACACAGAATATAGAATATAGATATACACACACATCACAGACAATACACAGAATATAGAATGTAGAGAATACACACACATCACAGACAATACACAGAATATAGAATACAGAGAATACACTCACATCACAGACAATACACAGAATATAGAAGATAGAGAATACACACACATCACAGACAATACACAGAATATAGAATATAGATATACACACACACCACAGACAATACACAGAATATAGAATATAGAGAATACACACACACCACAGACAATACACAGAATATGGAATATAGAGAATACACACACATCACAGACAATACACAGAATATAGAATATAGAGAATACACACACATCACAGACAATACACAGAATATTGAATATAGAGAATACACACACATCACAGATAATATACAGACTGTAGAATATAGAGAATACACACACATCACAGACAATACACAGAATATAGAATATAGAGAATACACACACACCACAGACAATACACAGAATATAGATGACAGAGAATACACACACCTCACAGACAATACACAGAATATAGAATATAGAGAATACACACAAATCACAGACAATACGCAGAATATAGAATATAGAGAATACTCACACATCACAGACAATACACACAATATAGAATATAGAGAATACACACACATGACAGACAATACGCAGAATATAGAATATAGAGAATACACACACATCACAGACAATACACAGAATATAGAATATAGAGAATACACACACATCACAGACAATACACAGAATATAGAATATAGAGAATACACACACATCACAGACAATACACAGAATATAGAATGTAGAGAATGCACACACATCACAGACAATACACAGAATATAGAAGATAGAGAATACACACACATCACAGACAATACACAGAACATAGAATATAGAAAATACACTCACATCACAGAGAATACACAGAATATAGAATATAGAGAATACACACACAACAGACAATACACAGAATATAGAATTTAGAGAATACACACACACCACAGACAATACACAGAATATAGAATATAGAGAATACACACACAACAGACAATACACAGAATATGGAATATAGGGAATACACACACATCACAGTTAATATACAGACTGTAGAATATAGAGAATACATACACACCACAGACAATACACAGAATATAGAATATAGAGAATACACACACATCACAGACAATACACAGAATATAGAATATAGAGAATACACACTCAGCACAGACAATGCACAGAATATAGAATATAGAGAATACACACACATCACAGACAATACACAGAATATAGAATATAGAGAATACACAAACATCACAGACAATACGCAGAATATAGAATATAGAGAATACACACACATCACAGACAATACACAGAATATAGAATATAGAGAATGCAAACACATCACATGCAATACACAGAATATAGAAGATAGAGAATACACACACACCACAGACAATACACAGAATATAGAATATAGAGAATACACACACACCACAGACAATACACAGAATATAGATTATAGAGAATACACACACCTCACAGACAATACACAGAATATAGAATATAGAGAATACACACACACCACAGACAATACACAGAATATAGAATATAGAGAATACACACACACCACAGACAATACACAGAATATAGAATATAGAGAATACACACACACCACAGACAATACACAGAATATAGAATATAGAGAATACACGCACAACAGACAATACACAGAATATGGAATATAGAGAATACACATACATCACAGATAATATACAGACTGTAGAATATAGAGAATACATACACACCACAGACAATACACAGAATATAGAATATAGAGAATACACACACATCACAGACAATACACAGAATATAGAATATAGAGAATACACACACATCACAGACAATACACAGAATACAGAACAGCGAATACAATACATTCACATCACAGACAATACACGGAATACAGAGTATAGAGAATACACACACATCACTGACAATACACAGGATATAGAATATAGAGAATACACACACATCACAGACAATACACAGAAAATAGAATATAGAGAATACACACACATCACAGATAATATGCAGACTATAGAATATAGAGAATACATACACACCACAGACAATACACAGAATATAGAATATAGAGAATACACAGACGTCACAAACAATACACAGAATATAGAATATAGAGAATACACACTCATCACAGACAATACACAGAATATAGAATATAGAGAATACACACACATCACAGACAATACACAGAATATAGAATATAGAGAATACACACACACCACAGACAATATGCGGAATATAGAATATAGAGAATACACACATATCACAGACAATACACAGAATATAGAATATAGAGAATGCACACACATCACAGACAATACACAGAATATAGAATATAGAGAATACACACACATCACAGACAATACACAGAATATAGAATATAGAGAATACACACACATCACAGACAATACACAGAATATGGAATATAGAGAATACACACACATCACAGACAATACACAGAATATAGAATATAGAGAATACACACACATCACAGACAATACACAGAATATAGAATGTAGAGAATACACACAATCACAGAGAATACACCGAATATAGAGTCTAGAGAATACACACACATCACAGACAATACACAGAACATAGAATATAGAAAATACACTCACATCACAGAGAATACACAGAATATAGAATATAGAGAATACACACAATCACAGAGAATACACAGAATATAGAATATAGAGAATACACACAATCACAGAGAATACACAGAATAGAGAATATAGAGAATACACTCACATCACAGACAATACACAGAATATAGAATATAGAGAATACACACACATCACAGACAGTACACAGTATGTAGAATATAGAGAATACACACAATCACAGAGAATACACAGAATATAGAGTCTAGAGAATACACACACAGCACAGACAATACACAGAATATAGAATATAGAGAATACACACACACCACAGACAATACACAGAATATAGAATATAGAGAATACACACACACCACAGGCAATACACAGAATATAGAATATAGAGAATGCACACACAACAGACAATACACAGAATATGGAATATAGAGAATACACACACATCACAGTTAATATACAGACTGTAGAATATAGAGAATACATACACACCACAGACAATACACAGAATATAGAATATAGAGAATACACACACATCACAGACAATACACAGAATATAGAATATAGAGAATACACACTCAGCACAGACAATGCACAGAATATAGAATATAGAGAATACACACACATCACAGACAATACACAGAATATAGAATATAGAGAATACACACACATCACAGACAATACACAGAATATAGAATAGAGAGAATACACACACATCACAGACAATACACAGAATATAGAATATAGAGAATACGCACACCTCACAGACAATACACAGAATATAGAATATAGAGAATACACACACATCACAGACAATACACAGTATATAGAATATAGAGAATACACACAATCACAGAGAATACACAGAATATAGAGTCTAGAGAATACACACACATCACAGACAATACACAGAACATGGAATATTGAGAATACACTCACATCACAGAGAATACACAGAATATAGAATATAGAGAATACACACAATCGCAGAGAATACACAGAATATAGAATATAGAGAATACACACAATCGCAGAGAATACACAGAATAGAGAATATAGAGAATACACTCACATCACAGACAATAAACAGAATATAGAATATAGAGAATACACACAATCACAGAGAATACACAGAATAGAGAACATAGAGAATACTCTCACATCACAGACAATACACAGAATATAGATGATAGAGAATACACACACACCACAGACAATACACAGAATATAGAATATAGAGAATACACACACATCACAGATAATACACAGAATATAGAATATAGAGAATACACACACATCACAGATAATATACAGACGATAGAATATAGAGAATACATACACACCACAGACAATACACAGAATATAGAATATAGAGAATACACAGACATCACAAACAATACACAGAATTTAGAATATAGGGAATACACACTGATCACAGACAATACAAAGAATATAGAATATAGAGAATACACACACATCACAGACAATACACAGAATATAGAATATAAAGTATACACACACACCACAGACAATACGCGGAATATAGAATATAGAGAATACACACACATCACAGACAATACACAGTATATAGAATATAGAGAATACACACACACCACAGACAATACACAGAATATCGAATATAGAGAATACACACACATCACTGACAATACACAGTATATACAATATAGAGAATACAGGCACATCACAGACAATACACAGAACATAGAATATAGAGAATACACACACATCACAGACAATACACAGAATATAGAATATAGATATACACACACATCACAGACAATACACAGAATATAGAATGTAGAGAATACACACACATCACAGACAATACACAGAATATAGAATGCAGAGAATATACTCACATCACAGACAATACACAGAATATGGAATATCGAGAATACACACACATCACAGACAATACACAGAATATAGAATATAGAGAATACACACACATCACAGACAATACACAGAATATAGAATATAGAGTATACACACAATCACAGAGAATACACAGAATATAGAGTCTAGAGAATACACACACATCACAGACAATACACAGAACATAGAATATAGAGAATACACACAATCACAGAGAATACACAGAATATAGAATATAGAGAATACACACAATCACAGAGAATACACAGTATAGAGAATATAGAGATTACACTCACATCACAGACAATACACAGAATATAGAATATAGAGAATACACACAATCACAGAGAATACACAGAATATAGAATAGAGAGAATACACACAATCACAGAGAATACACAGAATAGAGAACATAGAGAATACTCTCACATCACAGACAATACACAGAATATAGATTAGAGAGAACACACACACCACAGACAATACACCGAATATAGAATATAGAGAATACACACACATCACAGACAATACACAGAATATAGAACATAGAGAATACACACACATCACAGATAATATACAGACTATAGAATATATAGAATTCATACACACCACAGACAATACACAGAATATAGAATATAGAGAATACACACACATCACAAACAATACACAGAATATAGAATATAGAGAATACACACTCATCACAGACAATACACAGAATATAGAATATAGAGAATACACACACGTCACAGACAATACACAGAATATAGAATATAGAGAATTCACACACACCACAGACAATACGCGGAATATAGAATATAGAGAATACACACACATCCCAGACAATACACAGTATATAAAATATAGAGAATACACACACATCACAGACAATACAAAGAATATAGAATATAGAGAATGCACACACATCACAGACAATACACAGAATATAGAATATAGAGAATACACACACATCACAGACAATACACAGAATATAGAATATAGAGAATACACACACATCACAGACAATACACAGAATATAGAATATAGATATACACACACATCACAGACAATACACAGAATATAGAATGTAGAGAATACACACACATCACAGACAATACACAGAATATAGAATACAGAGAATACACTCACATCACAGACAATACACAGAATATGGAATATAGAGAATACACACACACCACAGACAATACACAGAATATAGAATATAGAAGATACAAACACACCACAGGCAATACACAGAATATAGAATATAGAGAATACACACACAACAGACAATACACAGAATATGGAATATAGAGAATACACACACATCACAGACAATACACAGAATATAGAATATAGAGAATACACACACATCACAGACAATACACAGAATATAGAATATAGAGAATACACACACCTCACAGACAATACACAGAATATAGAATATAGATATACACACACATCACAGAGAATACACAGAATATAGAGTCTAGAGAATACACACACATCACAGACAATACACAGAACATGGAATATTGAGAATACACTCACATCACAGAGAATACACAGAATATAGAATATAGAGAATACACACAATCGCAGAGAATACACAGAATATAGAATATAGAGAATACACACAATCGCAGAGAATACACAGAATAGAGAATATAGAGAATACACTCACATCACAGACAATAAACAGAATATAGAATATAGAGAATACACACAATCACAGAGAATACACAGAATAGAGAACATAGAGAATACTCTCACATCACAGACAATACACAGAATATAGATGATAGAGAATACACACACACCACAGACAATACACAGAATATAGAATATAGAGAATACACACACATCACAGATAATACACAGAATATAGAATATAGAGAATACACACACATCACAGATAATATACAGACGATAGAATATAGAGAATACATACACACCACAGACAATACACAGAATATAGAATATAGAGAATACACAGACATCACAAACAATACACAGAATTTAGAATATAGGGAACACACACTGATCACAGACAATACACAGAATATAGAATATAAAGTATACACACACACCACAGACAATACGCGGAATATAGAATATAGAGAATACACACACATCACAGACAATACACAGTATATAGAATATAGAGAATACACACACACCACAGACAATACACAGAATATCGAATATAGAGAATACACACACATCACTGACAATACACAGTATATACAATATAGAGAATACAGGCACATCACAGACAATACACAGAACATAGAATATAGAGAATACACACACATCACAGACAATACACAGAATATAGAATATAGATATACACACACATCACAGACAATACACAGAATATAGAATGTAGAGAATACACACACATCACAGACAATACACAGAATATAGAATGCAGAGAATATACTCACATCACAGACAATACACAGAATATGGAATATCGAGAATACACACACATCACAGACAATACACAGAATATAGAATATAGAGAATACACACACATCACAGACAATACACAGAATATAGAATATAGAGTATACACACAATCACAGAGAATACACAGAATATAGAGTCTAGAGAATACACACACATCACAGACAATACACAGAACATAGAATATAGAGAATACACACAATCACAGAGAATACACAGAATATAGAATATAGAGAATACACACAATCACAGAGAATACACAGTATAGAGAATATAGAGATTACACTCACATCACAGACAATACACAGAATATAGAATATAGAGAATACACACAATCACAGAGAATACACAGAATATAGAATAGAGAGAATACACACAATCACAGAGAATACACAGAATAGAGAACATAGAGAATACTCTCACATCACAGACAATACACAGAATATAGATTAGAGAGAACACACACACCACAGACAATACACCGAATATAGAATATAGAGAATACACACACATCACAGACAATACACAGAATATAGAACATAGAGAATACACACACATCACAGATAATATACAGACTATAGAATATATAGAATTCATACACACCACAGACAATACACAGAATATAGAATATAGAGAATACACACACATCACAAACAATACACAGAATATAGAATATAGAGAATACACACTCATCACAGACAATACACAGAATATAGAATATAGAGAATACACACACGTCACAGACAATACACAGAATATAGAATATAGAGAATTCACACACACCACAGACAATACGCGGAATATAGAATATAGAGAATACACACACATCCCAGACAATACACAGTATATAAAATATAGAGAATACACACACATCACAGACAATACAAAGAATATAGAATATAGAGAATGCACACACATCACAGACAATACACAGAATATAGAATATAGAGAATACACACACATCACAGACAATACACAGAATATAGAATATAGAGAATACACACACATCACAGACAATACACAGAATATAGAATATAGATATACACACACATCACAGACAATACACAGAATATAGAATGTAGAGAATACACACACATCACAGACAATACACAGAATATAGAATACAGAGAATACACTCACATCACAGACAATACACAGAATATGGAATATAGAGAATACACACACACCACAGACAATACACAGAATATAGAATATAGAAGATACAAACACACCACAGGCAATACACAGAATATAGAATATAGAGAATACACACACAACAGACAATACACAGAATATGGAATATAGAGAATACACACACATCACAGACAATACACAGAATATAGAATATAGAGAATACACACACATCACAGACAATACACAGAATATAGAATATAGAGAATACACACACCTCACAGACAATACACAGAATATAGAATATAGATATACACACACATCACAGACAATACACAGAATATAGAATGTAGAGAATACACACACATCACAGACAATACACAGAATATAGAATACAGAGAATACACTCACATCACAGACAATACACAGAATATGGAATATAGAGAATACACACACACCACAGACAATACACAGAATATAGAATATAGAGAATACACACACACCACAGGCAATACACAGAATATAGAATATAGAGAATACACACACAACAGACAATACACAGAATATGGAATATAGAGAATACACACACATCACAGTTAATATACAGACTGTAGAATATAGAGAATACATACACACCACAGACAATACACAGAATATAGAATATAGAGAATACACACACATCACAGACAATACACAGAATATAGAATATAGAGAATACACACTCAGCACAGACAATGCACAGAATATAGAATATAGAGAATACACACACATCACAGACAATACACAGAATATAGAATATAGAGAATACACACACATCACAGACAATACACAGAATGTAGAATAGAGAGAATACACACACATCACAGACAATACACAGAATATAGAATATAGAGAATACACACACCTCACAGACAATACACAGAATATAGAATATAGAGAATACACACACATCACAGACAATACACAGTATATAGAATATAGAGAATACACACAATCACAGAGAATACACAGAATATAGAGTCTAGAGAATACACACACATCACAGACAATACACAGAACATGGAATATTGAGAATACACTCACATCACAGAGAATACACAGAATATAGAATATAGAGAATACACACAATCACAGAGAATACACAGAATATAGAATATAGAGAATACACACAATCGCAGAGAATACACAGAATAGAGAATATAGAGAATACACTCACATCACAGACAATAAACAGAATATAGAATATAGAGAATACACACAATCACAGAGAATACACAGAATAGAGAACATAGAGAATACTCTCACATCACAGACAATACACAGAATATAGATTAGAGAGAACACACACACCACAGACAATACACAGAATATAGAATATAGAGAATACACACACATCACAGACAATACACAGAATATAGAACATAGAGAATACACACACATCACAGATAATATACAGACTATAGAATATATAGAATTCATACACACCACAGACAATACACAGAATATAGAATATAGAGAATACACACACATCACAAACAATACACAGAATATAGAATATAGAGAATACACACTCATCACAGACAATACACAGAATATAGAATATAGAGAATACACACACATCACAGACAATACACAGAATATAGAATATAGAGAATTCACACACACCATAGACAATACGCGGAATATAGAATATAGAGAATACACACACATCCTAGACAATACACAGTATATAAAATATAGAGAATACACACACATCACAGACAATACACAGAATATAGAATATAGAGAATGCACACACATCACAGACAATACACAGAATATAGAATATAGAGAATACACACACATCACAGACAATACACAGAATATAGAATATAGAGAATACACACACATCACAGACAATACACAGAATATAGAACATAGATATACACACACATCACAGACAATACACAGAATATAGAATGTAGAGAATACACACACATCACAGACAATACACAGAATATAGAATATAGAGAATACACACACATCACAGACAATACACAGAATATAGAATATAGATATACACACACATCACAGACAATACACAGAATATAGAATACAGAGAATACACTCACATCACAGACAATACACAGAATATGGAATATAGAGAATACACACACACCACAGACAATACACAGAATATAGAATATAGAGAATACACACACACCACAGGCAATACACAGAATATAGAATATAGAGAATACACACACAACAGACAATACACAGAATATGGAATATAGAGAATACACACACATCACAGACAATACACAGAATATAGAATACAGAGAATACACTCACATCACAGACAATACACAGAATATGGAATATAGAGAATACACACACACCACAGACAATACACAGAATATAGAATATAGAGAATACACACACACCACAGGCAATACACAGAATATAGAATATAGAGAATACACACACAACAGACAATACACAGAATATGGAATATAGAGAATGCACACACATCACAGTTAATATACAGACTGTAGAATAAGAGAATACATACACACCACAGACAATACACAGAATATAGAATATAGAGAATACACACACACCACAGACAATACGCGGAATATAGAATATAGAGAATACACACACATCCCAGACAATACACAGTATATAAAATATAGAGAATACACACACATCACAGACAATACACAGAATATAGAATATAGAGAATGCACACACATCACAGACAATACACAGAATATAGAATATAGAGAATACACACACATCACAGACAATACACAGAATATAGAATATAGAGAATACACACACATCACAGACAATACACAGAATATAGAATATAGAGAATACACACACATCACAGACAATACACAGAATATAGAATATAGAGAATACACACACCTCACAGACAATACACAGAATATAGAATATAGATATATACACACATCACAGACAATACACAGAATATAGAATGTAGAGAATTCACACACATCACAGACAATACACAGAATATAGAATACAGAGAATACACTCACATCACAGACAATACACAGAATATGGAATATAGAGAATACACACACACCACAGACAATACACAGAATATAGAATATAGAGAATACACACACACCACAGGCAATACACAGAATATAGAATATAGAGAATACACACACAACAGACAATACACAGAATATGGAATATAGAGAATACACACACATCACAGTTAATATACAGACTGTAGAATATAGAGAATACATACACACCACAGACAATACACAGAATATAGAATATAGAGAATACACACACATCACAGACAATACACAGAATATAGAATATAGAGAATACACACTCAGCACAGACAATGCACAGAATATAGAATATAGAGAATACACACACATCACAGACAATACACAGAATATAGAATATAGAGAATACACACACATCACAGACAATACACAGAATATAGAATAGAGAGAATACACACACATCACAGACAATACACAGAATATAGAATATGGAGAATACACACACCTCACAGACAATACACAGAATATAGAATATAGAGAATACACACACATCACAGACAATACACAGTATATAGAATATAGAGAATACACACAATCACAGAGAATACACAGAATATAGAGTCTAGAGAATACACACACATCACAGACAATACACAGAACATGGAATATTGAGAATACACTCACATCACAGAGAATACACAGAATATAGAATATAGAGAATACACACAATCACAGAGAATACACAGAATATAGAGTCTAGAGAATACACACACATCACAGACAATACACAGAACAGAGAATATTGAGAATACACTCACATCACAGAGAATACACAGAATATAGAATATAGAGAATACACACAATCACAGAGAATACACAGAATAGAGAACATAGAGAATACTCTCACATCACAGACAATACACAGAATATAGATTAGAGAGAACACACACACCACAGACAATACACAGAATATAGAATATAGAGAATACACACACATCACAGACAATACACAGAATATAGAACATAGAGAATACACACACATCACAGATAATATACAGACTATAGAATATATAGAATTCATACACACCACAGACAATACACAGAATATAGAATATAGAGAATACACACACATCACAAACAATACACAGAATGTAGAATATAGAGAATACACACTCATCACAGACAATACACAGAATATAGAATATAGAGAATACACACACATCACAGACAATACACAGAATATAGAATATAGAGAATTCACACACACCACAGACAATACGCGGAATATAGAATATAGAGAATACACACACATCCCAGACAATACACAGTATATAAAATATAGAGAATACACACACATCACAGACAATACACAGAATATAGAATATAGAGAATGCACACACATCACAGACAATACACAGAATATAGAATATAGAGAATACACACACATCACAGACAATACACAGAATATAGAATATAGAGAATACACACACATCACAGACAATACACAGAATATAGAATATAGATATACACACACATCACAGACAATACACAGAATATAGAATATAGAGAATACACACACATCACAGACAATACACAGAATATAGAATATAGAGAATACACACACATCACAGACAATACACAGAATATAGAATATAGATATACACACACATCACAGACAATACACAGAATATAGAATACAGAGAATACACTCACATCACAGACAATACACAGAATATGGAATATAGAGAATACACACACACCACAGACAATACACAGAATATAGAATATAGAGAATACACACACACCACAGGCAATACACAGAATATAGAATATAGAGAATACACACACAACAGACAATACACAGAATATGGAATATAGAGAATACACACACATCACAGTTAATATACAGACTGTAGAATATAGAGAATACATACACACCACAGACAATACACAGAATATAGAATATAGAGAATACACACATATCACAGACAATACACAGAATATAGAATATAGAGAATACACACTCAGAACAGACAATGCACAGAATATAGAATATAGAGAATACACACACATCACAGACAATACACAGAATATAGAATATAGAGAATACACACACATCACAGACAATACACAGAATTTAGAATAGAGAGAATACACACACATCACAGACAATACACAGAATATAGAATATAGAGAATACACACACCTCACAGACAATACACAGAATATAGAATATAGAGAATACACACACACCACAGACAATACACAGTATATAGAATATAGAGAATAAACACAATCACAGAGAATACACAGAATATAGAGTCTAGAGAATACACACACATCACAGACAATACACAGAACATGGAATATTGAGAATACACTCACATCACAGAGAATACACAGAATATAGAATATAGAGAATACACACAATCACAGAGAATACACAGAATATAGAATATAGAGAATACACACAATCGCAGAGAATACACAGAATAGAGAATATAGAGAATACACTCACATCACAGACAATAAACAGAATATAGAATATAGAGAATACACACAATCACAGACAATACACAGAATACAGAACATAGAGAATACTCTCACATCACAGACAATACACAGAATATAGATGATAGAGAATACACACACACCACAGACAATACACAGAATATAGAATATAGAGAATACACACACATCACAGATAATACACAGAATATAGAATATAGAGAATACACACACATCACAGATAATATACAGACTATAGAATATAGAGAATACATACACACCACAGACAATACACAGAATATAGAATATAGAGAATACACAGACATCACAAACAATACACAGAATTTAGAATATAGAAAATACACACTGATCACAGACAATACAAAGAATATAGAATATAGAGAATACACACACATCACAGACAATACACAGAATATAGAATATAAAGTATACACACACACCACAGACAATACGCGGAATATAGAATATAGAGAATACACACACATCACAGACAATACACAGTATATAGAATATAGAGAATACACACACACCACAGACAATACACAGAATATCGAATATAGAGAATACACACACATCACTGACAATACACAGTATATACAATATAGAGAATACACGCACATCACAGACAATACACAGAATATAGAATATAGAGAATACACACACATCACAGACAATACACAGAATATAGAATATAGATATACACACACATCACAGACAATACACAGAATATAGAATGTAGAGAATACACACACATCACAGACAATACACAGAATATAGAATGCAGAGAATATACTCACATCACAGACAATACACAGAATATGGAATATAGAGAATACACACACATCACAGACAATACACAGAATATAGAATATAGAGAATACACACACATCACAGACAATACACAGAATATAGAATATAGAGTATACACACAATCACAGAGAATACACAGAATATAGAGTCTAGAGAATACACACACATCACAGACAATACACAGAACATAGAATATAGAGAATACACACAATCACAGAGAATACACAGAATATAGAATATAGAGAATACACACAATCACAGAGAATACACAGTATAGAGAATATAGAGATTACACTCACATCACAGACAATACACAGAATATAGAATATAGAGAATACACACAATCACAGAGAATACACAGAATATAGAATAGAGAGAATACACACAATCACAGAGAATACACAGAATAGAGAACATAGAGAATACTCTCACATCACAGACAATACACAGAATATAGATTAGAGAGAACACACACACCACAGACAATACACAGAATATAGAATATAGAGAATACACACACATCACAGACAATATACAGAATATAGAACATAGAGAATACACACACATCACAGATAATATACAGACTATAGAATATATAGAATTCATACACACCACAGACAATACACAGAATATAGAATATAGAGAATACACACACATCACAAACAATACACAGAATATAGAATATAGAGAATACACACTCATCACAGACAATACACAGAATATAGAATATAGAGAATACACACACATCACAGACAATACACAGTATATAGAATATAGAGAATACACACAATCACAGAGAATACACAGAATATAGAGTCTAGAGAATACACACACCTCACAGACAATACACAGAACATCGAATATAGAAAATACACTCACATCACAGAGAATACACAGAATATAGAATATAGAGAATACACACAATCACAGAGAATACACAGAATATAGAATATAGAGAAAGCACACAATCGCAGAGAATACACAGAATAGAGAATATAGAGAATACACTCACATCACAGACAATAAACTGAATATAGAATATAGAGAATACACACAATCACAGAGAATACACAGAATACAGAACATAGAGAATACTCTCACATCACAGACAATACACAGAATATAGATGATAGAGAATACACACACACCACAGACAATACACAGAATATAGAATATAGAGAATACACACACATCACAGATAATACACAGAATATAGAATATAGAGAATACACACACATCACAGATAATATACAGACTATAGAATATAGAGAATACATACACACCACAGACAATACACAGAATATAGAATATAGAGAATACACAGACATCAAAAACAATACACAGAATTTAGAATATAGAGAATACACACACATCACAGACAATACACAGAATATAGAATATAAAGTATACACACACACCACAGACAATACGCGGAATATAGAATATAGAGAATGCACACACAGCACAGACAATACACAGTATATAGAATATAGAGAATACACACACACCACAGACAATACACAGAATATCGAATATAGAGAATACACACACATCACTGACAATACACAGTATATAGAATATAGAGAATACACACACACCACAGACAATACACAGAATATCGAATATAGAGAATACACACACATCACTGACAATACACAGTATATACAATATAGAGAATACACGCACATCACAGACAATACACAGAATATAGAATATAGAGAATACACACACATCACAGACAATACACAGAATATAGAATATAGATATACACACACATCACAGACAATACACAGAATATAGAATGTAGAGAATACACACACATCACAGACAATACACAGAAAATAGAATGCAGAGAATATACTCACATCACAGACAATACACAGAATATGGAATATAGAGAATACACACACATCACAGACAATACACAGAATATAGAATATAGAGAATACACACACATCACAGACAATACACAGAATATAGAATATAGAGTATACACACAATCACAGAGAATACACAGAATATAGAGTCTAGAGAATACACACACATCACAGACAATACACAGAATATAGAATATAGAAAATACACTCACATCACAGAGAATACACAGAATATATAATATAGAGAATACACACAATCACAGAGAATACACAGAATATAGAATATAGAGATTACACACAGTCACAGAGAATACACAGAATAGAGAACATAGAGAATACACACAATCACAGAGAATACACAGAATATAGAATAGAGAGAATACACACAATCACAGAGATTACACAGAATAGAGAACATAGAGAATACTCTCACATCACAGACAATACACCGAATATAGATTATAGAGAACACACACACCACAGACAATACACAGAATATAGAATATAGAGAATACACACACATCACAGACAATACACAGAATATAGAATATAGAGAATACACACACATCACAGATAATATACAGACTATAGAATATATAGAATTCATACACACCACAGACAATACACAGAATATAGAATATAGAGAATACACACACATCACAAACAATACACAGAATATAGAATATAGAGAATACACACTCATCACAGACAATACACAGAATATAGAATATAGAGAATACACACACATCACAGACAATACACAGAATATAGAATATAGAGAATTCACACACACCACAGACAATACGCGGAATATAGAATATAGAGAATACACACACATCCCAGACAATACACAGTATATAAAATATAGAGAATACACACACATCACAGACAATACACAGAATATAGAATATAGAGAATGCACACACATCACAGACAATACACAGAATATAGAATATAGAGAATACACACACATCACAGACAATACACAGAATATAGAATATAGAGAATACACACAGATCACAGACAATACACAGAATATAGAATATCGATATACACACACATCACAGACAATACACAGAATATAGAATGTAGAGAATACACACACATCACAGACAATACACAGAATATAGAATACAGAGAATACACTCACATCACAGACAATACACAGAATATGGAATATAGAGAATACACACACATCACAGACAATACACAGAATATAGAATATAGAGACTACACACAGATCACAGATAATATACAGACTATAGAATATAGAGAATACATACACACCACAGACAATACACAGAATATAGAATATGGAGAATACACACACATCACAGACAATACACAGAATATAGAATTTAGAGAATACACACTCATCACAGACAATACACAGAATATAGAATATAGAGAATACACACACATCACAGACAATACACAGAATATAGAATATAGATATACACACACATCACAGACAATACACAGAATATAGAATGTAGAGAATACACACACATCACAGACAATACACAGTGTATAGAATACAGAGAATATACTCACATCACAGACAATACACAGAATATGGAATATAGAGAATACACACACAGCACAGACAATACACAGAATATAGAATATAGAGAATACACACACATCACAGACAATACACAGAAAATAGAATATAGAGTATACACACAATCACAGAGAATACACAGAATATAGAGTCTAGAGAATACACACACATCACAGACAATACACAGAATATAGAATATAGAAAATACACTCACATCACAGAGAATACACAGAATATAGAATATAGAGAATACACACAATCACAGAGAATACACAGAATATAGAATATAGAGAATACACACAATCACAGAGAATACACAGAATAGAGAACATAGAGAATACACACAATCACAGAGAATACACAGAATATAGAATAGAGAGAATACACACAATCACAGAGATTACACAGAATAGAGAACAAAGAGAATACTCTCACATCACAGACAATACACCGAATATAGATTATAGAGAACACACACACCACAGACAATACACAGAATATAGAATATAGAGAATACACACACATCACAGACAATACACAGAATATAGAATATAGAGAATACACACACATCACAGATAATATACAGACTATAGAATATATAGAATTCATACACACCACAGACAATACACAGAATATAGAATATAGAGAATACACACACATCACAAACAATACACAGAATATAGAATATAGAGAATACACACTCATCACAGACAATACACAGAATATAGAATATAGAGAATACACACACATCACAGACAATACACAGAATATAGAATATAGAGAATTCACACATACCACAGACAATACGCGGAATATATAATATAGAGAATACACACACATCCCAGACAATACACAGTATATAAAATATAGAGAATACACACACATCACAGACAATACACAGAATATAGAATATAGAGAATGCACACACATCACAGACAATACACAGAATATAGAATATAGAGAATACACACACATCACAGACAATACACAGAATATAGAATATAGAGAATACACACAGATCAGAGACAATACACAGAATATAGAATATCGATATACACACACATCACAGACAATACACAGAATATAGAATGTAGAGAATACACACACATCACAGACAATACACAGAATATAGAATACAGAGAATACACTCACATCACAGACAATACACAGAATATGGAATATAGAGAATACACACACATCACAGACAATACACAGAATATAGAATATAGAGAATACACACAGATCACAGATAATATACAGACTATAGAATATAGAGAATACATACACACCACAGACAATACACAGAATATAGAATATAGAGAATACACACACATCACAGACAATACACAGAATATAGAATATAGAGAATACACACTCATCACAGACAATACACAGAATATAGAATATAGAGAATACACACACATCACAGACAATACACAGAATATAGAATATAGATATACACACACATCACAGACAATACACAGAATATAGAATGTAGAGAATACACACACATCACAGACAATACACAGTGTATAGAATACAGAGAATATACTCACATCACAGACAATACACAGAATATGGAATATAGAGAATACACACACATCACAGACAATACACAGAATATAGAATATAGAGAATACACACAATCACAGAGAATACACAGAATATAGAATATAGAGAATACACACAATCACAGAGAATACACAGAATATAGAATATAGAGAATACACACAATCACAGAGAATACACAGAATAGAGAATATAGAGAATACACTCACATCACAGACAATACACAGAATATAGAATATAGAGAATACACACACATCACAGACAATACACAGTATATAGAATATAGAGAATACACACAATCACAGAGAATACACAGAATATAGAGTCTAGAGAATACACACACCTCACAGACAATACACAGAACATCGAATATAGAAAATACACTCACATCACAGAGAATACACAGAATATAGAATATAGAGAATACACACACATCACAGAGAATACACAGAATATAGAATATAGAGAATACACACAATCACAGAGAATACACAGAATATAGAGTCTAGAGAACACACACACCTCACAGACAATACACAGAACATCGAATATAGAAAATACACTCACATCACAGACAATACACAGAACATGGAATATTGAGAATACACACACAGCACAGACAATACACAGAATATAGAATATAGAGAATACACACAATCACAGAGAATACACAGAATATAGAATATAGAGAATACACACAATCGCAGAGAATACACAGAATATAGAATATAGAGAATACACTCACATCACAGACAATAAACAGAATATAGAATATAGAGAATACACACAATCACAGACAATACACAGAATACAGAACATAGAGAATACTCTCACATCACAGACAATACACAGAATATAGATGATAGAGAATACACACACACCACAGACAATACACAGAATATAGAATATAGAGAATAGACACACATCACAGATAATACACAGAATATAGAATATAGAGAATACACACACATCACAGATAATATACAGACTATAGAATATAGAGAATATAGAGAATATATAGAATATAGAGTATACACACAATCACAGAGAATACACAGAATATAGAGTCTAGAGAATACACACACATCACAGAGAATACACAGAATATAGAATATAGAGAATACACACAATCACAGAGAATACACAGAATAGAGAACATAGAGAATACACACAATCACAGAGAATACACAGAATATAGAATAGAGAGAATACACACAATCACAGAGAATACACAGAATAGAGAATATAGAGAATACTCTCACATCACAGACAATACACAGAATATAGATTATAGAGAACACACACACCACAGACAATACACAGAATATAGAATATAGAGAATACACACACATCACAGACAATACACAGAATATAGAATATAGAGAATACACACACATCACAGATAATATACAGACTATAGAATATATAGAATTCATACACACCACAGACAATACACAGAATATAGAATATAGAGAATACACACACATCACAAACAATACACAGAATATAGAATATAGAGAATACACACTCATCACAGACAATACACAGAATATAGAATATAGAGAATACACACACATCACAGACAATACACAGAATATAGAATATAGAGAATCACACACACCACAGACAATACACGGAATATAGAATATAGAGAATACACACACATCCCAGACAATACACAGTATATAAAATATAGAGAATACACACAGATCACAGACAATACACAGAATATAGAATATAGAGAATGCACACACATCACAGACAATACACAGAATATAGAATATAGAGAATACACACACATCACAGACAATACACAGAATATAGAATATAGAGAATACACACACATCACAGACAATACACAGAATATAGAATATCGATATACACACACATCACAGACAATACACAGAATATAGAATGTAGAGAATACACACACATCACAGACAATACACAGAATATAGAATACAGAGAATACACTCACATCACAGACAATACACAGAATATGGAATATAGAGAATACACACACATCACAGACAATACACAGAATATAGAATATAGAGAATACACACAGATCACAGATAATATACAGACTATAGAATATCGAGAATACATACACATCACAGACAATACACAGAATATAGAATATAGAGAATACACACACATCACAGACAATACACAGAATATAGAATATAGAGAATACACACTCATCACAGACAATGCACAGAATATAGAATAAAGAGAATACACACACATCACAGACAATACACAGAATATAGAATATAGAGAATACACACACATCACAGACAATACACAGAATATAGAATATAGATATACACACACACCACAGACAATACACAGAATATAGAATATAGAGAATACACACACACCACAGACAATACACAGAATATGGAATATAGAGAATACACACACATCACAGACAATACACAGAATATAGAATATAGAGAATACACACACATCACAGACAATACACAGAATATAGAATATAGAGAATACACACACATCACAGATAATATACAGACTGTAGAATATAGACAATACACACACATCACAGACAATACACAGAATATAGAATATAGAGAATACACACACACCACAGACAATACACAGAATATAGACGATAGAGAATACACACACCTCACAGACAATACACAGAATATAGAATATAGAGAAGACACACACATCACAGAGAATACGCAGAATATAGAATATAGAGAATACACACACATCACAGACAATACACACAATATAGAATATAGAGAATACACACACATCACAGACAATACGCAGAATATAGAGAATACACACACATCACAGACAATACACAGAATATGGAATATAGAGAATACACACACATCACAGACAATACACAGAATATAGAATATAGAGAATACACACACATCACAGACAATACACAGAATATAGAATATAGAGAATGCACACACATCACAGACAATACACAGAATATAGAAGATAGAGAATACACACACACCACAGACAATACACAGAATATAGAATATAGAGAATACACACACACCACAGACAATACACAGAATATCGAATATAGAGAATACACACACATCACTGACAATACACAGTATATAGAATATAGAGAATACACACACATCACAGACAATACACAGAATATAGAATATAGAGAATACACACACATCACAGACAATACACAGAATATAGAATATAGAGAATACACACACACCACAGACAATACACAGAATATAGAATATAGAGAATACACACACATCACAGACAATACACAGAATATAGAATATAGAGAATACACACACACCACAGACAATACACAGAATATAGAATCTCGAGAATACACACACATCACAGACAATACACAGAATATAGAATATAGAGAATACACACACATCACAGACAATACACAGAATATAGAATATAGAGAATACACACGCATCACAGACAATACACAGAATATAGAATATAGAGAATACACACACATCACAGACAATACACAGAATATAGAATATAGAGAATACACACATAGAGAATTTGCTCACGAGTCGCCAGGTATCTTTCTGATACCGCCACGTGGTTCAAGCTCGAGTTATTATTAATAAGTCAGCACACCGCTTAGTAAGATTGAAATCAACGGTCATTTATTATGTACAGCAATAAATACTTACACAATAATCCTACTTTCTATATCACTACCTACCACTACTGGCCAATACTTAACTTTTGGGGATGGCCCACCAGGCAGGGAAACGAATGGTTTATCGAATTGGGTCTGGCCTGCGGGATTCAAAGGCTGATACGGGTCGATGGCTAGGAGTCTCTATCAAGCAGCGATCGCTGGAGTCAAACTTACGGTTTCTGGTCGATGTTCTTGCGAAGGTTGCAATCAGGAGAAGAAGGTGAGAAGGGCCGATCTGAACTTGGCCCCTATCTTTTATAGGTCCCAGGGGCCTCCCGCCTCTCGGGGCGGACCTTGACCCTGGTCCCAAGTGATTGGACTTGTTCGCAATCACTGGGTTCGATACGCTCCAATAATGGGGCGATTCCTCGATCGGGGGGTGGTCGTTCACCTGTCTTTGTTTCGGCCACTGCAGGCGCCGACAGGTCTGGCCCGGCTTCAATTGCTAATATGTTGCAATTGTTCCCGGGGATAGCCGATTAAACTGCAGATGTCTGGGTTGATGTGCTGCTAATGGTCGCAGGTTTCGATCTGGGCCGACTTCCCCAGAGCTGAATACGCTATTCTGTCTGCAGCTGTCCGTTTGTGCCCTGTTGGCTGCTTTTCCCGTCAGCCTTTTCGGTTAGCCATTTTATATTGGGGTTTGGCCAAATAAATCGGGAATCCGCCATTTTAGGTGGCTACACTATACTTAGCTTCGGGTGCCCACTCAGTCAGAGGAACAATGGCCGTTGCTCGGTTCTGAGGCTGCTGGGTTGAGCAGTTTACAGGATAGCAACTAGGAGCGCCTATCTCGTAGCGTGCGTTGACTTGGAACTTATTGCTAGGCTGGTCTCTCTTCGCTGAGAGCCAAGGCCAAAGAAGAAAGATTCTCTCTTGGGGAATACTTTTTATACCTGAAAGGGCTTTGCGTGCTTTTGGGCAGGCTTTGAACTTGGCCTCAATTAATTGGGCTTTTCCCAATCATTCTTATCGATCTTCCTCCAATAGAGGGGTGGGTTCCCTGGTTGCTGGGCGTGTCCTAGGTGGCCGTTGGTTTGCTTTGTTGGAGTCTCCACTGGCGCTGGGGAGTCTGTTCTAACATTGTTTATCTAAATGTTTCCCTTTTGTCCCCGGATCTCCTGTCTGAGAGCCAAGGCTCTAATCAACAGACAGACCTTGCACCTGCTTGTTTCTCAGTATTGTCCAATTTGCCCTGCATTCTTTGCAAGTGTCCATTTTGTAATCGGGACGTGGCCACCCTAGATGGCTACACACCCTCCTTGTGATCCTCAACATGAAGCGTGAAGGAGCACACTACCATGGCGTCTTCATCCTCTGACCAACCGGAGCACCCATACTTAGGCTCTACACTATCCTATCCTATGCAACACAATTTTACCTAAACCATTTTAAATACATTCATTATCAAAAAAGTCTACGGGGCGCTATGACATTAATACATGCATTACAGAAAAGTAAAAAAACCTGAACCTCTAACTATTCTCAATAAACTATCCTCATTCAAACAATCCAAAAATCTACAACATCTTAAACTGTACAAAATAGCAGCACACAAATTTCTCTGGCCTGGCAGTCAGACACAGAGGTTTACATCTCTTTATTCCGCAGAATACATAAAGAAAAATGTATGCTCTTTAATCCGTCCCAATGGGTTCGGGGGTCTGGTGAAATCTGAAAATGGGGGACCTAAATCCGTATACCGGGGTGTGAGAGCGACATGCTCTCTTTCGCCATTTCCTAACTCTAAACGTTTGCACAACACTGCAAAGTATCGCCAGCACTAAGAGTGCTTTGACTACATATGAGAGTGAGTACCAGGTGATAAACGTATCACACCAGGTAGGGGTATTGTTAGCTGTTGCGGGGCTAGCTATCTCGGGGTTCCGTGTATTACAGGGGTGAGAGTCATTTACGGTTTGTGTGGTAGGGGTCAGGGGGGTAGCGTCCGCACGCAACTGAAGGGATCCCGCTAAGATCCATGTGAACACTAAGGCTGTCTTCATCTTTGTCGGACTTCTTTGTCTTCCTCTGGGGTTCCTGAGGTTCCGGAGTTCTGTGAACACAAGCATAATTTCTGTTATTATCTCGCTTAAGATCTCATATGCCTGTCTGTCGTCCTTTACTGCCAATTTCCCTTTAAAATTGGTCACCATCTGTGACTCCCTCATTTAAAAAAAAAAAAAAATTTTTTATCAAATGTTGGGACAAGACATCTAAAATAAATACTGCCACACTGCGAGCCGTCTCGCAGCCTGTGTGATTTACCATCCCAGTGTTTGAGGGAAGCAACCTAAGGGTTGCCAAAACCAAACACAAGAATTTTGAACGTAGCGAGCCAAAATGGGGTGCGTAAGGGCTGCGGCGGGTAAGAAATGGGTGGAATCCCTGGGTAGGACGGTGATCAATGCCGTATGTGCTCTACCCGAGCGTAGCTGACCAGAGGGGGGTCCTCAGGCGGGGCGGGGACCAATGCCGGTTCTCCACTGCCTGAGCAACCGGCAAGAATGGGTAAGAATGTGGTCGTCGTGGGGGCTTCCTCTCGAATTCGGAGAGCAACTATAAGTCGAGTTCTGTCGACAAACTAGTTCCTCTGAACGGTTGTCTGGCGACAAACTTGTTCCATTAACAGGCATTGGGCGTCAAAGGAGTGGTGACGTGGGGCCGTGAAAACTTTCGAGTTCACGAACAACACTTAACGATAACACTAACGAACAAACATTCAACAAACATGGTGCAGGTTCCATCAGAAAGGACACCATATCTCTCCATCGGTTCCTTTTTTCTCCCATCATCTGGACACCTCACTGCTCAATAGCGAACAGGGTCGCAAAGGGATTCGGGGAGTCAGACTCTAAGTCATCATCTTCTCCCGGCTGCCAAACTCTTGTCTGCAGTAACCGTGCTAAAGCTGCTTGGGGCGAATTGGGGTCCATCTCACCATTCCGGATGAGCCTGACGAATTGTCTCGGTGCCAGAGGTTGGAGCTACTATGCTTCAATCCGTAATCGTCGGGCGGTGGGTCTGGGTCAAGGACTTTGATATAAGTGATTTCAAATGGGTCGGTAGAATCATGCTCAGATTCGCTGGGAGTGGGGCCTGGTGCAGGGGTGTAGTCGTCACATGGTGTGCTGTGGCAGTCGTCATCGTGATCGCTATCACTGTCGCTGCTGGTTGAGGGAAGGGAGAGGCGGAGTTGTGCCTCTGGGGGCGGAGTTGAAGTCGTGTCTGAGGACGGGCTAGAGTGGTTGGGGAAGGGTAGGAATATGTCATCTGTGGGCGGGGCGTGATCGTCTGCTGCTGCGAGCAGGATGTGGTGTGTGTGGTTATTCTGTGAGCCGTAAGCCTTGAGCTGGTTTATATGAAACCACGCAGACTTACCATTGGGATAGGTTATTTTATATACTGAGGGGCTGACTTTGTTCGAAATGGAGTACAGCCTGGAAAATTTTAGGGAGAGGAATGAACTGGGGTTGTAAAGGGAAAGCATAACTTGTTGCTCTACTGTAAACTCAGTGGCGTGTACTGTTTTGTCGAAACAAGCCTTGCTCTGTTTCTTCCTGGTTCCAAGTCTCACTGCTGCTGCGAGTTGGGCTGCCTTTATGTTCTCTAACAATTGTTGAACTGCATTTTCATGCGTGAGGGCTGGAACTGCGGGGCTGGCCAAATCCAGTCCTAGTAAATACTCAGTGCCTTTCATGGGGCGTCCGGTCATGAGGGTGTGGTGGGTGTATCCTGTGGATGTAGATACCGTGTTTCTTATAAACATTAAAGCAAATGGGAGTACTGAATCCCAGGTGCTGTTATTCTGTTGAACCATCTTCCTGAGGGTTGCTTTTAATGTCCTGTTCATCCTCTCTACAATACCACTTGACCGGGGGTGGTATGCAATGTGAAACTTTTGGCGAATGCTGAAAATCGTGAGGACGTTTTTCCTTACAGGTCCGGTAAAATGGGAGCCTCGGTCGGACTCTATACTGCGTGGGAGGCCCCATCTTGTAAAGATGTGGTGTGTTAATATTTTAGTCGTCGTCTTGGCCGTATTAGTTCTTGACGGAAATGCTTCCACCCATTTTGTGAAGGTGTCTATGACCAACAACACATACTTGTAACCATTTCTGCACGGGGGTAGAGGTCCTATATAATCTATCTGGAGATTTGTCCAGGGCCCATTAACGGGGAGGGTATGGCTAAGTTGAGCCTTTTTAGTGTATCTGTCCAGATTGTTCTGGGCACAGATTAAGCAATTCTCTACGTAGTTACATCGGTTTTTAAATCAGGCCACCAACAAAGCGGTCTGAGGTGGGCTAAGGTGGGTTCAATTCCTTGGTGTCCATGATTGTCATGGAACTGACAAATGATCTGGTTCCTGTCCTGGTTGGGAACAATATAAATGCCTTCCTTTAAACTCACACCGTCGCGTGTGGTTAATGCATTCTTGTATTTATCATTCAGGGCTGGGAAGGTACGCTTTTAGGCAGCACAGTAGCATTGTGGATAGCACAATTGCTTCACAGCTCCAGGGTCCCAGGTTCGATTCCGGCTTGGGTCACTGTCTGTGCGGAGTCTGCACATCCTCCCCGTGTGTGCGTGGGTTTTCTCCGGGTGCTCCGGTTTCCTCCCACATTCCAAAGATGTGCTAAATTGCTCTTTGTGTCCAAAATTGCCCTTAGTGTTGGGTGGGGTTACCGGGTTATGGTGATAGGGTGGAGGTGTTGACCTTGGGTAGGGTGCTCTTTCCAAGAGCCGGTGCAGACTCGATGGGCCGAATGGCCTCCTTCTGCACTGTAAATTCTATGAAATAAAACTTCGCTGAGTTTCTCGTCCTCTTTCTGTGCCTGCGCTAAATCCTGAATGTTGGTCTGTGAGACCTGAACTGCGTGTACTTGGGTGCTTTCGGGGGGGTTCCAAACATAACCATGCCTGGAGCCTGCCTTCGTTAGGGCGTCTGCTTTAACGTTACCAGGTGGGGAAGAACAGTGATGGCTGCGAACCTTAATTATTCCGTATTTCCTATCCTTCGCTGTCTCTAAGATATGGCTGAGTAATGGGGCTGAGAGATGTCTGCTGGAGTCGGGAAGGAGTCTGGGTGGTCTACAATGTAAGCGATTGCTGCCAGCTCTGCTGCCTGCGAGCCTAAGTGTCCTGGCAACTTTAATGCAACCTCATCTAGGGCGCGTCCCTGCGCGTCCTCTACATAAATACCGCAACCGGTAATTCTCTCTCCATTTAACACTGTGGATGAGCCATCCACATCAACCTTCAGGGGTGCGCACGTGCCTGTGGGCTGGGGTCTCTGGGGTGTACTACCTGTTTTCCTGGGAGGTGTTTTGGGAATAAATGGGCCTGTGTTGTGTTTTGTGGTGATGATCTCACATTCGCGAGGGGTGCCTGCATATTGCAAATTATCAGGTAGGAATGTGTGGGTTTTGGTTCTCTTTACCGTGATGCCCCGCCCCTGTAAAAGGGTCCAACGGGCTGCGCGGATTTGCCATCTTTAAGTCGACCGCCTAACGATAGCTGTGTCGGTGTGTGTTCTGTGAGGATGGTGATGGGATTGAGCCATTCCCATGGTGCCTGCTTCTTGAGAAGTTCGGATAGGGGCGCTGCTTTAGTGGCGAAACCGTCAATATGGTTTCGGCAGTAGCCAACCAGTCCTAAAAATGACCGGAGTGCTGAGACATCGTGGGGAAGGGGCAATTTGACGATTGAGTCAATTCTCTTTTGCTCGATCTCGCGTTTACCATGAGTGATCACTGTTCCCAAGTAAATCACTTTCTCTTGCGAAATTTGGGCCTTCTTGGGGTTGAGTTTACAACCAATTTCTTTGAGGAGTGCTAGGAGTTTGGTGAGAAGCGAAATGTGCTCTCCCTTTGTGTCTGTCTGTAGTAACAGGTCGTCTACACACTGGACCAGACAATTGGGACGGGAGAATTTTGCTAATCCATTTGCCAGCTGTCGGTGGAAAATGGAGGGGGAGTTGTGGAAGCTTTGTGGAAGGCACGTCCACGTGTACTGCTGCCCTTGGAATGTAAAGGCGAATTTGTACTGGCACGCTTTAGCCAATGGAATGGACCAAAAGCCGTTACTACTGTCCAAAACCGAAAATAATTTTGACTGGAGTCCCTGTTTGAGCATGGTCTCGGGACTCGTGGCTACGGTGAGGGCTGCTGCTGGGGTTACATTGTTCAGTTCCCGGTAATCAATGGTCAGTCGCCATGATCCATCCGGTTTCCTGACGGGCCAAATTGGTGCGTTGTTTGTGGAGGCGACTGATCTGAGTACGCCTTGATCCAACAAACTCTCTATTACTTTGGAGATTTCTCCCTCTGCTTCCTGGGGATATCCGTACTGCTTTTGGGGTTTGGGGTCGGTAATATTCACAAAGCTTACCAATTTGCCACAGTCGTGCTTGTGCTGTGCAAATGCTGCTTTATGTTCCTGCAGGACTGCCCTAACCTGTTTGTCTGCACTAATGGTTTGAGGGTCGAACCAGAAGTCTCCTACTGAGCTAATCCTGTTTACGTACTCTCCTACTGTGAGCGTGGCGGGGGCTCGTGCTGCCTTTGCCATTTTCCAAACACACTTGTTAACTGGGTCAAAAGAAAGGTTATGGGAGCTCATGAAATCGATCCCAAGGATATGTTCTGCTGTCTGGGGCAGATCAACCAAAACTACGGGGTGCTTAGTTGTGATGTTCCCTATCTGTATTGCTATCGGGGCTGTGATGTGTCCCTGTTGTAAATGGCCTGTAAAGCCGCTGAGTGTGATGGTGTATGTTGTGGGCCACGTGTCTCGCTGGAACCTCGTGGAGGAATTGAGTGTGGTGCGGGACCCTCCTGTGTCCCAAAGGAATTCTACGGGTTGTCCCCGAACTTTGCCTGCCACTCCCGGTCTACCGGACTTGTCCCAAAGGGTGTCGCAGACCCAAGTTGGGGAGCCCAAACACCGTCAGTCGGTGCCGTTCAAGTCTACATTCTCTGAACGGGCGCTAACGCTATGGATCGGCTTTGCCCTATTCTTGTTTAGGGTGCCTGTCTGTTGGCTTCTCTGCTGCTTTTGGGGCGCGTTGCACTCTCGTGCAAAGTGTTCTAACTGGCCAATATTGTAACATTCCTGAGCTTTAGGCTGGGGTTGGCTGTTCCTGCCCTCATTTACCCATGCGGGGTTCTGGTGTGCTTTAACTGGGTTCATCTCTACCTGCTCTTCATCGGGTGTTATAAATACGGTTTTGCCTGCAATTGATTGCTCCCAAACGGGGGACAATCTCTTCAAAACCCATTTTTCATTGTGGGCCTCATCTGAGGGGTCATAATTTGCGCAAGTTTTTCGTCCTGCATCTGTGGCGTGGGAGACTACAATTCAGGTCCATTTGGCCATATTATGTGGGGACAAATGGGCACGGGCTAACTCTCCAAAAACTGCGGTGAAGTGAATCCACAAACGTCCAGCAAACGCTGTGGGGTGCTCTGTCTTCTTTTGCCTACACTTATTTAGGCCTTCTACAGGGTCTCCTCTGTTAAAGCCGATCGCATCAAGGATCACTGTGTGCATCTCTTGGAGTGTGCCTCGTCCTACATTCTGTGGGTCGGGAAGGGCTGCTACGACTGAAGGGTCGAGGCTTAAAACTGTGAGCTTCACTTGCTCCTTTTCGTCCAGGCCGTACATGGTAGCCTGTTGTCTGACTTTTGTGGAAAATTGGTGGGGTTCTGAAGTGGGAAGGAACGGTGTAATATTTCCACACGCGTCCCGTAATCGGGTCACGGTTAACGGGGTTGTATAAAGGAAATCTGCTTCTCCTTCTCCTGCGGCCCTGCGGTGTGTGCTCACAGGATTCATGGGGGTGTGTTCTGCCTGTTCGGTTGGGGGTTGGGGCACTTTCCTTTTCTGGAGTTTTTCCTGCGTACATGTCCCATGTACATATCTATGGGGAGTCTCGTTCAATCCCTGCCAATCGAGGCCGTTTTCTTGATCTAATTGTGGTTCAAATGTGCTTTGAAATCCATTTTGAATGGAAAGCAGAGATTGCAATTCTGCAATTTGCTTCCGGCACTTTGCGTGGTCTACGGAGCTCTGCCTTTGTTCCGTTGTGGCAGTATGGAGAGCTCGTAGGGCTGCTTTTAAATCATTGCACTATTTCTGCAATTCCTCAACTTGCTGTTCTGTCTCTTGTCTTACCAAGACCGCACGTTGCGTGTCCTGGTAGGCCTTATCATATTGCGTCTGAAAACTGTTCAAATGTGCGAGACAAGACTGATGTGCCCTCTTGGCATCATCCACCTCTCTGCCCCTTGCTGCTAACTGCTCTTTTAAATCTCGATTCTCCTTCTCTACCTCGCTCACGTCTACCTCACTGCTTCTGTCTCTCTCCTCTATCTCTCAACGTGCGTCCTAACGACCTCCTCTGTGCCTCGCAATTGTGCCAAGCAGGACACGATTGCCATCGGCTTGCAAGCTTTCCCTAAGCTCTTGTTGTGGATCCCTGACAGGTTCTCCCACCAAGTATGTCCTATACTTCCGGGTCCTGTTTCCTCATTATCACGGAATTCACTCCAAAGGGGCCATCCTTTCCCTTTGAGATATTTCCTGATCTCATCTTCCCAAACGGGACACTGTCCTACTCTGCTGATCGCTGCGACCTCGAATTCCTGGGGGTTCATAAGGCATTCCATTGCCTTCATTGCCATTTTCTCCATCTAGGTTCTCGACTGAATTTGGAACAGGGGGTGATAAAGTGGTGATGTAAACACGGGTACGGCTTACGCTAATTTCCGGCCTACAAAACTCCCGACAGTTTTACGCAACAAAATCTCTCAGGTTTACCTTATATCCCTGTTAGTATGCATGCATTAACACACTTCTGAATCTCAGAGGCTTGATCAGTACTGTTCTTATGCTTGTGGTTTTTCTGTTTCCAATTGAATTTCTCAATTCAAAGTTTGGGTTCTCTCGGAGTGGTTAGGCCACTTCTAAATCGAGTCCCATCAGATGTCGCCAGTAAATGTTGCTCTCTTTGGTTGGCTCTTAATTTGGCTCTATTTAATCACGTTTGCTCAAGAGTCGCCGGGTATCTTTCGACACCGCCACGAGGTTCAGAACCGAATACTGATCACAGACTCGATACACCAGTTAGTAAGTTCAAAAGCAATGCTCATTTATTTACTCATGAATAAACTCTACAAACTAAACTATCACTATTACTAAAGCCTATACTTAGCTTCGGGCGCCCACTCAGCCAGAGGAACAATGGCCGTTGCTCGGTTCTGAGGCTGCTGGGTTGAGCTGTTTACAGGATAGCAACTAGGAGCGTCTATCTTGTACCGTGTGTTGACTTGGAACTTACTTGGTCTGGCGCAGCTGCTAGGCTGGTCTCTCTTCGCTGAGAGCCAAGGCCAAAGAAGAAAGATTCTCTCTTGGGGAATACTTTTTAGACCTGAATGGGCTTTGCGCGCTTTTGTGCGGGCCTTGAACTTGGCCTCAATTAATTGGGCCTTTCCCAATCATTCTTATCGATCTTCCTCCGATAGAGGGGTGGGTTCCCTGGTTGCTGGGCGTGTCCTGGTTGGCCGTTGGTCTGCTTTGCCTGAGTCGCCTCTGGCGCCGGGGTGTCTGCCTTAACATTGTTTATCTAAATGTTTCCCTTTTGTCCCCGGAGATGGCTCATTAGTATGTAGATGACTCAGCAGTTTCTGTCCTGTCTGAGAGCCAAGGCTCTAATCAGCAGACAGGCCTTGCACCGGCTTGTTTCTCAGTATTGTCCAATTTTCCATGCATTCTGTCCATTTTGTAATCGTGACGTGGCCATCCCAGATGGCTGCAGTGTATTCTGTGTGTGTATTCTGTGTTGAGTGTGTATTCTCTATATTCTATCTGTGTATTCTCTGTGTTGTGTGTGTATTCTCTATATTCTCAGTGTTCTGTGTCCATTGTGTGTATTCTGTGTACGTGTGTATTCTCTACATTCGCTATTCTCTATATTCTATATTCCCTGTGTTATGCGTGTATTTTCTCTATCTTCTGTGTATTCTCTGTGATGTGTGTGTATTCTCTATATTCTATATTCTGTGTATTCTGTGTGTGGATTCTCTATATTCTCTATTCTATATTCTCTGTGTTGTGTGTGTATTCTCTATGTTCTCTGTATATTCTGTATTCTGTGTTATGTGTGTATTCTCTGTGCTGTGCTATATTCTGTATGCTGTGCTATATCCTCTATATTCTCTGTGTTGTGTGCATTCTCTGTGTTGTGTGTGTCTATTCTCTATATTCTATATTCTCTGTGGTGTGTATAGTATCCATATTCTATATTCTCTGTGTTGTGTGTGTATATTCTCTATATTCTCTGTGTTGTGTGTATTCTGTGTGTTGTGTGTATATTCCCAATATTTTCTATATGGTCTATATACTCTGTGCGTATATATTCTATATTCCCTGTGTTGTGTCTCTTCTATATTCTCTATATTCTATATATTATCAATATTCCCTGTGTTGTGTATATTCTATATATTCCTATATTCCCTGTGATGTGTATGTTCTATACTCTATATTCTATATATTCTCTATATTCCCTGTATTGTGCCTATTCTATATTCTCAATATTCTCTATATTCCCTGTGTTGTGTGTATACTATATTCCATGTGTTGTGTGTATTCTATCTTACCTGTGTTGTGTATATTCCATATTATCTATATTCTCTATATTTCCTCTGTTGTGAGTATTCTATATTCTCTAAGTTCTATATTCTCTATCTTCCATGTGTCATGTATATTCTATATTCTCTATATTCCATATATTCCCTGTGTTGTGTATATTCTATATTCTTTATATTCCCTGTGTTGTGTATATTCTATATATTCCCTGTGTTGTGCATATTTTATATTTGATGTATTCTCTATATTCCTTGTGTTGTGTATATTCTATATTCTCTATATTCCCTGTGTTGAGTATATCCTATGTTCTCTATATTCCCTGTGTTGTGTATATTCTATATTCTCTATTTTCTATATATTCTCTATATTCCCTGTGTCATGTATATTCTACATTCTCTAGATTTGCTATATTCTATATATTCCCTGTGATGTGTATGTTCTATATTCTTTAGATTATATACATTCTCTATATTCCCTGTGTTGTGTATATTCTATAGTCTCTATATTGCAGACGACACAAAGGTTGGTGGAATTGCGGATAGCGATGAGGACTGTCTGAGGATACAGCAGGATTTAGATTGTCTGGAGACTTGGGCGGAGAGATGGCAGATGGAGTTTAATCCGGACAAATGTGAGGTAATGCATTTTGGAAGGTCTAATGCAGGTAGGGAATATACAGTGAATGGTAGAACCCTCAAGAGTATTGAAAGTCAAAGAGATCTAGGAGTACAGGTCCACAGGTCATTGAAAGGGGCAACACAGGTGGAGAAGGTAGTCAAGAAGGCATACGGCATGCTTGCCTTCATTGGCCGGGGCATTGAGTATAAGAATTGGCAAGTCATGTTGCAGCTGTATAGAACCTTAGTTAGGCCACACTTGGAGTATAGTGTTCAATTCTGGTCGCCACACTACCAGAAGGATGTGGAGGCTTTAGAGAGGGTGCAGAAGAGATTTACCAGAATGTTGCCTGGTATGGAGGGCATAAGCTATGAGGAGCGATTGAATAAACTCGGTTTGTTCTCACTGGAACGAAGGAGGTTGAGGGGCGACCTGATAGAGGTATACAAAATTATGAGGGGCATAGACAGAGTGGATAGTCAGAGGCTTTTCCCCAGGGTAGAGGGGTCAATTACTAGAGGGCATAGGTTTAAGGTGAGAGGGGCAAGGTTTAGAGTAGATGTACGAGGCAAGTTTTTTACGCAGAGGGTAGTGGGTACCTGGAACTCGCTACCGGAGGAGGTAGTGGAAGCAGGGACGATAGGGACATTTAAGGGGCATCTTGACAAATATATGAATAGGATGGGAATAGAAGGATACGGACCCAGGAAGTGTAGAAGATTGTAGTTTAGTCGGGCAGTATGGTCGGCCCGGGCTTGGAGGGCCAAAGGGCGTGTTCCTGTGCTGTACATTTCTTTGTTCTTTGTTTGTTCTATATATTCCCTGTGTTGTGCATATTTTATATTTGATGTATTCTCTATATTCCTTGTGTTGTGTATATTCTATATTCTCTATATTCCCTGTGTTGAGTATATTCTATGTTCTCCATATTCCCTGTGTCGTGTATATTCTATATTCTCTATTTTCTATATATTCTCTATATTCCCTGTGTCGTGTATATTCTACATTCTCTAGATTTGCTATATTCTATATATTCCCTGTGTTGTGCATATTCTATATTCTATATATTCTCTATATTCCTTGTGTTGTGTATATTCTATATTCTTTAGATTCTATATATTCTCTATATTCCCTGTGTTGTGTATATTATATATTCTCTATATTCTATATATTCACTGTGTTGTGCATATTCTATATTCGATGTATTCTCTATATTCCTTGTGTTGTGTATATGCTATATTCTCTATATTCCCTGTGTTGAGTATATTCTATATTCCCTGTGTTGTGTATATTCTATATTCTCTATTTTCTATATATTCTCTATAGTCCCTGTGTTGTGTATATTCTATATTCTCTAGATTCTCTATATTCCATATATTCCCTGTGTTGTGCATATTCTATATTCTATATATTCTCTATATTCCTTTTGTTGTGTATATTCTATATTCCCTATATTCCGTGTTGTGTATATTCTGTATTCTTTAGATTCTATATATTCTCTATATTTCCTGTGTTGTGTATATTCTATATTCTCTACATTCTATATATTACCTGTGTCGTGCATATTCTATATTCGATGCATTCTCTATATTCCTTGTGTTGTGTATATTCTATATTCTTTAGATTCTATATATTCTCTATATTTCCTGTGTTGTGTAGATTCTATATTTTCTATATTCCATATATTCCCTGTGTTGTGCATATTCTATATTCGCTGCATTCTCTAAAGTCCTTGTGTTGTGTATATTCTATATTCTCTATATTCCTTGTGTTGTGTATATTCTATATTCTCTATATTCCCTGTGTTGTGTATATTCTATATTCTCTATATTCCGTGTTGTGTATATTCAATATACTCTAGATTCTATATATTCTCTATATTTCCTGTGTTGTGTATATTCTATATTCTTTATATTCCCTGTGTCGTGTACATTCTATATTCTCTATATTCCCTGTGTTGTGTATATTCTATATTCGCTATATTCCCCGTGTTGTGTATATTCTATATTCTCTATATTCCGTGTTGTGTATATTCTATATTCTTTAGATTCTATATATTCTCTATATTCACTATGTTGTGTATACTCTATATTCTCTATATTCTATATATTCCCTGTGTTGTGCAGAATCTATATTCCCTGTGTTGTGTATATTCTATGTTCTCTATATTCCCTGTGTTGAGCATATTCTATATTCCCTGTGTTGTGTATATTCTATATTCTCTATATTCCCTGTGTTGTGTATATTCTATATTCTCTATATTCTATATATTCCCTGTGTTGTGCATATTCTATATTCGATGCATTCTCTATATTCGTTGTGTTGTGTATATTCTGTATTCTCTATATTCCCTGTGTTGTGTATATTGTATATTCTCTATATTCCGTGTTGTGTATTTTCTATATTCTCTATATTCTCTATAGTCCCTGTGTTGTGTATATTCTATATTCTTTATATTCTGTGTTGTGTATTTTCTATATTCTCTAGATTCTATATATTCTCTATAGTCCCTGTGTTGTGTATATTCTATATTCTTTATATTCCCTGTGTCGTGTATATTCTATATTCTCTATATTCCCTGTGCTGTGTATATTCTAGATTCGATGTATTCTCTATATTCCTTGTGTTGTGTATATTCTATATTCTCTATATTCCCTGTGTGGTGTGTATTCTATATTCCCTGTGTTGTGTATATTCTATATTCTCTATATTCCGTGTTGTGTAGATTCTATATTCTTTAGATTCTAAATATTCTCTATATTCCCTGTGCTGTGTATATTCTATATTCTCTATATTCTATATATTCCCTGTGTTGTGCATATTCTACATTCAATGTATTCTCTATATTCCTTGTGTTGTGTATATTCTATATTCTCTATATTCCCTGTGTGGTGTGTATTCTATATTCTCTATATTCCCTGTGTTGTGTATATTATATATTCTCTATATTCTATATATTCACTGTGTTGTGCATATTCTATATTCGATGTATTCTCTATATTCCTTGTGTTGTGTATATGCTATATTCTCTATATTCCCTGTGTTGAGTATATTCTATATTCCCTGTGTTGTGTATATTCTATATTCTCTATTTTCTATATATTCTCTATAGTCCCTGTGTTGTGTATATTCTATATTCTCTAGATTCTCTATATTCCATATATTCCCTGTGTTGTGCATATTCTATATTCTATATATTCTCTATATTCCTTTTGTTGTGTATATTCTATATTCCCTATATTCCGTGTTGTGTATATTCTGTATTCTTTAGATTCTATATATTCTCTATATTTCCTGTGTTGTGTATATTCTATATTCTCTACATTCTATATATTACCTGTGTCGTGCATATTCTATATTCGATGCATTCTCTATATTCCTTGTGTTGTGTATATTCTATATTCTTTAGATTCTATATATTCTCTATATTTCCTGTGTTGTGTAGATTCTATATTTTCTATATTCCATATATTCCCTGTGTTGTGCATATTCTATATTCGCTGCATTCTCTAAAGTCCTTGTGTTGTGTATATTCTATATTCTCTATATTCCTTGTGTTGTGTATATTCTATATTCTCTATATTCCCTGTGTTGTGTATATTCTATATTCTCTATATTCCGTGTTGTGTATATTCAATATACTCTAGATTCTATATATTCTCTATATTTCCTGTGTTGTGTATATTCTATATTCTTTATATTCCCTGTGTCGTGTACATTCTATATTCTCTATATTCCCTGTGTTGTGTATATTCTATATTCGCTATATTCCCCGTGTTGTGTATATTCTATATTCTCTATATTCCGTGTTGTGTATATTCTATATTCTTTAGATTCTATATATTCTCTATATTCACTATGTTGTGTATACTCTATATTCTCTATATTCTATATATTCCCTGTGTTGTGCAGAATCTATATTCCCTGTGTTGTGTATATTCTATGTTCTCTATATTCCCTGTGTTGAGCATATTCTATATTCCCTGTGTTGTGTATATTCTATATTCTCTATATTCCCTGTGTTGTGTATATTCTATATTCTCTATATTCTATATATTCCCTGTGTTGTGCATATTCTATATTCGATGCATTCTCTATATTCGTTGTGTTGTGTATATTCTGTATTCTCTATATTCCCTGTGTTGTGTATATTGTATATTCTCTATATTCCGTGTTGTGTATTTTCTATATTCTCTATATTCTCTATAGTCCCTGTGTTGTGTATATTCTATATTCTTTATATTCTGTGTTGTGTATTTTCTATATTCTCTAGATTCTATATATTCTCTATAGTCCCTGTGTTGTGTATATTCTATATTCTTTATATTCCCTGTGTCGTGTATATTCTATATTCTCTATATTCCCTGTGCTGTGTATATTCTAGATTCGATGTATTCTCTATATTCCTTGTGTTGTGTATATTCTATATTCTCTATATTCCCTGTGTGGTGTGTATTCTATATTCCCTGTGTTGTGTATATTCTATATTCTCTATATTCCGTGTTGTGTAGATTCTATATTCTTTAGATTCTAAATATTCTCTATATTCCCTGTGCTGTGTATATTCTATATTCTCTATATTCTATATATTCCCTGTGTTGTGCATATTCTACATTCAATGTATTCTCTATATTCCTTGTGTTGTGTATATTCTATATTCTCTATATTCCCTGTGTGGTGTGTATTCTATATTCTCTATATTCCCTGTGTTGTGTATATTCTATATTTTCTATATTTTCTATATATTCCCTGTGTTGTGCATACTCTATATTCTATATATACTCTATATTCCTTGTGCTGTGTATATTCTATATTCTCTATATTCCCTGTGTTGCGTATATTCTATATTCAATGTTGTGCATATTCTATATTCTTTAGAGTCCATATATTCCTTGTGTTGTGTATATTCTATATTCTTTAGATTCTATATATTCTCTATATTCCCTGTGTTGTGTATATTCTATATTCTCTATATTCTATATATTCCCTGTGTTGTGCATATTCTATATTCGATGTATTCTCTATATTCCTTGTGTTGTTTATATTCTATATTCTCTATATTCCCTGTGTTGAGTATATTCTATATTCCCTGTGTTGTGTATATTCTATATTCTCTATTTTCTATATATTCGCTATAGTCCCCGTGTTGTGTATATTCTATATTCTCTAGATTCTCTATATTCTATATATTCCCTGTGTTGTGCAGATTCTATATTCTATATATTCTCTATATCCCTTTTGTTGTGTATATTCTATATTCTCTATATTCTGTGTTGTGTATATTCTATATTCCCTATATTCCGCGTTGTGTATATTCTATATTCTTTAGATTCTATATATTCTCTATATTTCCTGTGTTGTGTATATTCTATATTCTCTATATTCTATATATTACCTGTGTTGTGCATATTCTACATTCGATGTATTCTCTATATTCCTTGTGTTGTGTATATTCTATGTTCTCTATATTCCCTGTGTTGTGTATATTCTAGATTCGATGTATTCTCTATATTCCTTGTGTTGTGTATATTTTATATTCTCTATATTCCCTGTGTTGTGTGTATTCTATATTCTCTATATTCCCTGTGTTGTGTATATTCTATATTATCTATATTCCGTGTTGTGTATATTCTATATTCTTTAGATTCTATATATTCTCTATATTCCCTGTGTTGTGTATATTCTATATTCTCTATATTCCGTGTTGTGTGTATTCTATATTCTCTATATTCCCTGTGTTGTGTATATTCTAGATTCGATGTATTCTCTATATTCCTTGTGTTGTGTATATTTTACATTCTCTATATGTTCCCTGTGTTGTGTGTATTCTATATTCTCTATAGTCCCTGTGTTGTGTATATTCTATATTCTCTAGATTCTCTATATTCTATATATTCCCTGTGTTTTGCATATTCTATATATTCTCTATATTCCTTGTGTTGTGTATATTCTATATTCTCTATATTCCCTGTGTTGTGTATATTCTATATTCCCCATATTCCATGTTGTGTATATGCTATATTCTTTAGATTCTATATATTCTCTACATTTCCTGTGTTGTGTATATTCTATATTCTCTATATTCCGTGCTGTGTATATTCTATATTCTTTAGATTCTATATATTCTCTATATTTCCTGTGTTGTGTATATTCTATATTCTCTATATTCCCTGTGTTGTGTATATTCTAGATTCGATGTATTCTCTATATTCCTTGTGTTGTGTATATTTTACATTCTCTATATGTTCCCTGTGTTGTGTGTATTCTATATTCTCTATAGTCCCTGTGTTGTGTATATTCTATATTCTCTAGATTCTCTATATTCTATATATTCCCTGTGTTTTGCATATTCTATATATTCTCTATATTCCTTGTGTTGTGTATATTCTATATATTCCCTGTGTTGTGTATATTCTATATTCCCCATATTCCGTGTTGTGTATATGCTATATTCTTTAGATTCTATATATTCTCTACATTTCCTGTGTTGTGTATATTCTATATTCTCTATATTCCGTGCTGTGTATATTCTATATTCTCTAGATTCTATATATTCTCTATATTCCCTGTGTTGTGTATATTAGATATTCTTTATATTCCCTGTGTCGCGTATATTCTATATTCTCTATATTTCCTGTGTTGTGCATATTCTAGATCAATGGATTCTCTATATTCCTTGTGTCGTGTATACTCTATAGATTCTATATATTCTCTATATTCCGTGCTGTGTATATTCTATATGTTCCCTGTGTTGTGCATATTCTATATTCTTTATATTCCATGTGTTGTGTATATTCTATATGTTCCCTGTGTTGTGTATGTTCTATATTCTCTATATTCTATATGTTCCCTGTGTTGTGTATGTTCTATATTCGATGCATTCTCTAAAGTCCTTGTGTTGTGTATATTCTATATTCTCTATATCCCATGTGTTGTGTGTATTCTATATTCTTTATATTCCCTGTGTTGTGCATATTCTATATTCGATGCATTCTCTAAAGTCCTTGTGTTGTGTATATTCTATATTCTCTATTTTCTATATATTCGCTATAGTCCCTGTGTTGTGTATATTCTATATTCTCTATTTTCTATATATTCGCTATAGTCCCTGTGTTGTGTATATTCTATATTCTCTATATTCCGTGTTGTGTATATTCTATATTCTCTAGATTCTCTATATTCTCTATGTTCCCTGTGTTGTGTATATTCTATATTCTCTATATTCCCTGTGTTGTGTATATTCTATATTCTCTATATTCCGTGTTGTGTATATTCTATATTCTCTAGATTCTCTATATTCTCTATGTTCCCTGTGTTGTGTATATTCTATATTCTCTATATTCCCTGTGTTGTGTATATTCTATATTCTCTATATTCCGTGTTGTGTATATTCTATATTCTCTAGATTCTCTATATTCTCTATGTTCCCTGTGTTGTGTATATTCTATATTCTCCATATTCCCTGTGTTGTGTATATTCTATATTCTCTATATTCCGTGTTGTGTATATTCTATATTCTCTAGATTCTCTATATTCTCTATGTTCCCCGTGTTGTGTATATTCTATATTCTCTATATTCCCTGTGTTGCGTATATTCTATATTCTCTATGTTCCCTGTGTTGTGTATATTCTATATTCTCTATATTCCCTGTGTCGTGTATATTCTATATTCTTTAGATTCTCTATATTCTCCATATTCCCTGTGTTGTGTATATTCTATATTCTCTATATTCCGTGTTGTGTATATTCTATATTCTTTAGATTCTCTATATTCTCCATATTCCCTGTGTTGTGTATATTCTATATTCTCTATATTCCGTGTTGTGTATATTCTATATTCTTTAGATTCTCTATATTCTCCATATTCCCTGTGTTGTGTATATTCTATATTCTCTATAGTCCCTGTGTTGTGTATATTCTATATTCTCTATATTCCCTGTGTCGTGTATATTCTATATTCTTTAGATTCTCTATATTCTCCATATTCCCTGTGTTGTGTATATTCTATATTCTCTATAGTCCCTGTGTTGTGTATATTCTATATTCTCTATATTCCCTGTGTCGTGTATATTCTATATTCTTTAGATTCTCTATATTCTCCATATTCCCTGTGTTGTGTATATTCTATATTCTCTATATTCCGTGTTGTGTATATTCTATATTCTTTAGATTCTCTATATTCTCCATATTCCCTGTGTTGTGTATATTCTATATTCTCTATAGTCCCTGTGTTGTGTATATTCTATATTCTCTATATTCCCTGTGTTGTGTATATTCTATATTCTCTATATTCCCTGTGTTGTGTATATTCTATATTCTCTATGTTCCCTGTGTTGTGTATATTCTATATTCTCTATATTCTGTGTTGTGTATATTCTATATTCTTTAGATTCTCTATATTCTCCATATTCCCTGTGTTGTGTATATTCTATATTCTCCATATTCCCTGTGTTGTGTATATTCTATATTCTCTATATTCTGTGTTGTGTATATTGTCTATATGTTGTATTCTCTCTATGCTACATATGCTATACATTCCATACTGTGTGCCGCGCGGGGTGCGGGCTGGCTGTGACGCAGCCGCTGCGCAGGCTGACGGTGATTGGCCGCCGCCCGGGACGGGGATCCCGCTATAAAAGCTGCTCCGGCAAAGCGGCTCAGCGCCTTCCGCAGCCGGGCGGCCGAGGCGGGCTGCCGGGGCGCGTGCCCGAGCCGGGGCCGCGCGTGGCCGAGCCAGCGCCGCGCGTGTCCGAGCCAGCGCCGCGCGTGCCCGAGAGCGCTGGGATGTGAGGGGAGCGGCTGCTCGGGACATTACGGTAAGATCGCGGCACGTGGGACCGGGGGCGGGAGCAGGGATCAGGAACTGGGATCCAGGGATCAGGAACTGGGATCCAGGGGCAAGGACTGGGATCCAGGGGCAAGGACTGGGATCCAGGGGCAAAGGACTGGGATCCAGGGGCAAGGACTGGGATCCAGGGGCAAAGGACTGGGATCCAGGGATCAAGGACTGGGATCCAGGGATCAGGAACTGGGATCCAGGGATCAGGGACTGGGATCCAGGGGCAAGGACTGGGATCCAGGGATCAGGAACTGGGATCCAGGGATCAGGAACTGGGATCCAGGGATCAAGGACTGGGATCCAGGGATCAAGGACTGGGATCCAGGGATCAGGAACTGGGATCCAGGGATCAGGGACTGGGATCCAGGGGCAAGGACTGGGATCCAGGGATCAGGAACTGGGATCCAGGGATCAGGAACTGGGATCCAGGGATCAAGGACTGGGATCCAGGGATCAAGGACTGGGATCCAGGGATCAGGAACTGGGATCCAGGGATCAGGGACTGGGATCCAGGGGCAAGGACTGGGATCCAGGGGCAAGGACTGGGATCCAGGGGCAAAGGACTGGGATCCAGGGATCAGGGACTGGGATCCAGGGGCAAGGACTGGGATCTAGGGGCAAGGACTGGGATCCAGGGGCAAAGGACTGGGATCCAGGGATCAGGAACTGGGATCCAGGGGCAAAGGACTGGGATCCAGGGATCAGGAACTGGGATCCAGGGATCAAGGACTGGGATCCAGGGGCAAGGACTGGGATCCAGGGGCAAAGGACTGGGATCCAGGGATCAGGAACTGGGATCCAGGGATCAGGGACTGGGATCCAGGGGCAAGGACTGGGATCCAGGGAGCAAGAACTGGGATCCAGGGATCAGGGACTGGGATCCAGGGGCAAGGACTGGGATCCAGGGATCAGGAACTGGGATCCAGGGGCAAAGGACTGGGATCCAGGGATCAGGAACTGGGATCCAGGGGCAAAGGACTGGGATCCAGGAATCAGGGACTGGGATCCAGGGGCAAGGACTGGGATCCAGGGAGCAAGGACTGGGATCCAGGGGCAAGGACTGGGATCCAGGGATCAAGGACTGGGATCCAGGGAGCAAGGACTGGGATCCAGGGGCAAGGACTGGGATCCAGGGATCAAGGACTGGGATCCAGGGATCAAGGACTGGGATCCAGGGGCAAAGGACTGGGATCCAGGGATCAAGGACTGGGATCCAGGGATCAGGAACTGGGATCCAGGGGCAAAGGACTGGGATCCAGGGATCAGGAACTGGGATCCAGGGGCAAGTGGCTGGGATCCAGGGATCAGGAACTGGGATCCAGGGATCAAGGACTGGGATCCAGGGGCAAAGGACTGGGATCCAGGGATCAGGAACTGAGATCCAGGGGCAAAGGACTGGGATCCAGGGATCAGGAACTGGGATCCAGGGGCAAGGACTGGGATCCAGGGATCAGGAACTATGATCCAGGGGCAAAGGACTGGGATCCAGGGGCAAGGGACTGGGATCCAGGGATCAGGAACTGGGATCCAGGGGCAAGTGGCTGGGATCCAGGGATCAAGGACTGGGATCCAGGGATCAGGAACTGGGATCCAGGGATCAAGAACTGGGATCCAGGGGCAAGTGGCTGGGATCCAGGGATCAGGAACTGGGATCCAGGGATCAGGAACTGGGATCCAGGGGCAAGTGGCTGGGATCCAGGGGCAAGGGACTGGGATCCAGGGATAAGGAACTGGGATCCAGGAGCAAGGACTGGGATCCAGGGATCAAGGACTGGGATCTAGTGATCAGGAACGGGGATCCAGGGGCAAGGACGGGGATCCAGGGATCAAGGACTGGGATCCAGGGATAAGGAATGGGGATCCAGGGGCAAGGACTGGGATCCAGGGATCAAGGACTGGGATCCAGGGATCAGGAACTGGGATCCAGGGGCAAGTGGCTGGGATCCAGGGACCAAGGACTGGGATCCAGGGATCAGGAACTGGGATCCAGGGGCGAGTGGCTGGGATCCAGGGATCAGGAACTGGGATCCAGGGGCAAGTAGCTGGGATCCAGGGATCAAGGACTGGGATCCAGAGATCAAGGACTGGGATCCAGGGATCAGGAACTGGGATCCAGGGGCAAGTGGCTGGGATCCAGGGGCAAGGGACTGGGATCCAGTGATCAGGAACGGGGATCCAGGGACAAGGACAGGGATCAAGAACTGGGATCCAGGGATCAGGAACTGGGATCCAGGGGCAAGTGGCTGGGATCCAGGGATCAAGGACTGGGATCCAGGAATCAGGAACTGGGATCCAGGGATCAGGAACTGGGATCCAGGGGCAAGTGGCTGGGATCCAGGGATCAAGGACTGGGATCCAGGGATCAGGAACTGGGATCCAGGGATCAGGAACTGGGATCCAGGGGCAAGTGGCCGGGATCCAGGGGCAAGGGACTGGGATCCAGCGATCAGGAACTGGGATCCAGGGATCAAGGACTGGGATCCAGTGATCAGGAACGGGGATCCAGGGATCAAGGACTGGGATCCAGTGATCAGGAACGGGGATCCAGGGATCAAGGACTGGGATCCAGGGATCAAGGACTGGGATCCAGGGATCAAGGACTGGGATCCAGTGATCAAGGACTGGGATCCAGGGATCAGGAACTGGGATCCAGGGGCAAGTGGCTGGGATCCAGGGATCAAGGACTGGGATCCAGGGATCAAGGACTGGGATCCAGGGATCAGGAACTAGGATCCAGAGGCAAGCGACTGGGATCCGGGACAGCCGGAGAGGGATGATTGTGGTCAGAGTTGGGGATGTAGGGAGGGATGGATTGGATGTGGGATGTGGGTTCACTGGTCTGGAATGGGATTGGGGTGTTGATTGATCCCGATTGGGATCCGCACGGACTCGGCTTCATGTCCGGAGTGAATCCCTGGCTGGATCCCCACACATTCCAACTTCATGATCAGGATCTGTCCCGGCTCTGGGCTGGGAACCCCGGGCAGGGATTTCCCGGCTCAATATCCCAATATCACCGCTACTGCTGGAAATGAGGAAGAGGATATAGGGATAGAGCCCGTCTTGGTGTGGGGTGGTTGTGGGGTGAGGTTTGTGTGGGAGGATAGTGATGGGGATGTGTGGGGGAGTGGAGCTGGTTTGGGGGTGTCTTGTTCAGTTGAACACTGTTTTGGGTGCGAGAGTTTGGAACCATCAAGGTGATGTGGGGATTGACAGTAATGTGGGGATTGACAGTAATGTGGGGATTGACAGTAATGTGGGGATTGTCAGTAATGTGGGGATTGTCAGTAATGTGGGGATTGACAGTAATGTGGGGATTGTCAGTAATGTGGGGATTGTCAGTAATGTGGGGATTGACAGTAATGTGGGGATTGACAGTAATGTGGGGATTGTCAGTAATGTGGGGATTGTCAGTAATGTGGGGATTGACAGTAATGTGGGGATTGACAGTAATGTGGGGATTGACAGTAATGTGGGGATTGACAGTAATGTGGGGATTGTCAGTAATGTGGGGATTGACAGTAATGTGGGGATTGACAGTAATGTGGGGATTGACAGTAATGTGGGGATTGTCAGTAATGTGGGGATTGACAGTAATGTGGGGATGGACAGTAATGTGGGGATTGACAGTAATACGGGTTTCCCCAATCCCGGGGTGTGCGGATCTCACACAGATGCCGCACAGCTCCTGGACTGGGAACGGAGAGCGAGGAATTCATCCAACCGGATAGAAGCTAACCCCGGGCCTCTGGGGGGAGTCAGGGGCGTGCATGGGGCAGGCAGGAGTGGAGGGTTTTGACTGAGTCCCTGGCAGTGCCTCTCGCTGACCCTCAGCTGTGCTGCCCAAAATAAACCCCTCGGCCCAATGCCCAGAAACTTCCACAGCGGAGGCAGAACAGCAAGCTCTCATTGGGAATACTGGAGACCCTACAGCCCCTCAGATACTATCCCTCACTGTGATTACATAGACAATGCCTACATTCCACAAATACCTTCACCATCAGGACTTTTTCTAATATTGGGCGAGGATCAAAATCTGCAAGAACGATGAAAATTCTCCAACTCTGCTTCCGAATATTGCATTGTGACCCTCGATATTTCACAGAGGAATTCACTTTCACATTTAAACATTAGAACCTCCGACAGTGCAGCACACCCTCAGTACTGACCCTCTGACAGTGCAGCGCTCCCTCAGTACTGACCCTCTGACAGTGCGGCACTCCCTCAGTACTGACCCTCTGACGGGGCAGCACTCCCTCAGTACTGACCCTCTGACAGTGCGGCACTCCCTCAGTAATGACCCTCTGATAGTGCAGCACTCCCTCAGGACTGACCCTCTGACAGTGCAGCGCTCTCTCAGTACTGACCCTCTGACAGTGCAGCACTCCCTCAGTACTGACCCTCTGACAGTGCAGCACTCCCTCAGTACTGACCCTCTGACAGTGTGGCACTCCCTCAGTACTGACCCTCTGACAGTGCGGCACTCCCTCAGTACTGACCCTCTGACAGTGCGGCACTCCCTCAGTACTGACCCTCTGACAGTGCGGCACTCCCTCAGTACTGACCCTCTGACAGTGCGGCACTCTCTCAGTACTGACCCTCTGACAGTGCAGCACTCTCTCAGTACTGACCCTCTGACAGTGCGGCACTCCCTCAGTACTGACCCTCTGACAGTGCGGCACTCCCTCAGTACTGACCCTCTGACAGTGCGGCACTCTCTCAGTACTGACCCTCTGACAGTGCAGCACTCTCTCAGTACTGACCCTCTGACAGTGCGGCACTCCCTCAGTACTGACCCTCTGACAGTGCAGCACCCCCTCAGTGCTGATCTGGGAGGGTCAGACAGGATTGCACTCTCTGGAGGGTGGATTGGGAGGGATGTAGATGGAGCTTTTGAAACACATCAGAGAGAAAGCCGGTGTTTGTGGGCTGTGATGGAGGGAGTTTGGATGGGGAGGGGGTCTGAGTGGGGAGGGGGTTTGGGAGTGGGTTTGGGTGGGGAGGGGATTTAGGGAGAGGGGTTTTGGGTCGGGAGGGGGTTTGGTGGGGTGGTGGGAGGGGGGCTTGTGTGCGGAGGGGGGTTGCGGGGAGGGAGTTTGGGGTTGGGGAGGGTTTGGTGAGGTTTGGGGGAGGGGGTTTGGGTGGGGAGGGGGTTTGGGTGGGGAGGGGGTTTGGGTCAGGAGGGCGTTTGGTGGGGTTTGTGTGCGGAGGGGGGTTGGGGGGAGGGGGTTTGGGGTTGGGGAGGATTGGGTGGGGAGGGGGTTTGGGTGGGGAGGGGATTTAGGGGGAGGGGGTTTGGGTCAGGAGGGCGTTTGGTGGGGTTTGTGTGCGGAGGGGGGTTGGGGGAGGGGGTTTAGGGGGAGGGGGTTGGGGGGAGGGTTTGTGGGGGGGGGGGGTTGGGGTTTGTGTGGGGAGGGGGTTTGGGGTTGGGGGGGTTTGTGGGGACGGGGTTTGGGGTTGGGGGGGTTTGTGGGGAGGGGGTTTAGGGGTGGGGGGTTTGGGGGGAGGGTTTGTGGGGTGGGGTGTTTGGGGGTGGGGGGAGGGGGTTTGGGGGTGGGGGGGTTGGGGTTTGTGTGGGGAGGGGGTTTGGGGTTGGGGGGGTTTGTGGGTTAAGAGCAGGCTGCTGTCTGGGTTAATTGAGCTGTTGCCGGGAGCTGGAGCCGGGCTGAGTTGCGGAGGTTGGAGCGTCACCAGCTGCTGATGCGGATCCGCGCCGCCTCCACTCAAAGTGCGTCAAGAAACTGCGTAAAGCAGGAAAAAGGCGTCAGTCCCCAGGACCTTGGCTGCAGACTGATTACTGTGAGAGTGCGGGTAACAGTCTACAGTCATGGCTACTGGGGGCTGACACAGGCTGCTCACACCCACAGGCTGCTCACACCCACAGGCTGCTCACACTCACCCAGGCTGCTCACACTCACCCCGGCTGCTCACACTCACCCCGGCTGCTCACACTCACCCAGACTGATTACTGTGAGAGTGCGGGTAACAGTCTACAGTCATGGCTACTGGGGGCTGACACAGGCTGCTCACACCCACAGGCTGCTCACACTCACCCCGGCTGCTCACACTCACCCCGGCTGCTCACACTCACTCAGACTGATTACTGTGAGAGTGCGGGTAACAGTCTACAGTCATGGCTACTGGGGGCTGACACAGGCTGCTCACACCCACAGGCTGCTCACACTCACCCCGGCTGCTCACACTCACCCCGGCTGCTCACACTCACTCAGACTGATTACTGTGAGAGTGCGGGTAACAGTCTACAGTCATGGCTACTGGGGGCTGACACAGGCTGCTCACACCCACAGGCTGCTCACACCCACAGGCTGCTCACACTCACCCAGGCTGCTCACACTCACCCAGGCTGCTCACACCCACCCAGCTGTCAGACTCACCCGGGCTGCTCACACTCACCCAGGCTGCTCACACTCACCCAGGCTGCTCACACCCACAGGCTGCTCACACTCACCCAGGCTGCTCACACTCACTCAGACTGATTACTGTGAGAGTGCGGGTAACAGTCTACAGTCATGGCTACTGGGGGCTGACACAGGCTGCTCACACCCACAGGCTGCTCACTCACCCAGGCTGCTCACACTCACCCCGGCTGCTCACACTCACCCCGGCTGCTCACACTCACCCAGGCTGCTCACACTCACCCCAACTGCTCACACTCACCCAGGCTGATTACTGTGAGAGTGCGGGTAACAGTCTACAGTCATGGCTACTGGGGGCTGACACAGGCTGCTCACACCCACAGGCTGCTCACACCCACAGGCTGCTCACACTCACCCAGGCTGCTCACACTCACCCAGGCTGATTACTGTGAGAGTGCGGGTAACAGTCTACAGTCATGGCTACTGGGGGCTGACACAGGCTGCTCACACCCACAGGCTGCTCACTCACCCAGGCTGCTCACACTCACCCCGGCTGCTCACACTCACCCCGGCTGCTCACACTCACCCAGGCTGCTCACACTCACCCCAACTGCTCACACTCACCCAGGCTGATTACTGTGAGAGTGCGGGTAACAGTCTACAGTCATGGCTACTGGGGGCTGACACAGGCTGCTCACACCCACAGGCTGCTCACACCCACAGGCTGCTCACACTCACCCCGGCTGCTCACACTCACCCCGGCTGCTCACACTCACCCCGGCTGCTCACACTCACCCCGGCTGCTCACACTCACCCAGGCTGCTCACACTCACCCCAACTGCTCACACTCACCCAGGCTGATTACTGTGAGAGTGCGGGTAACAGTCTACAGTCATGGCTACTGGGGGCTGACACAGGCTGCTCACACTCACCCAGGCTGCTCACACTCACCCAGGCTGCTCACACTCAGACTGATTACTGTGAGAGTGCGGGTAACAGTCTACAGTCATGGCTACTGGGGGCTGACACAGGCTGCTCACACCCACAGGCTGCTCACACCCACAGGCTGCTCACACTCACCCAGGCTGCTCACACTCACCCAGGCTGATTACTGTGAGAGTGCGGGTAACAGTCTACAGTCATGGCTACTGGGGGCTGACACAGGCTGCTCACACCCACAGGCTGCTCACTCACCCAGGCTGCTCACACTCACCCCGGCTGCTCACACTCACCCCGGCTGCTCACACTCACCCAGGCTGCTCACACTCACCCCAACTGCTCACACTCACCCAGGCTGATTACTGTGAGAGTGCGGGTAACAGTCTACAGTCATGGCTACTGGGGGCTGACACAGGCTGCTCACACCCACAGGCTGCTCACACCCACAGGCTGCTCACACTCACCCAGGCTGCTCACACTCACCCCGGCTGCTCACACTCACCCCGGCTGCTCACACTCACCCAGACTGATTACTGTGAGAGTGCGGGTAACAGTCTACAGTCATGGCTACTGGGGGCTGACACAGGCTGCTCACACCCACAGGCTGCTCACACTCACCCCGGCTGCTCACACTCACCCCGGCTGCTCACACTCACTCAGACTGATTACTGTGAGAGTGCGGGTAACAGTCTACAGTCATGGCTACTGGGGGCTGACACAGGCTGCTCACACCCACAGGCTGCTCACACTCACCCCGGCTGCTCACACTCACCCCGGCTGCTCACACTCACTCAGACTGATTACTGTGAGAGTGCGGGTAACAGTCTACAGTCATGGCTACTGGGGGCTGACACAGGCTGCTCACACCCACAGGCTGCTCACACCCACAGGCTGCTCACACTCACCCAGGCTGCTCACACTCACCCAGGCTGCTCACACCCACCCAGCTGTCAGACTCACCCGGGCTGCTCACACTCACCCAGGCTGCTCACACTCACCCAGGCTGCTCACACCCACAGGCTGCTCACACTCACCCAGGCTGCTCACACTCACTCAGACTGATTACTGTGAGAGTGCGGGTAACAGTCTACAGTCATGGCTACTGGGGGCTGACACAGGCTGCTCACACCCACAGGCTGCTCACTCACCCAGGCTGCTCACACTCACCCCGGCTGCTCACACTCACCCCGGCTGCTCACACTCACCCAGGCTGCTCACACTCACCCCAACTGCTCACACTCACCCAGGCTGATTACTGTGAGAGTGCGGGTAACAGTCTACAGTCATGGCTACTGGGGGCTGACACAGGCTGCTCACACCCACAGGCTGCTCACACCCACAGGCTGCTCACACTCACCCAGGCTGCTCACACTCACCCAGGCTGATTACTGTGAGAGTGCGGGTAACAGTCTACAGTCATGGCTACTGGGGGCTGACACAGGCTGCTCACACCCACAGGCTGCTCACTCACCCAGGCTGCTCACACTCACCCCGGCTGCTCACACTCACCCCGGCTGCTCACACTCACCCAGGCTGCTCACACTCACCCCAACTGCTCACACTCACCCAGGCTGATTACTGTGAGAGTGCGGGTAACAGTCTACAGTCATGGCTACTGGGGGCTGACACAGGCTGCTCACACCCACAGGCTGCTCACACCCACAGGCTGCTCACACTCACCCCGGCTGCTCACACTCACCCCGGCTGCTCACACTCACCCCGGCTGCTCACACTCACCCCGGCTGCTCACACTCACCCCGGCTGCTCACACTCACCCAGGCTGCTCACACTCACCCCAACTGCTCACACTCACCCAGGCTGATTACTGTGAGAGTGCGGGTAACAGTCTACAGTCATGGCTACTGGGGGCTGACACAGGCTGCTCACACTCACCCAGGCTGCTCACACTCACCCAGGCTGCTCACACTCAGACTGATTACTGTGAGAGTGCGGGTAACAGTCTACAGTCATGGCTACTGGGGGCTGACACAGGCTGCTCACACCCACAGGCTGCTCACACCCACAGGCTGCTCACACTCACCCAGGCTGCTCACACTCACCCAGGCTGATTACTGTGAGAGTGCGGGTAACAGTCTACAGTCATGGCTACTGGGGGCTGACACAGGCTGCTCACACCCACAGGCTGCTCACTCACCCAGGCTGCTCACACTCACCCCGGCTGCTCACACTCACCCCGGCTGCTCACACTCACCCAGGCTGCTCACACTCACCCCAACTGCTCACACTCACCCAGGCTGATTACTGTGAGAGTGCGGGTAACAGTCTACAGTCATGGCTACTGGGGGCTGACACAGGCTGCTCACACCCACAGGCTGCTCACACCCACAGGCTGCTCACACTCACCCCGGCTGCTCACACTCACCCCGGCTGCTCACACTCACCCCGGCTGCTCACACTCACCCCGGCTGCTCACACTCACCCCAACTGCTCACACTCACCCAGGCTGATTACTGTGAGAGTGCGGGTAACAGTCTACAGTCATGGCTACTGGGGGCTGACACAGGCTGCTCACACTCACCCAGGCTGCTCACACTCACCCAGGCTGCTCACACTCACCCCGGCTGCTCACACTCACCCAGGCTGCTCACACCCACCCAGCTGTCAGACTCACCCGGGCTGCTCACACTCACCCAGGCTGCTCACACTCACCCAGGCTGCTCACACCCACAGGCTGCTCACACTCACCCAGGCTGCTCACGCTCAGCCAGGCTGCTCACACTCACTCAGACTGATTACTGTGAGAGCGCGGGTAACAGTCTACAGTCATGGCTACTGGGGGCTGACACAGGCTGCTCACACTCACCCAGGCTGCTCACACTCACCCAGGCTGCTCACACTCACCCAGGCTGCTCACACTCACCCCGGCTGCTCACACTCACCCCGGCTGCTCACACTCACCCAGGCTGATTAGTGTGAGAGTGCGGGTAACAGTCTACAGTCATGGCTACTGGGGGCTGACACAGGCTGCTCACACCCACAGGCTGCTCACACTCACCCCGGCTGCTCACACTCACCCCGGCTGCTCACACTCACCCAGCTGTCAGACTCACCCGGGCTGCTCACACTCACCCAGGCTGCTCACACTCACCCAGGCTGCTCACACTCACCCAGGCTGCTCACACCCACAGGCTGCTCACACTCACCCAGGCTGCTCACACTCACTCAGACTGATTACTGTGAGAGTGCGGGTAACAGTCTACAGTCATGGCTACTGGGGGCTGACACAGGCTGCTCACACCCACAGGCTGCTCACACTCACCCCGGCTGCTCACACTCACCCAGGCTGATTAGTGTGAGTGTGCGGGTAACAGCCTACAGTCATGGCTACTGGGGGCTGACACAGGCTGCTCACACCCACAGGCTGCTCACACCCACACAGGATGCTCACACTCACAGGCTGCTCACACTCACCCAGGCTGCTCACACTCACAGGCTGCTCACACTCACCCAGGCTGCTCACACCCACAGGCTGCTCACACTCACCCAGGCTGCTCACACTCACCCCGGCTGCTCACACTCACCCCGGCTGCTCACACTCACCCAGGCTGATTAGTGTGAGAGTGCGGGTAACAGTCTACTGTCATGGCTACTGGGGGCTGACACAGGCTGCTCACACCCACAGGCTGCTCACACTCACCCTGGCTGCTCACACCCAGGCTGCTCACACCCACCCAGCTGTCAGACTCACCCGGGCTGCTCACACTCACCCAGGCTGCTCACACTCACCCAGGCTGCTCACACCCACAGGCTGCTCACACTCACCCAGGCTGCTCACACTCAGCCAGGCTGCTCACACTCACCCAGACTGATTACTTTGAGAGTGCGGGTAACAGTCTACATTCATGGCTACTGGGGGCTGACACAGGCTGCTCACACCCACAGGCTTCTCACACTCACCCAGCTGTCAGACTCACCCAGGCTGCTCACACTCACCCCGGCTGCTCACACTCACCCCGGCTGCTCACACTCACCCCGGCTGCTCACACTCACCCCGGCTGCTCACACTCACCCCGGCTGCTCACACTCACCCCGGCTGCTCACACTCACCCAGGCTGCTCACACTCACCCAGGCTGATTACTGTGAGAGTGCGGGTAACAGTCTACAGTCATGGCTACTGGGGGCTGACACAGGCTGCTCACACCCACAGGCTGCTCACACCCACAGGCTGCTCACACCCACCCAGGCTGCTCACACTCACCAAGACTGATTCGTGTGAGAGTGTGGGTGACAGTCTACAGTCATGGATACTGCGGGCTGACACAGGCTGCTCACACTCACAAAGCTGCTCACACTTACCAAGGCTGCTCACACTCACCCAGGCTACTCACACCCACCCAGACTGATTACTGTGAGAGTGCGGGTAACAGTCTAAAGTCATGGCTACTGGGGGCTGACACAGGCTGCTCACACCCACAGGCTGCTCACATTCACCCAGGCTGTTCACACTCACCCAGGCCACGCACACTCACCTGGCTGCTCACACTCACTCAGACTGATTACTGTGAGAGTGCGGGTAACAGTCTCTAGTCATGGCTACTGGGGGCTGTCGCAGGCTGCTCACACTTGCCCAGGCTGCTCACACTCGCCCAGGCTGCTCACACTCGCCCAAGCTGCTCACTCTTGCCCAGGCTGCTCACACTCAGCCAGGCTGCTCACACTCAGCCAGGCTGCTCACACTCAGCCAGGCTGATTACTGTGAGAGTGCGGGTAACAGTCTACAGTCATGGCTACTGGGGGCTGACACAGGCTGCTCACACCCACAGGCTGCTCACATTCACCCAGGCTGTTCACACTCATCCAGGCCACGCACACTCACCTGGCTGCTCACACTCACTCAGACTGATTACTGTGAGAGTGCGGGTAACAGTCTATAGTCATGGCTACTGGGGGCTGACACAGGCTGCTCACACCCACAGGCTGCTCACACCCACAGGCTGCTCACACCCACAGGCTGCTCACACCCACAGGCTGCTCACACTCACCCAGCTGCTCACACTCACCCCGGCTGCTCACACTCACCTAGGCTGCTCACACTCACCCCGGCTGCTCACACACACACAGGCTGATTACTGTGAGAGTGCGGGTAACAGTCTATAGTCATGGCTACTGGGGGCTGACATAGGCTGCTCACACTCGCCCATGCTGCTCACACTCGCCCAGGCTGCTCACACTCATACCCAGGCTTCTCACACTCACCAACAGGCTGCTCACAGCGTCTTTATGTAGTCCAGGCCGATTAAAATGTTTTTGTATTTTAGCTTGAGTTTTCCTTATTCCCAAATGACCTCCCACTGGGACCTCATGTGCAACTCGCAACACCTCCTTTCTATACCCTACCAGCAATACTACTTGATGAACGTCTGCCCACTTTTCATCCACCTGCATATGTAAAGGTCTCCATTTTCTCATCAAGACATCACCATTGGGATCAGCATTTCCCACATCTACATCATGTACAGCTATTTTAGTACTTCCCAATTTATCTCCACAAACTTGCCCACGTGATATCAATAACTCTTTTTCAGGTCAGTCCGTTTTTCCTGTGGAAGGTAACTCAACAATTTATCCCAATTTTTAAGAACATCCTCATTTTCCAATTTAATTTGAGGTAGTCATCTGGATTTGGTTCGTCACTTTGAGTTAGAATTATTAAAACCTCCTCCTTCCATTTCAAAGTATCTTTTAAGCATATTCACATGGCACACTCGGTGAGTCTTCCTTCTATCTGGTGTTTTTACCACATAATTTGCCTTAATTTCCTTTCAATCTGATACGGTCCACAAAACCTAAAGGCTCCCCTACCACTGGTAACAACACTAAAACTTTTATCTCCACTGGCAAAACTACGAACTTTGGATTTCTTGTCCGCTACCGTTTCATCACATTTTGTGCAACTTTTAAATGTTGTCTAGCCAATTCACCTGCTCTATTTAATCATTCCCTGAAATTTGACACGTACTCCAATAATGTAAGTTCTGATTTCTCACTCACTAATTTTTCCTTAATCAATTTAAGTGGTCCTCTTATCTAATGACAAAAAGTTAGTTCAAAAGGACTAAATTTGGTAGACTCATTAGGTGCATCCCTAATTGCAAACAGTACGAATGGAATTCCTTTATCCCAATCCTCTGGATAATCTTGACGATACGCCCTCAACATTGTCTTTAATGTCTGATGCCACCTTTCTAACGCTCCCTGCGATTCTGGATGGTACGCAGTTGATTTAAATTGTTTTATTCCTAAGCTATCCATAACTTCTTTGAATAACCTCGAGGTAAAATTTGATCCTTGATCCATTGTATTTCTGTGGGTAGTCCATATCTAGTAAAGAATTTAAGTAACTCCTCCACAATCTTTTTAGCTGTAATATTACGTACTGGAATGGCCTCTGGAAACCTAGTAGACACATCCATTATCGTCAAAAGATATTGATTCCCACTTTTGTTTTAGGAAGCGGTCCTACACAATAAATTAGGACCCTTGTAAAAGGTTCCTCAAATGCTAGAATGGGTATTAAGGGCGCTAGTTTTATCACTGTTTGAGGTTTCCCTATCATTTGACATGTGTGACATGATCAACAAAATTTAACTGCATCTTTATGTAGTCCAGGCTAATAAAAATGTTTTTGGATTTTAGCTTGAGTTTTCCTTATTCCCAAATGACCTCCCGCTGGTACCTCGTGTGCAACTCGCAACACCTCCTTTCTATACCCTACCGGCAATACGACTTGATGAACTTCTGCCCACTTTTCATCCTCCTGCATATGTAAAGGTCTCCATTTTCTCATCAAGACATCACTTTTACGGTAATAACACTCTGGTATACTCTCAGATTCCTCTTCCGTGTATGCTTTCTGATACATCCATTTTAATTCTACATCTTTCTGTTGTAACTCCACCAATTTTCCTGAATTAAAAATATCCGCCTCATCCTCCACCTGTTCTTGTTCTTTTTAACCATCTGAACAAAAATCGTTTCTGATAATTGCATTTCAACTTCATCTTCACTCTTTGATTTCTCCTCTTGTTTTAACCTGTGACTTTGCGACCTTGTTACTACACAATCCGAAAAAATCCCAGGATATTCGTCCTTCAACAATTCAGTTGTCTGATTTTCAACTGGCTTATCAACCACAGTAGGCATCACTCCCACCTCCGATCCAGCTATACCATTATCTAGGATAAACTGTATTCCTGGACAAGATAGTTTATCTTTTACTCCTACTACCACTTCACCACTCTCCACTGGACTTTCCAACCTTACCTTATATAATGGAACACTACTCCTCTCACCCTGAATTCCACATATTACCACCTTTTAGAACATAGAACAATACAGCGCAGTACAGGCCCTTCAGCCCACAATGTTGCACCGAAACAAAAGCCATCTAACCTACACATAGGCTGTCAGGGAAGGACACAAGTGAAATGTGGAACTTGTTCAAGGAACAGGTGCTATGTGTCCTTGATATGTATGTCCCTGTCAGGCAGGGAAGAGATGGTCGAGTGAGGGAACCATGGTTGACAAGAGAGGTTGAATGTCTTGTTAAGAGGAAAAAGGTGACTTATGTAAGTCTGAGGAAACAAGGTTCAGACAGGGCATTGGAGGGATACAAGATAGCCAGGAGGGAACTGAAGAAAGGGATTAGGAGAGCTAAGAGAGGGCATGAACGATCTTTGGCGGGTAGGATCAAGGAAAACCCCAAGGCCTTTTACACATATGTGAGAAATATGAGAATGACTAGAGCGAGGGTAGGTCCGATCAAGGACAGTAGCGGGAGATTGTGTATTGAGTCTGAAGAGATAGGAGAGGTCTTGAACGAGTACTTTTCTTCTGTATTTACAAATGAGAGGGGCGATATTGTTGGAGAGGACAGTGTGAAACAGATTGGTAAGCTCGAGGAAACACTTGTTAGGAAGGAAGATGTGTTGGGCATTTTGAAAAACTTGAGGATAGACAAGTCCCCCGGGCCTGACGGGATATATCCAAGGATTCTATGGGAAGCAAGAGATGAAATTGCAGAGCCGTTGGCAATGATCTTTTCGTCCTCACTGTCAACAGGGGTGGTACCAGGGGATTGGAGAGTGGCGAATGTCGTGCCCCTGTTCAAAAAAGGAACTAGGGATAACCCTGGGAATTACAGGCCAGTTAGTCTTACTTCGGTGGTAGGCAAAGTAATGGAAAGGGTACTGAAGGATAGGATTTCTGAGCATCTGGAAAGACACTGCTTGATTAGGGATAGTCAGCACGGATTTGTGAGGGGTAGGTCTTGCCTTACAAATCTTATTGAATTCTTTGAGGAGGTGACCAAGCATGTGGATGAAGGTAAAGCAGTGGATGTAGTGTACATGGATTTTAGTAAGGCATTTGATAAAGTTCCCCATGGTAGGCTTATGCAGAAAGTAAGGAGGCATGGGATAGTGGGTAATTTGGCCAGTTGGATAACGAACTGGCTAACCGATAGAAGTCAGAGAGTGGTGGTGGATGGCAAATATTCAGCCTGGATCCCAGTTACCAGTGGCGTACCGCAGGGATCAGTTCTGGGTCCTCTGCAGTTTGTGATTTTCATTAATGACTTGGATGAGGGAGTTGAAGGATGGGTCAGTAAATTTGCAGACGATACGAAGATTGGTGGAGTTGTGGATAGTAAGGAGGGCCGTTGTCGGCTGCAAAGAGACATAGATAGGATGCAGAGCTGGGCTGAGAAGTGGCAGATGGAGTTTAACCCTGAAAAGTGTGAGGTTGTCCATTTTGGAAGGACAAATATGAATGCGGAATACAGGGTTAACGGTAGAGTTCTTGGCAATGTGGAGGAGCAGAGAGATCTTGGGATCTATGTTCATACATCTTTGAAAGTTGCCACTCAAGTGGATAGAGCTGTGAAGAAGGCCTATGGTGTGCTCGCGTTCATTAACAGAGGGATTGAATTTAAGAGCCGTGAGGTGATGATGCAGCTGTACAAAACTTTGGTAAGGCCACATTTGGAGTACTGTGTACAGTTCTGGTCGCCTCATTTTAGGAAGGATGTGGAAGCTCTGGAAAAGGTGCAAAGAAGATTTACCAGGATGTTGCCTGGAATGGAGAGTAGGTCTTATGAGGAAAGGTTGAGGGTGCTAGGCCTTTTCTCATTAGAGCGGAGAAGGATGAGGGGCGACTTGATAGAGGTTTATAAGATGATCAGGGGAATAGATAGAGTAGACAGTCAGAGACTTTTCCCCCGGGTGGAACAAACCATTACAAGGGGACATAAATTTAAGGTGAAAGGTGGAAGATATAGGAGGGATATCAGGGGTAGGTTCTTTACCTAGAGAGTAGTGGGGGCATGGAATGCACTGCCTGTGGAAGTAGTTGAGTCGGAAACATTAGGGACCTTCAAGCAGCTATTGGATAGGTACATGGATTACGGTAAAATGATATAGTGTAGATTTATTTGTTCTTAAGGGCAGCACGGTAGCATTGTGGATAGCACAATTGCTTCACAGCTCCATGGTCCCAGGTTCGATTCCGGCTTGGGTCATTGTCTGTGCGGAGTCTGCACGTCCTCCCCGTGTCTGCGTGGGTTTCCTCCGGGTGCTCCGGTTTCCTCCCACAGTCCAAAGATGTGCGGGTTAGGTGAATTGGCCGATGATAAATTGCCCTTAATGTCCAAATTGCCCTTGGTGTTGGGTGGAGGTGTTGAGTTTGGGTAGGGTGCTCTTTCCAAGAGCCGGTGCAGACTCAAAGGGCCGAATGGCCTCCTTCTGCACTGTAAATTCAATGATAATCTATGATTAATCTAGGACAAAGGTTCGGCACAACATCGTGGGCCAAAGGGCCTGTTCTGTGCTGTATTTTCTACACTATGCCATTATCATCCATATGTTTATCCAATAAACTTTTAAATGCCCTCAATGTTGGCGAGTTCACTACTGTAGCACGTAGGGCATTCCACGGCCTCACTACTCTTTGCGTAAAGAACCTACCTCTGACCTCTGTCCTACATCTATTACCACTCAGTTTAAAGCTATGTCCCCTCGTGCCAGCCATTTCCATCCGCGGGAGAAGGCTCTCACTGTCCACCCTATCCAACCCCCTGATCGTTTTGTATGCCTCTATTAAGTCTCCTCTTAACCTTCTTCTCTCCAACGAAAACAACCTCAAGTCCATCAGCCTTTCGTCATAAGATTTTCCCTCCATACCAGGCAACATCCTGGTAAATCTCCTCTGCACCCGCTCCAAAGCCTCCACGTCCTTCCTATAATGCGGTGACCAGAACTGTACGCAATACTCCAAATGCGGCCGTACCAGAGTTCTGTACAGATGCAACATGACCTCCTGACTCCGGAACTCAATCCCTCTACCAATAAAGGCCAACACTCCATAGGCCTTCTTCACAACCCTATCAACCTGGGTGGCAACTTTCAGGGATCTATGTTAATGGACACCTAGATCCCTCTGCTCATCCACACTTTCAAGAACTTTTCCATTAGCCAAATATTCCGCATTCCTGTTATTCCTTCCAAAGTGAATCACCTCACACTTCTCTACATTAAACTCCATTTGCCACCTCTCAGCCCAGCTCTGCAGCTTATCTATATCCCTCTGTAACCTGCTACATCCTTCCACACTATCGACAACACCACCGACTTTAGTATCGTCTACAAATTTACCCACCCACCCTTATGCGCCTTCCTCTAGGTCATTGATAAAAATGACAAACAGCAACGGCCCCAGAACAGATCCTTGTGGTACTCCACTTGTAACTGAACTCCATTCTGAACATTTCCCATCAACCACCACCCTCTGTCTTCTTTCAGCTAGCCAATTTCTGATCCACATCTCTAAATCACCCTCAATCCCCAGCCTCCGTATTTTCTGCAATAGCCTACCGTGGGGAACCTTATCAAACGCTTTGCTGAAATCCATATACACCACATCAACTGCTCTACGCTCGTCTACCTGTTCAGTCACCTTCTCAAAGAACTCGATAAGGTTTGTGAGGCATGACCTACCCTTCACAAAGCCATGCTGACTATCCCTGAGCATATTATTCCTATCTAGATGATTATAAATCTTGTCTCTTATAATCCCCTCCAAGACTTTACCCACTACAGACGTGAGGCTCACCGGTCTATAGTTGCCGGGGTTGTCTCTGCTCCCCTTTTTGAACAAAGGGACCACATTTGCTATCCTCCAGTCCTCTGGCACTATTCCTGTAGCCAATGATGACATAAAAATCAAAGCCAAAGGTCCAGCAATCTCTTCCCTGGCCTCCCAGAGAATCCTAGGATAAATCCCATCAGGTCCCGGGGACTTATCTATTTTCAGCCTGTCCAGAATTGCCAACACCTCTTCCCTACGTACCTCAATGCCATCTATTCTATTAGCCTGGGTCTCAGCATTCTCCTCCACAACATTATCTTTTTCCTGAGTGAATACCGACGAAAAATATTCATTTAGTATCTCGCCTATCTCTTCAGACTCCACACACAACTTCCCATCCCTGACCTTGACTGGTCCTACTCTTTCCCTAGTCATTCGCTTATTCCTGACATACCTATAGAAAGCTTTTGGGTTTTCCTTGATCCTTCCTGCCAAATAATTCTCATGTCCCCTCCTTGCTCATCTTAGCTCTCTCTTTAGATCCTTCCTCGCTACCTTGTAACTATCCACCGCCCCAACTGAAACTTCACACCTCATCTTCACATAGGCCTCCTTCTTCCTCTTAACAAGAGATTCCACTTCTTTGGTAAACCACGGTTCCCTCGCTCGACGCCTTCCTCCCTGCCTGACCGGTACATACTTATCAAGAACACGCAGTAGCTGATCCTTGAACAAGCTCCACTTATCCAGTGTGCCCAACACTTGCAGCCTACTTCTCCACCTTATCCCCCCAAGTCACGTCTAATGGCATCATAATTGCCCTTCCCCCAGCTATAACTCTTGCCCTGCGGTGTATACTTATCCCTTTCCATCATTAACGTAAACGTCACCGAATTGTGGTCACTGTCCCCAAAGTGCTCTCCTACCTCCAAATCCAACACCTGGCCTGGTTCATTACCCAAAACCAAATCCAACGTGGCTTCGCCTCTTGTTGGCCTGTCAACATATTGTGTCAGGAAACCCTCCTGCACACTGTACAAATAACGACCCATCTAATGTACTCGAACTATATCTTTTCCAGTCAATATTTGGAAAGTTAAAGTCTCCCATAATAACTACCCTGTTACTTTCGCTCTTATCCAGGATCATCCTCGCCATCCTTTCCTCTACATCCCTAGAACTATTTGGAGGCCTATAGAAGACTCCCAACAGTGTGACTTCTCCTTTCATGTTTCTAACCTCAGCCCATACTACCTCGGAAGATGAGTCCCCATCTAGCATCCTCTCCGCCACCGTAATACTGCTCTTGACTAGCAGCGCCTCACCTCCCCCTCTTTTGCCTCCTTCTCTGAGCTTACTAAAACACCTACACCCCGGAACCTGCAACATCCATTCCTGTCCCTGCTCTATCCATGTCTCCGAAATGGCCACAACATCGAAGTCCCAGGTACCAACCCATGCTGCCAGTTCCCCTACCTTATTTCGTATACTCCTGGCATTGAAGTAGACACACTTCAAACCACCTACCTGAACACTGGCCCCCTCCTGCGACGTCAAATCTGTGCTCCTGACCTCTATACTCTCATTCTCCCTTACCCTAAAACTACAATCCAGGTTCCCATGCCCCTGCTGCATTAGTTTAAACCCCTCCAAAGAGCACTAACAAATCTCCCCCCCAGGATATTTGTGCCCCTCAGGTTCAGATGTAGACCATCCTGTCTGTAGAGGTCCCACCTTCCCCAGAAAGAGCCCCAGTTATCCAGAAATCTGAATCCCTCCCGCCTGCACCATCCCTGTAGCCACGTGTTTAAATGCTCTCTCTCCCTATTCCTCATCTCACTATCACGTGGCACGGGCAACAACCCAGAGATAACAACTCTGTTTGTTCTAGTTCTGAGCTTCCATCCTAGCTCCCTGAAAGCCTGCCTGACATCCTTGTCCCCTTTCCTACCTATGTCGTTAGTGCCAATGTGGACCACGACTTGGGGCTGCTCCCCCTCCCCCCTAAGGACCCGGAAAACACGATCTGAGACATCACGTACCCTTGCACCTGGGAGGCAACATACCAAACGTGAGTCTCTCACGCTCCCACAAAATCTCCTATCTGTGCCCCTGACTATAGAGTCCCCAATTACTAATGCTCTGCTCCTCTCCCCTTCCCTTCTGAGCAACAGGGACAGACTCCGTGCCAGAGGCCCGTACCCCATGGCTTACCCCTGGTAAGTCGTCCCCCCCACAAGTATCCAAAGCGGTATACTTGTTTCTCAGGGGAACGACCGCAGACTACATAACTTCCCAGACTACATAACTCCTCATCTCTTACCATTAAAGATTGACTAGCTCCCGTATCTCTTAAAATTGTGACTTCTTTACCTGCTCCTCCTGATACACATGAGTAAACTTTACCCACACAAGTAAATTCTTTAAAGAGATCTGGCACCTTCTTATCAATCACCTCTTGATCAGGCTGTACAACCTTTTGCACCTCCTTCGCTTCACTTGTGCTTTCCTTTACCACTCTAACAAACCCCACTGTCTTATCCTGTTTTACCACATCAGCCTTCCCAGTGCTTTTCTTCAACCACCAACACTGTGACTTTACATGGCCTAGTTTATTACAGTGAAAACATTTGAAACTTTTCATTTCTTTTCCACCCTCCTGGATTTCTTTTTTAATCTGAGATACAGTCTCCTTATTATCTCCCATCAGATCACCTTTACCTTTACCACGTGAGTATTTCTCATGTCCCCAGTTTCTATCCCTCACCGGCTGAAACTGATGTCGGAAACCAAGCTTTGATTTATGAACTAATTCATAATCATCTGCCATTTCTGCTGCTAATCTCGCAGTTTTAACCCTCTGTTCTTCCACATGAGTTCTCACTGCATCAGGAATTGAATTTTTAAACTCCTCCAAAAGTATAATTTCTCTGAGAGCTTCATACGTTTGGTCTATTTTCAAAGCCCTTATCCACCTTTCAAAATTACTCTGTTTGAGCCTTTCAAACTCCATGTATGTTTGACCAAATTCTTTCCTTAAATTTCTAAACCTTTGTCTGTAAGCTTCAGGCACTAGCTCATATGCACCTAAGATGGATTTTTTCACTTCCTCCTACGTCCCGGATAAATCCTCCGGTAGCGATGCAAACACTTCACTAGCCCTACCTACCAGCTTTGTTTGAATCAGTAATACCCACATGTCCTACAAAGAACAAAGAACAAAGAAATGTACAGCACAGGAACAGGCCCTTCGGCCCTCCAAGCCCGTGCCGACCATACTGCCCGACTAAACTACAATCTTCTACACTTCCTGGGTCCGTATCCTTCTATTCCCATCCTATTCATATATTTGTCAAGGTGCCCCTTAAATGTCCCTATCGTCCCTGCTTCCACTACCTCCTCCGGTAGTGAGTTCCAGGCACCCACTACCCTCTGCGTAAAAAACTTGCCTCGTACATCTACTCTAAACCTTGCCCCTCTCACCTTAAACCTATGCCCCCTAGTAATTGACCCCTCTACCCTGGGGAAAAGCCTCTGACTATCCACTCTGTCTATGCCCCTCATAATTTTGTATACCTCTATCAGGTCGCCCCTCAACCTCCTTCGTTCCAGTGAGAACAAACCGAGTTTATTCAATCGCTCCTCATAGCTTATGCCCTCCATACCAGGCAACATCCTGGTAAATCTCTTCTGCACCCTCTCTAAAGCCTCCACATCCTTCTGGTAGTGTGGCGACCAGAATTGAACACTATACTCCAAGTGTGGCTTAACTAAGGTTCCTGTGGCCATTTCATTTGTTTAGCTACCTTCTCAAATGAAATGAAAAAGACTTCTACCTCCTTCTCGTCAAACCTTGGCCATGCTTGGACATATTTAAATAGATCCCCACCAAGCCTTCGACTATGACGCTCTTTCTCACTATCCTCATCACTATCATCCAACTGTACGTTTCCCTTTACGTCTGCCAATTTTAACTGACTGTTATGTTTCATGGCGATTTTCTGAAGTTCAAACTCTCTTTATCTTTTTCCCTGATCTGTATCTCCCTTTCTCTTTCTTTTTGTTCTGCTCGGGCTATTCTTTCTGTTTTCCTTTGTTCTCTCTCTTTTTCCTCTCTCTCTCTTTCTCTTTCTTTTTCCTCTCTCTCTCTTTCTTTTTCCTCTCTTTCTCTTTCGTATTCAAGCTGCTTTAATTCTTTCTCATGGTCCATTTGTTTAATTTGCAACTGAATTTTTGCTATTTCCAAAGAGTCAAACTGTATCTCAGGCAATTTTAAATGCTTAGCCACTGCCACAATGACCTCATCTTTTCACATTTTGTCAGGTAGTGTTAACTGCAATGTTTTAGCCAAATCTAACAGTCTGGTTTTAGTCTCTGTCCGTAAGGTACTGCGTGTGACCGTCTCTACCCCCAGAAACTTCAGAGCCTCTGAAAGAGCCATTGTCCACAACACACTCCTGACTTAAACTAAAATACCACACCTGAAAAGCACCCACAATATGCTCACACCTCACTGTCTTTAAGTTCACAAAGCCAATCCAATAGATATTAACCCGGACGAGCACCCAATTTGTTACGGGCCAGGGTTTGGAGAACCCCAAAGTGTATCATGGAGTTCACCTGACTCACTACTTTTAATAGATTGTGGTATGGGGAGCACACGGCCCACTCTACAGGTGTGGTACAGCAGAAATGTAAAAGTATTTTTTAAAGCAAAACAATGTTTATTCTATGAACTCAAGTTAACCTTTTAAAAACATACAGTGAACATCTTCGCAACCATTAATTCAAATACAACCCCCAAAGAATACAACACTAAGTAAACGTTAAAGCTTTCCTTTTTAACATCCATACGACTTAAAAACAAAACCTTTAACAGAAGCACATCAGGTTAAAGTCACTAATGAAAACATTTATAATTCTGAATTCACCAAATGATCAAGAGATAGTATTTTGATAGCAGAGAGAACAGCAATACGCCTGCTTGGTCTGGCTTCAGCTCCAACACTGAAAGCGAAAACTAAAACACACCCTGCAGCAAACAGCCTAAAACGAAAGTAAAAAGCTGACAGACAGCCCAGCTCCACCCATTCTCTGACATCACTGCAGTAGTAAACACCCATTTCTTAAAGGTACTCTCACATGACACCCCGCACACACTGCACTCCCCCCGCACACACTGCACTCCCCCGCACACACTGCACTCCCCCCGCACACGCTGCACTCCCCCCCCCCCCCGCACACGCTGCACTCCCCCCCCCCCGCACA